>NW_012149108.1:916294-1395251 GCF_000956105.1 Propithecus coquereli
GCTGGTCTCGAACTCCTGAGCTCAAACAATCCGCCCGCCTCGGTCTCCCAGAGTGCTAGGATTACAGGCGTGAGCCACCACGCCTGGCCATCTGAGAATTTTTAATTTCACCTTCAGTCCTGAAGGTTATTTTCACTGGACTTAGAATTCTGAGTTGACATATTTTCCCCAGCACTTTAGAAATGTTTCTGTGTTCTTGAATTCCACATGTTCTGATGCACGGTTCACAGTCATTTGAATAATTGCTCCCCTGTATGTAATGTGTTATTTTACTCTGGACACTTTTATTTTTTTGTCTTTGGTTTCAGCAATTTGATTATAATGTGTCTGGGCATGGATTCCTTTGAATTTGTCTTTCTTGGGGTTTACAGTGCTTATCGAATCTCTAAGTTTATGTTTCTATCCAAATTTGGGAACTTTCAGCTCTTATTTCTTCAAGCATGCTTTCTTCACTGCACTGTCTCCTCTCTTTCTCTGACTCCAATGACACAATTAGACCTTTTCGTATGGTCCCACAGATCCCTGAGGCTTTATTTATTTTTAGTCTTTTTTTTCCTCTGTGTTGTTCAAATTGGATTCTTTTTTTTTTTTGAGATAGAGTCTCACTGTGTTGCCCTGGCTAGAGTGCCGTGGCGTCAGCCTAGCTCACAGCAACCTCAAACTCCTGGGCTCAAGCGATCCTCCTGCCTCAGCCTCCCGAGTAGCTAGGATTACAGGCATGCGCCACCATATCCGGCTAATTTTTTCTATATATTTTTAGTTGTCCAATTAATTTCTTTCTATTTTTAGTAGAGACGGGGTCTCGCTCTTGCTCAGGCTGGTTTCGAACTCCTGAGCTCAAACAATCCGCTCGCCTCGGCCTCCCAGAGAGCTAGGATTACAGGCCTGAGCCACCACGCCCGGCCCAAATTGGATTCTTTTAATCAATCTATCTTCAAGTTCATTGATTCTTTTTCTGTCATCTCCATTCTGCCGTTTTGAGCCTATCTGGTGAATTTTTAAACTTTTCGTTAATATATTAATATTTTTAGTTGTAAAATTTCCATTTAGTTCTTCTTTGTATCTTTTATTTCTTTTCTGAGACTGTCTTTCCATTTGCTTCAAGTATATTCATTCTTACTTTTGGAGCACTTTTATATCAGCTGCTTTAAATCTTTGTTACCAGCCCAAGCAAGAGCCAGACCCTATCTCTACTAAAAACAGTAAAATTAGCTAGGTGTGGTGGCACGCACCTATAGTCCCAGCTACTTGGGAAGGTGAGGGAGGAGGATCACTTGAGCCCAGGAGTTTGAGATTGCTCTGAGCTATGATCGCTGCCACTGCACTCTTGCTGGGGTGACAGAGCGAGACTCTGACTCAAAAAAAAAAAAAAAAAAGTCTTTGTTAGATAATTTCAACATCTATGTCACCTCAGAATTGCTGAGTTGAAATTTTCCTGTTTCTTTATGTGCGCCAAGTATCCTGAATAATTTGAATATTATGTTATGAGATTGAATCTTATTTAAATTTATGGAGTTTTCTTTTGTTTGTTTTTTCTTTTTTGCCCATTATCATCTGCAGGAAAGGAGATTTCTGTTTTTTTTTAAGCAGGCAATTGACTAGGTTGGGTTCAGGTCACAAGTTCTGATCAACCTGCTATAGATTGTGATTTCTATGTCTGTTTGGTTTTCAATGATTTTATCAGGCTATTCAGATCTCTTCTGTGTATGGGCCACCCAAGGCCAGTCTGGGACCTGGGCCATGTTCTATCTTAGTTCAGTTCTCAAAGTTTAAGGTATACTGCTTAGGGCCACATCTACGCACGTGATGCTCAGGGATGAGTCTAGGTGTTTGCAAATGACTTTATAGGTTCATTGTCCAGAACGCTTCCTTCACCATTGTCTCCTTAGTATTTTCTGTTTCCCTGAGGATCCTCTTTTTGGTTTTCCAGTCAGAAATCTGGGGCTTTCTTTACCCCTCTCTGACATACACTTCCTGCAACTAACGCACCTGCATCTGGCGCCAATTGGTGAAAGAATGGAGAGAAAATGCAGCGGGGCTTCACCCGTACTCTTGAGACCATGACTGCTCTGATGAGAGAGGAGCTCCCCTATGTCTGTGGCCTCACTGCCTGTGCTGCCACTCTCGGGAGGCCCCCTTCCCACTCCTTCAGCCTAAAACAGAGGTGTCTCCTTGATGACCATTTCTGCATTTTCAACTGCTTTGAGTGAAGGCTGGGGGATACCAGAGGAGGAAGAAAGAGGCAAACTCACTGTCAGCTCAGTGGCACTCCAAATTCCAGTCTTCTTCCCCAATCTGGCTTACTCCTATTTACTTTTCAGAGTTCTCATGTAGCTGCCCTATGCATTCTGTCCAGGTTCTGTAGCTGATCCATCTTACTTGGTACCAGAACCTTAAAGTTCTTTTAAGAAGAAATCCAGTCGATAAAGAAATAATAGACTTAGAAAGTTGGCATTTTTACATTGCTTTAACATCACCAAATCTTATCACTAGGAGTAGGATGACCAAACATTATATGCCTCCCGATGAGATGTAATAGAAAGTACATATGAATTAGTCTTGCTTAAAACAATCGAACCTGAATTTAATGAAGCCTTTAGAGCTACATACCAGCTCACAGGCACTACGGAGGCCCAAGAGCAAGCGAAGCGATGCTATGAAGAGCCACCAGCCGAATCCAGGTTGTGAGACATTCTGCAATACAAACGACCTGGTTTCTCCAGCAAATAAATAGCACTAAAAAGAAGAGGAAACTGTTATAAAGAGACTTCAGAGAAATAATAAAAGGGGGGTAAATAACAGTACTCATGAGGATCTAGAGAAGATGCCATAAGAAATGTAAAGTGCTCTGCACGTGCCTGACAAATGGTAAATAAAAACTATCACTACCTCATGTCACCTCTCAGAGTTTCAGTTTCCCCTTCAATTGTGAAACAGGAGATGACAGCTCTCAAGGCTGCTTAAGGTCAAAGGATTCAGCTACCTTAGGCCTCCTCCCCTCTGCACCTGGACACGAAGGCTGGACCCTGGCCATATCTGATGTAGTGTGTACATTTGGCCAGTAGATGGCAGCTCAGGCCAGTCTATCTGGAGCTCCGGACCCATGAGGTGCTAGTCCTGTTTTTGCTGCCTGACCACCCATCAGACAATGTTCCCCTTCTCTTCCTGGGTAGGAGGCATAAAACTAAAGGGAGAAAATCACTGTAGCTTTATAGCTATAATAAGGGTTAGTAGTTGGCTGAAAATTCATCATCTGTTAGAGAGAGAGGTATTTTTCAGACTCAGTTAGACCAGGGTTTGAGCACTTCTTGGCTAGCTATGCCTGGCCCTTGCCTCTTGACCTTGGAGTCCCAGTGCCTGCCACCCCATCCTGAATCACCTGTGTGCAGGTCCAGCCTGGTTCAGCTTCTCTTCCCCACCAGATGGGGGTAATTTACACCTATGTGCCCACTCATACCTGATGTAAGATGTCCTTCAGGGAAAGGTTGTTGAATGAGTAAATAAGCAAATACAGGGCCGGGTGTGGTGGCTTATGCCTCTAATCCTAGCACTCTGGGAGGCAGAGGTAGGATTACCTGAGCTCAAGAGTTCAAGGCCAGCCTGAGCAAGAGTGAGACCCCCATCTCTACCAAAAACAGAAAAAATTAGCCAGGTGTGATGGTGAACGCCTGTAGTCCTAGCTACTCGGTAGGTTGAGGCAGAAGGATTGCTTGAGCCCTGGAGTTGGAGGTTGCTGTGAGCTGTGATGACGACGCTGCACTCTGACCAGGGCAACAGAATGAGACTCTGTCTCAAAAGCAAACAAAAACAAATACATTATGGATATTCAATTACATATCCTTCTTCCCCGGGAGACTAGTAGACTCTAGGACAGTGTATATACATTTTCTTTCTGTCTCTCAGCCTGGGAGGTTGCCTGCGTAGTGACTGATAGCACATGCCCTGGAACAGGATTGCTTAGATTCAAATCTCAGTTCCTCCATTCGCTAGCTGCGTGTCCCTGGACAAGTGCCTCAGTGTCTCCACCTGAAAAGTGGAAATACTAATAGTAATTCTCCTGTTGTATTATGGTGAGGACTAAATAAGTAATTGTACTTAAAGTGCTTAGAAAAGTGCCTGGCCCATAGTAGGTACCCAGTGCTCATTAATTGCCGTCTGAAACTTGCCTTGCTCTGAACAAAATTTGATGCACTTGTGAAAATGCATTCAAGGAAGATATATAAGGGCCTC
The DNA here is from genome assembly GCF_000956105.1 of Propithecus coquereli. Taxonomy (NCBI): domain Eukaryota; kingdom Metazoa; phylum Chordata; class Mammalia; order Primates; family Indriidae; genus Propithecus; species Propithecus coquereli. The sequence goes on from NW_012149108.1 coordinate 920,525, forward strand.
GTGTGGTTGTCTGGATAGGGGAGGGCTCTCAAGAAACAGCAGTTCCTTTTCTCCTCCTCCTCTTTGTTCTACTTGTTACTGCTGCTATCATTCCTGGTTGTTTGGAGATGCCCAAGGTAAATCTCCAAAGATCGTGAGTGCTGTTTTGTCTACCTTCTTCCAACCTTGGGCTCAGCAGGGGCCTCTGCAGTCTGTGTGATGCTGGGGACAGCACGTTCAGAACTGAAGGGTCCTCTTTGCAGTGGCCCAAGGATCAGAAGACACTGTGGCTGAAGACAAAGGGACACTTTCTGGTGTGTGGTGCGTTTGGGGCATCTTCTGAGAGTCAGTGCTCAACCTGAGGCTGTTATGCAGGTCAAAAGGGTTTTGGATGAAGGGCACCTGAACCCTACAAAGCACAAGAGTGGACAGGGGATTATTATGGTCTTATGCCATCTCACTGGGTTTTTTGTCAGTTTTGAGAGATGGGAAAGTGTGACCAGCAGCCAGTAGGTGGTGCTATCAATGCAAAGAAATCATTAGTGCGTAAGCACATCCCCTGCCCTGTACAGCAGAGTGGAAGAGCAGGTAAACTTCTGTCTGGAGAAAATCAGACTTCTCATATAAATACATTCCAGCCATCTGATAAGATTTTGGGTGGAAATGGAGTCTAGCCCAGGAGAATGTGCATTGTGTGTATGAATATGCAGGAAAACTGGGGGGAAGGGAGGAAGAGTCAAGCCTGTCTGGTCGTCTGGCCTCTGCCCGCCCAGTCCTACTCCTGAGACCCCTCCTTGGCTCACCCATGAGATGTGCTGAGCTGCAGGGCGCCTTGGTGCCTTCACCCTACCACGCCCTCCACCCGGAATGCCCTTCGTCATTCCTGGCTCTCAGGACTCTGTCAAGGGGTTGCCTCCCCCCAGAAGTCTCCCCGACCCTCCCTCCCCCAGGCAGAGCTGCCTTGTAGCTTCTCTGTGCCCCACTGACCCCACACCTCCTCCTTTCACAGGTCTTTGCCACATTAGTGCACTTAGATGTTTACTACTGAGTGGCGCTGGTGGGAAGATCTTGGCTGGTTCTATCCGGTCTCAACCCAACACATGTGTAAGGCTTTCTCACCCATGGCACCCCCATCCCTTTGGGGATCTGGGGCCCACCCCCTGCCCCTGGGCCTTGAGAATGTCCTAGAATGCCTACCCACTGTGGACAGGGCTGCCTATGTAACTTGCACAGCCCAGTGCAAATTGGAAATATAGGACTCCTAGTTTAAAAAGAATTTCAAGATGGTAACGGCAGAGCATTAAACACGGGCCAGGCCCTTCTGAGCACAGGGCCCTGTGTGACCACACAGGTCGCAGGCCCAGGAAGCTGGCCCTAAGTTTGGAGTTGAACAAAGTCTCAGATAAACCTGGTGTCTGCTGAAAGGTGGTTGTCCATCCTCAAACTTCAGTGAATGAACCCCCTTCATATCAGGAATTCCCTGACTCCCCAGCTTTAAGACATAAGATCAATAGCCTAGAACTTGGAGTTTGGTAAAACTGAATTTGAATTCTGATTCCATCACTTAATAGCACAAATAACAAACATCTCTGGGCCTCATGTGGCTCCTCTGTAAAACGGGAGGCAAAGACCTGCCATCACTATTGCTGTAGATTCAGACGAGATGAAGTGTGGAACGCACTGGATCTGGAGCCCACACCTACTGTGTTGCTCCCCCGACTGAGCCACCCTGCTTGTCCTCAGAAGCCTCTGATCAGAGAGAACGGGGGCACACATTGGGCCTCGCGGTTGGGTGGCGCTTGCTCAGTGAGCAGGGTCACCGTGCGGTGAGAGCCCAGTGAGCTCCTCCTGAGTGCTCTGTGGTCTCTGGTAGCATCAATAGAGTTGGGCAAGGAATGAAGGGAGAACTAGGGAGACTCTGGAGAAGCCCTTAGAACATAGACTCACTGTGGGGGAGATCCAGTCCCTGTTTATGTGCATGAATGCTTCCTGTGCCAGGGATACGGTGACAAGCAAAACGGGTGGGGTCCTGCCTTCCATTAGCTTCATGCTTGTGATCACTGTGTCCTGTTCCCAGCATCCCTTATTAGCCGATGGGCAACCAGCATTTCCTAGGTGCTGCGAAACTGCACCATTTCCTTGGATGGACATGAATGCAGGTTGTGTGCTTTCATGCCCAACAGCCGACACCTACGAGTCCGTGGCAGGCTGTCCTCAGGCTGCCAGAGCTCCTTTTGCCTGAGTGCAGAGAGCTAGAAGTGCCAGGGAAGTGACATCCCCAGGGGCAGCCCTTAATGATGACTGACAGGTGCAGGTGTCAGTACTCAGCCGCCTGCCCCCGTGGGGGACAACTGTCAAGTGTGACTTAGATTGTTTCCACAAGTCTCCTACAGGACTCAGCCAGAGTTCCTGTCCTGGGATTTTGCTTAATTTCACCCCTTGACTGGCCCTCTTTCTTTTCTTGTTCCTCATCTGCATTTGTCTACATGTTTTTCCTAGGATCGCTTCCTAATAACTTACTTTCTGACAAATCCTCATCCCAGGATCTATTGATGGAGAAATCCCCCACCCAAGATAGAGAAGCAAAAAGGAGGTAGCAATTGTTCCTGGCCTTCATGTTACTACAAAAAGCAATGCAATGGGTCAGAAGTCATTATGAATGACAAATTAATTACTCTTGTTATAAATTAGAGTGCACTCAAAATTGTCCTGTAACATGATCACTCTCTCACTGGCACTGTGAGATGCTTTATGAGTGGGGAAACGGAGGCAGTATTCCTGCTTGCTGGTTTGTACACCACCACTACCTGTATTATACCAAATCTACATAAACCCTGGGAGTGGTCCTACATGTAAATGTCAACTGTTGTGTGTTTTGCTGTGTGAAAAAAGTTGAGAAGTGGATCAGTAAATTTTGGCTTCACGCCTCCTGGAGTAGGTTCCCAGGACTGGGGCTCAGAGGCCCCGGCTCCCCCAGGCCCACACGAACAGCACACCTTCCTCTCAAAGGAATGTCTTCCCCTCTCGTCTAATCCTTTCTGACTAAATACCTCTTTCACGAAATTTCCTCAGATTGCTTCCTTGCTCCAACTCAGCCCAGCTTGAGTTCTCCTTCTTTGGCTCTGTGGGAAGTGGTTTTTGTTGGAACCACTTTCTTAGCACTCAGACACTCCTTCTTCTCCCACCCCCATGCTGGCTGGAGTCTGAGTTTCTAGCCTAATTCACAGGCTGGTCACCCAGGAGCACACTGGGAGCCTTCGCATGGGTGGGAGCTAGGGGCGCGGCCTGGTCCTGCTGCCACAGAGTCACGGCTGTGGGCAGGCGAGGATGGAAGTCCCCCAGAGCTCAGGCAAGTGTGGACACCAGGGTATGCGTCTGCCCAGCGGCCCCGCCAGGTTGGGAGCCTCGCCCTGTATGCCCCTTCCTTGGGGCCTGGGCCTGCACCGTGGGCATGGAAGGGATTCTGCTCCCAGTGGCCCTGCCCCAGCCGGTTTATACACTCATGCTCGGTAGTGCTGGGTCCCTGGCTCCCCGCCCTGCTTCTGACATAGAACTAGCAATGCCCCATTCCCCAGACAGAGCTCATGCTTATGGCACCTCTTGACTCAAGACTGGACCTCAGGCCCCCTCTCCAGCGTACTGGGTTCTAGCAAGCTTGGATGCTGAGGCCTCTGGAGTAGTGACAGAGAACACATGCTCCTTGGTATCACAGAGTCTGTTTTCTGAGTCTTTCTAGACTCTCTGAGCGGGTGGTGATGTTTATACACAAAGGGTCCTGTGTTGCATCTTCTGGTCTTCTAAGACTGCTTGGGGTTGTATCTTAGACACACACACAAAGTGCTCATTATATGGTTGTTGATGAATTGTAATTCTTCCTCCAGGCCTTTCAAGGGGCTGGCGAAGGCATTCATTCATACAATTATCCATTCTCTTTCTATCTATCCATCTACTCAGTCATATAATAAATATCTATACCTGAAAGAATGACTCCATTTCCTCAATTCCCATATCACAGATTATTACCCTAAGAACTTAGATATTTATTAGAAGCAATTTCAAAACTGCTGTTGGGTCTTGGCCCCGAAATGGGTGCACTTCCTAAGTCTGGTAGTCCTGGCAGGTGGCATATTTTGAAAGCTCTACGTACAATGTCAGCTACTGACTTCCCAATGGGTGGGATGGGCTTCGAGATTATCGGGCAGGTAGGAAAATGCTTTTATTCTTCCAAGTGGATTTAAGACTGTATTGTTGTCCCTGAGAATTGATATTTGTCCTTGCAAGGTGTACGCATGTATCTCCACAAATATGTTTTGGATTTGTGAAAGGATAAAGAATGTATTTGAAACTTCTACTGCCCTTGAGACCTTTGAAAAGGGCTAGTGCCCACCCTGGGGTAATTCCAGACTGATTGACTCAGGCTTGAGAATAAACACTGGACTGCATGATGGGGCAGAGGTTGGCCCTCGGGTAGGGACGGAGTTTCCCAAGGAGTAGAGAGAGATTTTGAGTGTGGGGGCTGGAAGGAGAGACCTCCACAGAGCTGACAGTGCGAGCACTGGGAACAGAATTGGGGAGGATGTGACCAAGTGGAAAGTCCCTTAAGAGGCTAAACTTCCTAGACACTCCTCTGGATGTGGGAGAAGACATGTCAGTACTCACTCTTAAAGTCTTTTCCTCATGTGTTGTCATTTTCTCCATGGCCTCCAATGGGTCACGGAAGTCCTGACCACCCATCCAGCTTTGCGGGTGGGGTTACAGAGGGACGTGAGGACGTGGGGCTTGCCGGGGAGCGGATGCCCTTGTTCTCTGCGTCTTCAGCTGTGCCATGACTACAGCTGAGGCGGCCAGTTCAGAGGAGGCGTGGCCTCCACTCAGGAGGGCCTGGAGACAGTCGCCTCTTTCTCAAATACATTGGAGGGTGTGGGCCCGTAAGGCAAAGGAAAAGCTTACCTTAGGTGACCCGCTGGGCACTGGGGACACACAGAAGATTACACACAGTCTCGGTCAGCCTTGAGGAGCTCACACCCAAGGATGATCCAGTCTTGAAAGTGCCTGGCACGTGGCAGACGCTCCGTGAGTGGGAGGGGAATGGACAGCGAGAGGGCTTTGGGAGTTTATTTCAGCTGGGCTTGAAGGAGCGGTGTGTGCAAAGGCCGCACAGGTGTGAGCGTCTGTGGGTACACCGGGGGTGGTGCGTGACCCCACGCAGCCGGCTGCAGTGGATGTGGGGAAGGAAGGGGGTGGGGTAGAGGAGCCGGTGCCCCTTCTCCATTGGCTGGAAATGGTAGGTTTCGTTGTCTAAGGGCATCTGGAGTGCCAGGCCAAGTAGCTTATTCTGCATACAGTATAAATGGTGGTGTATTTATCAGTGGTTCTTAAAGCCTGCTGGGGGTATCGGTATCACCTGGGAACCTGTTAGAACTGGAAATTCTAAGGCCACATCCCAGACCTACTGATTCAGAAATTCTGGGGGTGGAGCCCAGAATTTTAGTAAGTTTTAATAAGCCTTCTGGGTGATTCTGCTGCTGGCCAAAGTCTGAGAACCACTGGTGTAGTGGAAACGGTACTAGACTTTGGAAGGAAGGTGGGCTGGGCTGGGCTGCAGAGGGAGGGAGGTGTGAGGGGGCAGCATACACTGGGTGACAGTCTATTGTGTTCTGAGCAACGTGCTACATTATATGCCCTTTCCTTTAAGTGATCAAGAGGTAACCAGGAGGGGTCTGTATCGCCACGCCCTCGTTACAGATGGAAGACCCAAGGCTTGGAGAGGTTAAATGATTGCTGAAGCCAAGTTCTGTACCCAGTTTGTCCTGATTACAAAGGCGGATTTTTCCCCACCACTGCTGGTGCCTCCTGGCACCACGGAAGAGCAATGGTCCGGACAGTGTGCCTGGCAAGCCCACGGGGGCCTGGGTGCAAGGAAGAGGCTCAAAGCTTGAAGCTCCTTCCCTGAGGGCCTGGTGGTGGGTCAGTCCTGAGGCTAATGGGAGAGAGATGAAGACTTCTGCTCTTATTCCTGTCCTCAAAGGACAATCATTTGAATTTTCATAAGGTTTGCCATTCACACTGGGGGGCTGGGCTTAGCAAATGTACTTTTCCAAGCGACCAGCTGTTGTCCCTGACTCCTACGGCAGACAGGTTAAATGTGAGGTTAAGTGAGAAAAGCAGGGTGAAAAATTACCTGTATGCTGTGATTACAACACTTTAAATAAACAACAACAACAACATGAAACAGAGGGGGGGAAAACCCAACGCTAAAGGAATTTTCTTCCTTTCTCTAAGTTGTGTTATGTGATTATAATTATCTGCATGGTGAATATACATTCGTTTATTTTAATGGTGCAACAGGTCACACCCCTCATGGGAGGCACTGGCATAGTGGACAACCTGTGTGTCCAGTGGTGGGGCACAGGCCCTCTCTTCAGGGCAGGGTCGGTTCTCTGGCCCCTTGGAGTCTGTGCCCACCGAGGACAGAGGGGACAGGCTGTGGCCTGGGAGCCATGCAGCACTAGCCACATCAGAGGTGCTGTGACATTCATCTCATCCAGCTGCAAGGTTAAGCCTCAGGGTCTCTGTGACCCTCTGGAAATCCCTCTTCAGGACAGCTATGACCTGGCAGGCTTACGAGGGACTTTGGGGTCCATGACTCAGTCTTCTTCCAGGTTCTCCTGATAACAGGTCCTCAAACAAACCAGAGGACAGGTTCTGGGCTGGGACTGGTGAGAAGAAGCCACTGTCTCCAAACAAAGGCCACCAAACACCTTTAAACACAAAATAGTCTTTTATTTGTCAACGAAGGCTACACAGGATCACTTCTGGTTTTGTTTTTATGTTTTTTTTTTTTTTTTCTAGAAGGTATCTACATCTGCATTTATTTACAGGCTTGTTGGTATTTACACAGTCAAGATACAGTGTTAGAAACACAAAAGTGTTGAGAAAAAAACTTCTCAAAATTAGTTCCAGACTTCAGGAAAACTATTTCCACATGGTAAGGCCAGAGTCTCCAGTGTTGGTCGTCCAGAGGCAGCTTGGTACAAAGTCCTTTTGCCGAAGCTGCGGGTTCAGAAGTCCTCAGAACAACAGGCAGATTTAGAAAGGTGGGATTCTGGTGTCGGGTGAACCCAGGACTGCTGGGGCCCCGCCAGACACCTGTGACTCAGCTTCTGCCAGGATAACTGAGCCTGCCCGAGGGTTAGTCCTCCCTTGGCAGTTTGCCCTCAGAATAAATCACATTTTCTGGGGGACCACGAGGTCACCCAATATCATGCCTTTGGCATTCCAGAGGGGGTAAGAAACACAACACTGGCCCCCGCCCAGGCCTCTCCCCCACTCTGATCTCGCACATTCATCATGAAACCTAAGAGCTCACCATTCTCTGGGGCAGTCAAGTACACAAGGCTGGTTTTTGAGAATGTAAAGGTTGGAGAGGATAAAGTTTCTCTCTATCACCTGAGCAATGAGTCTTTAAAATGAGTTTGCTGTTTTTGGAAGGTTAAATGAAAGGGCCTTGAACTGCAGCGTTCTTTTTCTAATCCCCTCCCCTCCCATAAAATATAGATGAGTGTATAAATCTAGCTGGGAATTGTGTGCCTAGAATGGAGGGCTTTTGTCCTAAGGAAGATCCCAAGGGAAAGGAGAGTCTGGGTTCTTTCTGGGACCCCTCAGGAGGCGGGTCCCCTGGCCAGGACTGGGACCAGCTCCTTGGCCTAGTGGCTGCAGTGAGGAGTGGAGAATGGACTGGACTTTGAGCATCTGCTGATCAAATCCCAAAGCCCAGGACCCTGCTGTGTGCTCACAAGCTCACTCCTCCTGGGCACAAAGCTCAGCGTCACCACCCTCACCACGTGGCCACTGCAAAGGTAAGGCTGCAAACGGTAAAACTGCATTCTAAGATTTCACATGGAAAGCCTTGTCTTTGCATAATGGAAACCCCTGCCATCTATAAAGGTGATACTTAAAAGTCACGGCTGAAAAGGTCCTTTCTTCTTCTTTTTAAAAATTCTTATTTCTTGTTCTCTGTCTACAAAACATCACCCAGTTTGACTCTCCTCCCTGCCCTGCCATCACCTTCTGCCGGTGCCCCGTCCTGATGATCTGAAAGCACACCTCCTGGCCACTCTCACCTTCCACTCAGTTTCTTAGAGAGCGTTTCAAATCCTCCATCCCTAAGTGGAAATTGGGCACTGGTGTGGTCCTTGGGTTACCTGTTAGCCAACAATGCTGAGAGACAAGGGTCAGAGGCTGACAAAGGTGCAGTTTACCATGGAGTTCCTTCCCTTTCTTCCTGTTGTCCCAGCTCTGCCTGCCAGTGATGTCTGTTTGGAGGGTGGGAGAAAGGAAATCCCCTGTGAAAAACAAAGTTGGGGAATCAGTAAAGTCCTTTCCAAGGGAGCAGCAGAGGGACTGAGGATGAGGGGCCAATTGGCAGCTGTGCAGGGCAGGGGAGAAGGCAGGAACTATTCTAAAGTGGACCTTCTGCTAGGGTCAGAGGCCAACATCCTGTGTGGTCATGAACCCAGGCCAGTGAGGGAGGGCTGGTCACGCTCACAAATGGACAGACTTTGGTTGGTTAGTGCCCAAAGGGCAGGTGGCATCAGGACGGTTGATGCTTGCGGCCTGCTAAGTACAGACAGGGAACTCTGGTTTATGCCTTGGAAGTCCCCTCAACACGGGATTGGAACTGCTGGTCTCAGCAGGAGGACAGACTGAGAGGGGAGGCACTGAGCTACCCGCCAGCCCAAACGAGAAGCGACTCAGAAGGGCCAGGGCCAGAAATGCCATCTCCAGTACAGCAGCAACCAGGTGAAGCGAGGTGCATAATGCTGGCTGTTCCACAACTGAGATCCTTTCTTTGAAGCTTGGGGATCCTTCAACCTCTCCCCTACAGAAGCTGGGCCTCTGCGGTGGTATGTAGCCCAGGAAAAATACAAGATCATTCCTTTCAGAAAAAGGAATGTCCAATAATTCTATGTGTTTGATCCTTACAAGTTCACACTATTCCTTTGGGGAGGGGCAGTGGAGGAGGGACAGAGAGGGGTGGAGAATGTAGCGAGATGGTTCCCCTGGACCACATGCTTTCTCTGACCTCCGGGTACACGTCCCCAGCAGATCTTCACTGATGTCAGGCAGCCAGGATGGGGCTGATAAACTGGGCAGGAGAGCTCTGCCTTTATATCAAGAGTACATTTTGAGAGGCATAAGTCTCTTTCCAATTAAAAAAAACTGTGTTCTTCAGGCCAAACTGTTTTCCAACCCATCCAAAAACAATCCTGCCAGATGGGAGCCCCCATCCCAGCTCATGCCACGCACGGCGGGCCTGAGGGGCCCTGTATCTGACTCAGCAGAGCTCTGGACCAGAGGCAACGGGCAACCAATGACAGACAGGCTGAGGCACACTGTTGCGGCAGTGTGACTTTTTTTGGAAACAGGAAGAGCACTTAGCGAAACACATCCTTAATCCCAGTGGGAGGATGTAAGGCGAAATCTCCGCTCCCCGAGAAGCTCTGGATGCCTCCCTCTGCCAGCAGAACTCAGACCACACGTTGCTCCAATTCTCATGCAGTAAGAGACCTTCTTGGTTTCATTAACTCGTGTAATATTCTGGAGACTCTGTGAGTAAGGCTATAAAGGTGCCATGAGCTTATCAGTCCAACAAGGTTTCCACGGGGAAAAGCTCGGACTCAGAATTCATTTTCCACACTTAATGTAAATGTAACCCATAAAAGTCCCATTTTCTAAGAAGCCCAGCTTAAAAGGAAGCATTTGGCTTCTCCTCCTGTCTCCCAGAGCCTCCTGTGAGTGGTAATGACAATGGCAATCAGGCAGATGAACCAGGAATGGAATCCTTGAACAAGGAGCCCTCGCTCATGCTGTTCCTCTCCCTGCCCTCAGGTGGGGGCTGTCCTCACTCCTGAAGGGGCTCAGGCCTCTTCCTGATGACACAGGCACAGGTCTTCGTGAGAACCACGCCAGCCTGGCCTCCCAGATCCATGGGCACTCGCCTTGGGAACTGCCCCTGCGTCTGGTGGGCTTGCACGACACGGGCAGGCCACACCAAATCGGCTCTCCCTCCCTTCTCCTTATCTTTTACAAAACCCTGGCTGGGCATCTCTAGAGGTGAAGCTGCTCTAGAAAAACTTCAGGAATTTCCTGCAAGCTCATCTTGCTGTATACCAGCTCTGCAATTAGCCTGTATACGAGAGGCAGAGGGGACTTTAGGAGCTGGTTAGAAGGATGCTTGGCTCATGCCTTCCTCTCTTTGGCTGACTTTTTTTCTTAAGCATCTTTCCAGAATCAAAGGCCACCAAGAACCTCCTGCCACACTCCTGTTTATCAGTGGTGACAACTGAGCAGTGGAGGGAAGATACCAAAGTCACGGGGAGAGGGATTCCCCTCAGAAGGCAGGTTATACCCTTGCCACCACTGCCATCCCTTTGCATGAGTGGCCTTCCTGTCCCTGGACATGGTGCCCACAATGAGGGCTTGCTGTGCAGTGCTGGTTCTCACATCTGGCTTTGGGACAGAGGAGGACATGAAAAGGAACTTCATGGAAGAGCAACTAAGCACAGACATCCTGGGAGCTTCCCCCTCCTGGGGAGGATGGAGCTCTTGGCCCCAGGATGTTATGTCACCACACTGGGGGAAAGGACCTGGGAGACACTTTCTCTATCCCAGCATGGAAGTGGCACCGACGACTACACAGGATTTGCAAAAGGGGAAGGGGGTTTCATTTAGCATCAAATATAAAGCTTGGACAGGAGTTTGGGGCAGCTTGAAAAAGGTGCTGAACGACATCATGAAGTTCCCCGGAGCAAGATGATGCCATTTGTGGTCCGTCCGGAGGCACAGAACGCAGTGAGTAAAAACCCACCACTTATCTATGGGAGCTTAGCCAGAGAGTCTCAGGTCTACCGACCCTCCTCCCAGGCCCCCTTGGAGGGGGTGTTGTACTGGCCCATCACCATCTGCAACCCTCACCCCTGCCCAACCCCAATTGAAGAAGAAAGGGCTGCACATGAGACAAGTTAGCACAGACACTCGTGTCTCACATCATACTGAGTCCCCAGGGACGGACAGGGACACACCCAGGAGATGTGTCTCAGAGAAGAGAAACGTACCCCAAACAACAAGGAAAAATCATCTAGGAAAAAGGGGACAAAAGACAATAAAGTTTTCATTGTGATCACACTACAGAAAAAAAAATACCTTCTGTTCTTTGCAAAAAATGTGTGAAGGCCAAATTTGTGTTTTTCTTTTCTTAAAAAAAAGGATGTTGCATGAATTACAATGCAACTAGTATCTTTTTGTTTGTTTTCTGCACTTGTTAAAAAAAGGATTTTTTTTTTTTTTAAAGTACAACACAGTCAGGTATGCGGCCACAAAAGAGTAGCTGTCTTTGGCAAGAAGTCCAGGCCTTGGCCCTCTCTGTCACCTTCGGCCCATCTCGCTCTGTCTCATGAAGTGGATGTTGTTGGCGCTGTCTGACAGTTCTGGGTACTGCTCGACGGAGATCACAAAGAAGCCGTCATAGCCTTGCACCCGCCCTGTGCTCAGCACCTGCTGCTTCTCCCCCTCTGTCCAGGCCCGCAGGCCCTCCTCCCCTTCCCGCAGTCTCTGCTGCTCGCGGGCCCACGCCTGGCGCACGGCTCTCTGCCGCGCCAGCTCCAGCACCCGCGCCTTCTCCTCATCCAGCGTCGTCCCGTAGCGGGTATTCAAGCACAGTGCCCCATACTGGAGCTGGATGTCTGTGTAGCGTCTAGTCCTGCCATTGAGCATAGTGTTGATCTGGGACACTGTGACGTTGACCCCATTCTCTAGGGTTCGCCGCCCCCCGCTGAGGCCCAGGATGGCCAGGTCGCCTTCTGAAGGCCCTGGCTTCACAAAGTAGTGGGTGTCCACTCCATCAATGGTGAAGTGCAGGTTCTCTAGGTAATGGGCATTGTTCAAGATGGCAGCAACCCTCCGCCCATCCTCGTTGGCCACACTGATGATATCTGTGGTCACTCGGCCATCCTTCAAGGCAAACTTGACCCCTTTGCCAAAGACTGAGCCACTGGATGCAAACTTCTTCGTCTCTGGGGCCTGCTGGCAGCTGGTGATTGTGGAGCCATAGAGCTGGTCAAAGCGTTCTAAGGTGACGAAGGCCTTGAGCTGCTTCTGCACTTCACACTGTACCCCAAGGATGGACTGGTGGGGGAGGAGAGTGAGAGAGAGTAAGACAAAGGGGAAAAAACCCAAGAGCCTGGAGAATCAGCTCCAATGATGAAGTCAAATCCACACATATTTATTAACCTGCAGCATCTAGCCCTACCGCTGACCACAGAACATCCAGCCTTCCTTCACCCATCGGTTCACCCACCCTTCTATTCCAAAACTAGGGAGCATCTAATCTGTGCCAGGTCCTTTTCTGAGCACTGGAGACACAAAAACGAATCAGACATTATCCTTTCTCTTTAAGAACTCATCGTTTAATGGGGAAAGACAGATATGACAACAATAATTGCAATCAAATGTGATAACTGGTGATCTAAGAGAGGTCACACTAACAGTTATAGCTGATGTTTCCTGATCTTTGAGCCAAATGATTACCATTCCTTGTCTCATTTGATCTTCATAATAACTTTATATAGTGGGTGCTGTTATTATTCCAATTTTATGTGTAAGGAAACTGAGGCTCAAAGAGGTTGTAACTGGCCCACAGTCAGACAACGGATAACAAGGTGACATGCAGACCAGGTCTGTCTGCCTCTGGAGGCGCAGTTCAAGGGCTGCTGGAGCAGAGAGGGGCAGACAGAGGTCGGAAGCAGCTCAGCCTGAAGGTGGAGAGGGCTGTGGGGCAGGCAGGGTTTGAGGACAGGCTCATCCTTGGGTTGAGACTTGAAGGATGAGGGGGTGCTGGCAGATAGAGGAACGGCAAGAAATGCGTTTTTGGCCAGAAGGCATAATAAGGCAAGAAGCAGCGATTTACATTAACCCTCTTGCCCTGCTGTATTGCTCTCCATGTTTACACGTGATTTTCAAGGAGGGCCTCTGCCCCATAGCGCTTCCCTGAGGCTCCTCAGGTGGCCCTGCTCTTGGCTGCTTTGGGGGACAGGCTGGGCCCAGCCAGCGTAGCGTGCCATCTACCCTTCCCTCCCAGGGCCCGGGGAGCTCAGGAAGCCATGTTCAGGCTCCAGGGCCTTATCAGCAACTCAGGGAAATGGCTTTGGAAACAGGTCCATCGGCTTCTCGCTGAAATTAAGTCCTCTTTATAATTAATAGAACCCTGTCTGTGAACAATTATTTCCTAGAGTTTCACAAAAGCTGGAGTGCTCAACAACAAAGATCTCCAATGCTTGCCAAGGGCAGAAATCAATAATTCATTGACAGGCGAGGCTGGCAGACGGGCAGGCGGAGACTGGGCTCTGTGGAGTGGGGGGCAAGAGGCAGGAGAGCTGCGCTGCTGGGCTCAGTCCTGGGAACAGCAGGTGGCAGGACACCTGGGCAGGGCCTGGGGTGGTGGGGACGCGAGAGGGCTGGGGCAGCACAGAGGGGCAGAAAGAGGAGGGGCCCTGTGGCCAGGCAGACTCAGATTCTCCGTAGCCTTTTGCCACTTCCCAGCTGAGTGGCCGTGGTCAAGTTTCTCTCTGAACCCTGGTCTCCTCATCTATAAAATGGGGAAAGATACCTAATGCATGGCCGTTTACTTCTTTCAACCATTTATTTATTCAACAAAAGTTGAATACTGCTTGCTAGCCCATATGCCGGGTACCAGATGAGACCCAGTACTTACCTTCTTGGGGCTCACAGTCTAGTGGACAGACAGGAAGGAAAACAGGCATTAAAATGTAGTGTGGGTGTGTTTTGCAAGAGGAAAATAGAGGGTGCCACAGAGCACCAAGGTGCAGAGTCTCATTCTCCAGAGGCTGGTGGGAGGAGGCAGCTAAGCTGAGGCCTAAAGGAATCAGTCTGGATTATGGTACATGGATGTGAAAGTTTCCAACCACCAGCAACATGCCATCTGGCCACCCTGCTTTTCTCCTCAGTCTGTTCTCCCCTGGGCAGGGACCCCCTTGAAGGCTTGGTCTCTGCCTGACTCACCCCTGAGTCCACCGGGCACAGCATGGGGCTTGGCACAGAGTGGGCTCCTCGTAGAGAATTTGAGAATGGGGTCAGAGAGGAGGGGAGAAATGAACAAATGGGTGCGTGAAGTGAGCAGGTGGGATGAGACTGTTGTTAAGGACCTTTCTAGCTACATAATAATTCTGAGTCTTTGAAATTGGGTCACGAAAGGAAGACAAGAGAAAGTAATGCATTTTGAGCACCTATAGTATGCCAGGCACTGCACTCAGCAAGACGATACAGAACAGATAAAATCTGGGTTTGAATGCCAGCCCCATCCCTTTTTTGCTGGGTGGCACTGGGAAGGCCTCAGGCATAGAATCCGTACAATGAGAACAATAATACTGTGGGATCTTTGTGAGTTAATTTAGGTAGAACTTCTCATACAAGGCCAGGTGCATTAAGGTGCTCAAAAATTCACATTTTCATTTAGAACACACCTTGTCTCCTTGCACTTTTGTTCTGGATAGTGACAAAGGCGTCCTATTTTTGTGGAACTCCAAACTCAGTGTAACACACAAAGCTCCTTAATGAAGCTCGTGAGTGTCTGTGTGCTGTTACAGCTGGGTCCCCAGTGGCTTGCCTAGGGGCAGGGTCACTAAGTAGTTGCTGAACAGTCGCTGGCAGGCACTGTGGAGGCACCACATTGGTTTCCATCATTGGCCCAAGCTTTCCTGAAAAGCTGGGGGATCCCCTCCTGCAATGTCTGAATGGTCTGGGGAGTAGGCAACCATGTGTGGGAGTTACCTTGCTGTTGTCCCACTCCTGAGTTTTCATGTGTGTGTGGACGAGCTCGTAGGATGGTTCCATGGCATCCATGTCTGGTTTGGGATAGCCAGGGATCACGTTGTGCAGCTGGAATCCAAAGGTGAGCAGCCAGCTGTTGACATCTGGCCAGGAGAGAAGCAGAAACACCCCGGTGGAGTAAGCAGACCTCAGATGCGACCCGTCCTAATCACGTGGCCTGGAGTTAGGCTGCGGGAGCAGAGGGTGTGGAGAGCTGCTGGTGGAGAGCCAACCGTGACACACACTTTGGAAGATTTCATCGCACGAAAGCCAAAGGTACTCCTGGGACCCAGCAATCCCCCTCCCAGGTACACACCCAAGAGTAATGAAACTGAAATAGAACCTAGGTTTGCAGACTTCCCTTTCTACTCTAACTTCATCTCCCAGTAACTCTAGCTTCATTCCCAGGGCCAGCTGTTGATGGATGAAAATCCCCCACTTCCACCCCAACATCAATAGGAAACACTTGCAAAGGACAGCCATACACACAGGGAAGATTTTAATGACTGACTTGCAAAGAGAAGATTCACTTAAGAAACAAACCCCCCTCCTCTCCCAACCTTCTTTGCAGCCATTAGAGCCAAAGTGCCACTGGGCATGTAGATGTCCTGTACCCGAGATCAGAGTTTTCCTCCTGCTCCTGCCTGTCATTTACTCTAATGACCCAAGGAGGTCACTTGACCTCCCTGTGCCTTCCTTTTCCAGTATCTGTATTGGGCTTGGGGATCTAGTCTCAGAGGCAAGGGGCTAATTGGTTTTATAACATTCCTTGGGGTTACTAATTAAAAAATACTAGGTGTAGGGATAGACAGGATTCTGCCATGAGCAGTTAGCTCACTGAAGAATGGAATCAGGAAGCCAAGACACAAGGAAAGGAAAGGGGGCTGAGGGTGTGCCAACAGCTATGTGGCGGGCTGCTGCGGAGCACCTTTTATGTGCCAAGCAGTGTCACGTAGACCCTCACCTTGCACACTCAGGACCCTGACATGGGCATGGATAACTTTGGCAAAAGGAAAAATATTAGAGGAGGGTGGAAGACTTTCACTTGGACAGGCTGACAAGTCCACACGCAGAAGGTGGCATTTAAGCCAGACACTGAAAGCTGTGTAAATTTTGTCAGGCATTTACGGAGAGGAAGGGGGCACTTCAGACAAAGGTGACTGTACAAGGCAAGCCCTGGAGAAGGGAGGTGAGTGCAGAGTGTTCAGGTAACCAGAGAGAGCAGCTCAGCAAGGCTGAGAAAGAACCAAAAAGGAAAATTGTGGCTGGAACAGGAAGAGCCTGGGATGGTGGGTAGGAGGTTATTTGGGGAAAGAGAAAGAGAGAGAGAGAGAGACAGATACACGCTGTGTCCCAGCACAGCTCAGCCTTCCTTGCAAAGGGGCAGCTGAAGATGCCAAAGCACTTGTCGACCAGAGACTCAATCCAAAGTCTGGGGGAGGCAGGATTTTGAGTTGAGCTTCAGAGCCAGGCCCAATGTTGGCTTCTTTGCAATGGAGATAGAGCCCTAGTTAGGGAGGTCCTGTGTAGGTCTAGGCATAGGTGGAATTGTCTTCCCCTACCACTGACTTCATCCCAGTGGTGGGAGTGACCTGTGTCCATGTCACCATTTGGTCCATGTTGCTCTCCCATTCAATAACCTCATGTTTGCCCTTGACCTTATCTAGCTTTGTTTTTGTTGTCCTAGGGCCTCTCTCCTGGTATGTGACCTGGTAGCACCAAGGTGGATGGTGATAGAGAGGGAAGCTTAGAAGCCCAGGCTCTACTTCTTCAGTCTTCCTAGGCAAGATCATGGAAGGGGAAAAACAAGGTAGCTGAGGCAAGATACACCCAGGTCCAAATTCTGGCTCCCCAGCTTCTAGACTGTGTGAACTTGGACAGGTTACTCAACTTTTATGAGGTTTAGTTTCCTTACCTGCATATTGATGATAAAAATGGTTTTATCCATTCATCTATGGAGAATACTAATAGCGTTACCACGTGGGGGCCGTTAAGGTCAGAGCTGTTCTAAGCGTGTACACAAATTTTTGGATTTAATGTATTTTGAAGAATCCAGCTCAGTGCTGGCTCAAAGGGCGTTTTCTCTATGTCCCCTAACCCGCGCTTGCACGTCCTGGGATCTCCATTTTCTCATTTGGAACAGAAGGGGCTTGGACCAACTTTTCTCCAAAGTTCCTTTCCTCGCTGAGTTGTTGAGAGTCTTTGATTCTATGAATCTTGGCAGATGGTTCTTTGGGAAATTAAAACAAACAGAACAGGGGGGAAAACACCCTACAAAGCCATTTTGCCTGAGGCTGAGAACTTGCATCTGCCTTTGTACTTGCAAAGCAAAGCTTCTATCAGGAATACTGCAAACTCCCAGGAAACCAGGGGCTAAGAAGAGGGCTGCGCCTTAATTACAAGTGATGGAAGGTGGGAAACTTTCCTATTAAGCCTTTAGGAAAGATGCTGAAAATGAATTTATTCACAGATTTTTCTACAGTGCTTTTCTGAAGAGTTGGGAATTTGACTCTCCCTCCTTAGGATGTAAGAGGTAGACTTTACCGCCGTCCCGGACTCCAGTGTTGCCACTGGGGAGTGATGCGCTGTGAGCAATAATAATCGCTTTCATGTCTGCACAGCTTTGTTCTTCACAAAGCGTATTCGAGTCCTAGAATGGGGGTTTCGGAGTCAGAGCAGAGTTCTAATCCAGACTTGCCACTTCTGGGCGGGCCAGTTACTTTACCTTTCTGAACCTCACTTTCCTCCTCTGTAAATGGGGTCAGTGATCCCCGCCTCCAGGCAGCAGATTAAATGCAATGATGTACACAAGGTACCTGTGGTGGGCAGTTTTTGGTTCCCTTCCCAGCATCCCATTCTGTCTTCTCTTTTGCTTTTGGAGTATTGAAGTAGTTTTAGGGAAGCCGACACCATCTAAGGGGTTGGTAACGGATCATGTGCCCAGGCAAAGCCAATCACTGCATTCTCTCTCTCCAGCCATAGTGACTGCTTCAGGGAGTGTCATGTGACCTAAGCCTATCCGACTGGAATATATCTCAGGACGCTTCAAGAAATTTTTGGAAAACAAGATGCTCTTTTTTTTGATTATTATCGCTGGATGTGAACGAATATGCATGTAGCCTACGTGAAAGCTAAAAGGTAAGGTTTAGTGGGAATTAGTATTATCTTGTTTCTTATTAATGATTGCAAATTTTTTTTCAATCTGCTAAAAACTTGATTGTTTACATGAAATCTCTCTTGAGTACACCATGGTTTTTCAAACTGTGGGATATGACCCACTATGTAGTGAAATCAATTTTGTGTGTCATGACCAGAATTTTATTGAAATGGAATAGACAAGACTAGAAAATATAAAAG
The DNA here is from genome assembly GCF_000956105.1 of Propithecus coquereli. NCBI lineage: Eukaryota > Metazoa > Chordata > Mammalia > Primates > Indriidae > Propithecus > Propithecus coquereli. Next base: position 938,747 of record NW_012149108.1, read on the forward strand.
AGTGCATCATATTCTTACATATGCTTTTGCAAACCTTTTGTTTTAGTGTTTTACTGCAATGTAAAATATTTTTCTTACGGTGGGTTCACAGTCAAAAAAATCTGAGAAAAGCTGTCTTGGATCGTGTCATCTATGAAGGCAGGCACTATGCCTGACTGCCCTCTGGATCCTTAGCACAGGTCTGGTACAGAGTGGATATAAGTAATCTAATATTTGCTGATTTAACTGACTAGAAAATAGAACACAAACTGAAAATGTTAGGTGCCCCTTGGGTGGTTGGTTGCTTTGTTAAAAACTGTATTTGGAGACCAGCATGATTGTAGTAGAAGGTGTTCTGGAATCAGAGAGCCCTGGATTAGAGTGTTAGCTTCATGGACCACATTTGTGTGACTCTGAGCAAATCCATCATCGTTTGGAACCTCAAAAGTTCATCTGTGGAACTGAGACAATGACAGTGATCTCACAGAGCTGTTGCAAAACTTAAAAGAGATCATATCTGCCAAGTGCCTAGCGAGTAGTTACTCATGTTAGTGCTATTCTGAAAGAAGACCATATGTATATGGTGGTGTACAAAGAAAAAGGGAGGGAGAGAGTAATATTTTGGCACACTGTAACAATTTTTTTTTTGATAGAAAAGTACATTTCTTATTGCAGTATTTTTTTTTTCCAGCTACAGCAACCTGCCAAGACATCTCACAGGAAACTCATTGGAGGGTGAGGCAGGGGGTGTGCTTAATGCAGACAGATGTAATAGAAATGTCATCTCAATCTGTCAAGCTTCTCTAGGGCTGGCAGCCGAGTTGAGCGTGGTGAAGGCTGTGAAACATTGTTAGGATATTCATGTTTATCCATAGGCCCCAAGTATGTTTTCATTACACCTGTCCACCACCTTGTTCTCCCTTCTTTCCCATGTTAGGACTCCTGCTCTCAACATGACAACGTGGAATTCTTCCCTGAAAAAGGAATCCTCCTGTTTCTGTGAGCAGAAACAAGGTCCAGACTGGGCCACCAAATTTAGAGGCTGGGGAGCCATGTCTGTAAGCGGCACTCAAGTGAGCCAACATGTCGCCCTCTCTATATTTCCGTATGTGCTGTCCCCTCAGCCTGGAATGCCTTTCTCCCCATTCCCTGATGTCTGCCCACCCAGAAGCTGTGCTCAAATGTCAGCTTCTCTGTGGAGCCTTCCCACAACTGTCTGGGCAAAGCTAGGCACTCCTTCTCTATGCTTCAATGGCCATCTCTGCAAACCTTTGCCATGGTCCCCCACCTCCTTGGACAGCAATTGTCTGTCTCTCCTCTTACAGTGAGAATTCCTGGAGAGTAAGAACCATCTTTATTCCCAGTGTCTAAAACTGTGGCTATACAGAGGACACACCTGTGGGATGGCGGAAACTGCCATAAAAGAGGGGGCAGGAGGATTGGGTCACAGACAGCGGAGGGGGAGAGACTCCTGGGTTTGTGAGTTGGGATGTGCCCAAATTTTGGTGACCACAAATTCTCTTACGTCAAAAGTGCGGGCTGCACACCCTGCACACTCAGGTTGGTTTCACCATAGTGGAAGGTGGGGCTCACTTTTTAGATCAGAGGGTGGAGGAAAGGAAACCAAGGTGAGCCAGGTATTGTGCTGGGTCTGTTATGCGATGAACTGCACCCTGCCCCAACCAGGCCGGGCAGGTGCTTATTTCTATTTGTTCCATGTGTTCTTTGCTCCCCTTTCCCTCTTTTCCTGGCCTCCTTGGATTAAGCATTTTGTTAGTCTTCCATTTTATCTCCACATTGACCTATCAGCTATGCCTCTGTTTCAGTTTTTTATCTTTTCAGTGGTTGCTCTCAGGTTTATAACGGGTATATTTAACCTACTGGAGTCGAGGTAGGTATTCTAACTTCAATTTACAGATCAGGAAACTGGAACTTAGGATAAAGTAATTTTTGTAACATGGTGGATCCTTCACTCAGTTCTGTCTCCAAAATCTGAATTTTCCATCATATTGTCCCAAATTGAGAACTTACTATAATTATTTTTTAGCCATACCTTAATCAACTTATCAGGGACTCGTAAACAGCTTGATCTCTGTGTCAGAAACTCCCAAAGTACAATCCAAAGGATGCATTTCATGATGAAAAAGGGCTTTCATGGTCAATAAGTTTGAGAAATAGTGGGAAAATATATTAAACAGTTCTCTACTATAGGACTTTTCAGGGCTTTTCATAAACTAAAATGAATTATAAAGAAGTAGTAATGGTGGTAGCCCTTACAAATTTATTTGATGCCAGAACCATTTTTTCCAGAGCATTCTTTGAACTAGTATTTCTTCAAATATGCTTTGGAATATGCTGCTCTAAGAGGAAGGCAATGTTTCCTGTCACCCCATACCAGCTTTCTCAAGGAAGATTAAGCCTTGTCAAATGACCAGAGCAATGCAGTGAGTCCTGGTCCCTGAATGAGCCCCGATCCTCACCTGTCATGAAGCACTTGATGTCCTGAGAGTTGCTGATGGGATTGTTGTTCTTAAACATATAGAGGTTGAAAGGCATGACGTTGTTGCTACTCAGGTGCTTCCACAGCTCGTGGTCTGGGCTGGTCCACCGCCCAGCCAGCACATCATAATCCCGGCGGCCCATGTGGACGAGCTTGGTGAGTGGATCGTAGAGACCCCCATGGTAGCCGATGATGATCTGGAAGTTGGGGTTGGTATCCATGTAGATCTCCCCGTAGGCTGTGTACAAGATCTGCTTGATCATCAAGCCTGTTCCACTGAAGACAGCAAGAGGGGTCCCGATGTTGTCACAAGCTATGTAAAACTCATCGCCGCTGCTCAGCTCCATGGCAAAGAGGTGTCCTTGCAGGTCGTAGTAGAGGGATGTTATCTCAGAGCTGGAGTGGTTGTAGAGGTGGGTGACCTTGGTGGGGTTGGTCAAATCTGCATAGAAGAACTGCAGGTGGTGGCTATGGGTGCTCTTGCTGGACACTCGCCGTCCCAGGCCATCGTAGCGGTACCTGACACTCCAGCCACCAGCCCGGTTGTAGGCCTTGATGAGCAGGCCAGCTGAGTTGTACTCGAAGACGTCACCACCCCGCTGCCTCAGGAAGCCATCCTCGTCCATCTTGTATTGCACATCACCCAGCCTAGTGATGCGGTCACGCAGGTCATACCGCAGTGGTGTGAGCCGTGCACTGTTCCCAGGGCTCAGTAAGTGGAGGTTCCCATTGAGGTCATAGCTGTAGCGCCAAAGTGGCTTGTCATTGATGGAGACTGTCTGCAGCTGGCCGTCAGCATCGTACTCATAAGAGTAGCGGGTGGTGTTGGCGTAGGGTCCCACCTTCAGCTCCTTCTTCACCACGCGCCCCATGTTATCATACTGGACAGTCATCCAGTACATAAGTGAGCGGAAAATCTCATACTGCACTTCCTTCATCCTGCCGTACGCATCAAAGTGCTTGGTGTGGGTCATGACTGCCGTGGTAATGATTTGGTTAATGTCATAGTAGATGACACCGAACTTCCCGAACTGCTCTGTCTTGCCTGACACGTCATCGTAGCGATAAAGATCAATGGGCAGCGGGGTCTCATTGATCACGGCCTGCATGCTGGTCACACGGAAGCTGTTGTCATAGTTGTAGTCAAAACGGGCATTGACCATGCCCTCCTCGGTAAAGCGGAAGATCTGCCGGTCGATCAGGGGCCCAATCTGACGGTAGCGGATGGTGCAGGTGAAGCCCTCATTCTGCAGATTGATGGTCTTCAGCATGCCCGCTGTCTCGTCATAGGTGAAGCTCACCTTGGTGGTGTCGTACAGTGTCTCGGCCAGCTTCGACAGTTTGCCATACTTGTAGATCACCCTGCGGCCGGTGCCCAGGTAGAAGGTGTGGAGGAGGTGCCCATCCTCAGTGAAGTCCTGTATGACCGAGGCATTGCCCTCAGGTGGCTGGTAGATGTTCCTGTAGTAGCCCACCGAGCGCATGGTCTCCAGCGTCTGCCGGGCCACATTGGGCATGGTCACAGAAGAGAGGCGGTCGTTCTTGTCGAACTCAAAGATATACTGCCTCTGGCTGTGGAGGAGCAGCACCATGGACTGCAGGGAGAGAGAAGAGGGTGGTGAGGAGGAAGAGTATCTAAGACTTAAAGGAAAGGAATGGAGGCCAAGGAAACTGGTGGTTCTCCCAAGTTGTGCCCAACCAGGGTTTTCCAACTGAGTGCTGCAGGACACTGCGCACAGGTTACAGATGTGCTAGTAAGCTAAGGCTTCCTCTCAGCCCGGCGGCCTTGGCAGGGCCCAGGCCCCAGACACTTGGGGCTTTCCTATGCTGATCAACCTTGTGTGTTTGCCCTCTTGTGCGGTACAGACCTGACCTCCCTTGTGTGCAACAAGGTGTGAGAAAGGTTGGGAACCACAGGACCAAAGTATCTGTAACAGCTCTCTACTGGCTTCCTTGCTCCAGACTTCGCAAATCAATCTTCCGACTCGAGCAAGTACGAGTTCCCCAAAACACAGTGTGACAATGTCTTTTGTCTGCTAAACAGCTTCTGTTGACTCCCTGTGGCTTAGGGCATAAAGACCATGTTTGAGAAGGGCATTTAAGGCTTTTCACGCACCATCATTTATGTAGTAACAGGTCATATGCCCACCCTCGGCTGGGGCAGGCTGTGATGGGAATGGGAGAACCTGGTTTCTAACAACGGACTCATTGTGTGGCCCTGGGAAAGTTCTTCCCCTCTCTGGGTTTGGCTCTTCCTAGGCTGGATGACCTCCAGGTCTCTCTCTCAGCACTAGCACACGACGTCACTCTCGGAGACACTCACCCTTCATGGGCCAGGGGAGGCTCACCACAGAGCAAGCAGAGCCTGGGCCCTGCACAGGGGACCAGGAGCAGGGAACAAAGCATGGACCTGGGGACTAGAACTGGGTGTGAAGGGCATGTTTTCTCAGGAGAAAGCCAGCAGGTAACAGGCTTCTAGGCATCAAAGCTACAATTTTCACCTATTTGGAACCAACTTTCGATTTTAGGTAATTTCTGATTCTTAGCCCCTGGGATGACCTGAAGCAGAATGGATTTGTTAAGGCCACGCCCAGCACTAGAAGTTTAGGATTAAGCACCTGCTCCCTACTGAATGATCCCAGGCTTTTGTCTGGCTCTCCATGACTGGATGGCACCGTGTGCCCTAGACCTGGGAGAAGACCTCTGCCCTGGGTCTGAACCCTGAGTCCTGCTCTGTTAAGTCCACCTGGAGTTTGTGCCTGTTCCCAGCTCTGCTCTATTGGCCAGGCCTTTCATATTCTCCTGCCCTAGGGTCCCCAGCTGTGGCACCATCACTGGGATCCTCCAGATGCCTTTTGGGACCCCCTGGCCTCTGCAGCAGATTTTTCCTGAACATGTCTCCTTTTGGAGACCACATGGGTCAGATATATCCCCCTAAAAGTCAGCAGGCTGGTCCTGGCCACGCATTGAGCTACAATGACTGGCCTTCTATACAGCAAGGCCAGAGATGGAGGGAGACAGACACCTGCCTTCTCTAAGTACGTGTAGCTCCACGTCTTCCCGTCGGCGAAGATCCTGGACGTGACGCGCCCCGCCTGGTCGTATTCCATCCTCTCAGACATGATGCCCCTCTGGATGCCGGCAATGTGGCCACCAGGGGAGTATGTCACGTTGACACCATTCAGCCTGCTGCTGGGTGACCAGAGGCTGGGCCGCCCCGCCTGGTCGTACAGGATCCGAAGGGTGAACTTGCGATGGTCATCATAGATCTTCTCCGTGCGCGTCACCCGGTCAAAGTCCAGAGACAGAAGGTTTCGGTTGTGAACCTGGAGAAGGGGTAGGAAGGAAAGAACAAATTACTCTGGATATTAAGAACTGTGGTCTGACTGCCAATGTGGCTCTCAGTTGTGCTGAGAAGCGCCTGAGTGGAGGAGGCAGCCCAGGTCCTGGGCATCAACAGACATGAGTCCCGGCTATGCCACTTGGCAGCTCTGTGACGTTTCCTCATCTGTAAAATGGGAATAATAATAATGCCAATCGGAGAGGGCTGTTGTGAGGATAAAGACAATGCAGATGTTGAGCAAATAACAGCTGTGACTGAAGAGGACCCCCGTGATTTTCTAATGTGATTCTGCTAATGAGGACCTGTAAAAAAAGGCAGATCCTCCTTGGCTCCTTCCTCAAAAGGGAGCTGCCAAGTGAGCCCAGCACATAAACACCTGACCCATCTAGTCCATGCCAGACACTGTGCTGATGCTAGACACTGAGGGGACCAAGGCTGACGAAGTGAAGGGACTTGCTCCGGATCACGTGGCTGGTGAGTGACTAAGTCCGGGCTTGACTCTCACCACTGCAATGTGCCAACAGACACTCCATGGTCCTCCGAGTAAGTCCTAGCTTTCTGGGGGCTCTGGACTTCCTGTCCCCTTGAGGTCTGTCCTGCCCTTGCAGCACAATTGGGGCTTCTTGATCACCTTGGTCAGTGCCCAAGACATCTTCTTCCTGGAGGCGCCAGGAGGCAGTGGCTGTTTGAGTCTGGGTGGCTCCTGTGGCTGTGGGCTGGCTGGGGACACAGTCCTGGCTCTGCAGCACTTTGTCCCTGCCTCCAGGACCGGGAGCCCCTTCATAATCTCCACCTGGGCTGCTAAGTCAGCGCACAGTTCAATTTCCTTTCACAGTCAGAAAGGTATGGCTCCCACAGAGGTAGCAGTAAGTCAGGGTTTTCATATTTTGATAAAGAAATAGCCTTCGGGGGCCTGTTTTTGTAGGTAGATCCGCCCCCTAGGCACCGACTACCTGTGAAACGCTGCCAGGCGCTGAAGCTACAATGCTGGTTCCCGCTAATTGGAGCCTGGCCTTATGGGGCGTGTGGGCACATTCTCTGTGTCTCCCACTAGTCACTGGATGAGTCTGACAAGTAGTAAGGAAGACCCCAGAGGAAAGCAGATAATTGGGTCACGTGATGCAAAGCGGCACGTGTGGACTAAGGTAATGACAGGTCTTCGGTGGCCCTGTGTGGTTATAAAAGGGGCCTAGGTCTAGGAATTCACTCACGGATTCCAGCCGCCACTTTGTGACCAGCCTTTCTGTGTGACCTTGGGCAAGGGCCTTCCCCTTTCTGAGTCTCAGTTCGTCTGCATCGTAACAGAGCCGTTTGGAGCATTGAAGAAACTTAAGTACGTGACTTTGTGCAACGCTGGGTACATAAAGGTACTGAATAAATGGTGGAATTATTTCCATTAAATGACAGCCAACAATCATGGTCATTCTCCGAAGAAGGAGAGACATGTGTGTCTCCTCCTTTTCCCTACACAAATGCTAAGGCCTTGAAAATAAAGATTTATAATGATGATGCTGAGACGACTTTCGCTGTGAATGGCCTGGTTATAATCAGGTTGCCTTCCCTGGGGTAATCAAACACAATTGCAGAAGCAAAAACAGTGTGGCAGACAATTCCCATGAAAAATCAGAAGCGTTGAAGGCTGAAGCTGTGTTCTTTGCGGAGAGGGCAAAGGAAGATACAGGGGCTGTACTACTAACAAGAATGGGGGCCTTGTGAAAGCGTCTTTTGGAAGGTCCCCCTACGACTCCTCTCAGGGTGGTGCCACCCAGCCCGCTGGCCCCCTCGTCCCCTGGAGGACCTCTAGTGAAGGGGAGCTGCACCTTTGTGGCAAAATTAATAAAATTAAATTAAACAGCTCACCGGGGAACCGTCTAATGCTTCCTGTGCTCGGCAGTGACGGCAATGAGATTATTTCACATCTTTCTTTATTAGAAAAGTTCCCAGTTGTATAAAAAATGAGCTCCATTATGGGGAGGCACACCCGGCTAACATTCTAATTCCACATGCTGTCGCTGTGGGTGGCCATTTATTTTGGGAGGACACGTAGATGTGGCCACCCGACGAGAGCACCATCAATCTCAGGCTGGGAGAGGGACCAATTAGAGCCTGGGAAACTTTTGGTCCAGTTCACACAGCAGAGAGGAAATCCTATTAGTACTAATCACTGCCGTTTATTGTGCACCTGGGGTGTGCCCGCACCGGGCTAGGTGCTTTGAATGTATTATCTAGTTGTGCAGAGGAACCGGAAGGCTCAGGGGAGTTGCTCAAGGATACACACACAGCCCAAGCAGGAATCAAACGCAGGTCACACTTTCCAGCGGGTACACTGCCTCAGATGTGCGGGAAGGGCTCTTTGAGAATTCAGAAGGGGACTCAGGCCACAGAGAACAAAGAGAGCTAGGCCTCCCTTAGGGAATGAGTGGGAAGCTGTTTTCCACATTAGATAGTTGCTAGAGTTCTTAGCTGAGTTCTTGGCTGTTGAGGGCACAAAGGAAGCCTGGTTTTCTGGGTTCTAGTTGTGTGATGTTGGACAAGTCATTGTAATATGTCTGTATCTGTTGTAGGCCTATTTTCTAGTCTTTACTACCATCTCAGCTATGGGACTCTGGAAAAATCAATGACCCTCTTTGGATCTTGGTTGCCGCATGTGTAAAACAGGGGCTGAAATGAACTTTCTTTGCTAAAGGGCAGGGGACTTAAGAAAGCCTGAGCTGTGTTGGTCTGAGGATGCTTCCGTGGTTTTCACAATGGTGGGAACATTTAGCTCAGTTCTGTGGTTTGCTTTAGCTCAGCAAATAACTCCTGAGCACCTGTGGGCTGCGAGGTGCTGGGCTGAAAGCCAGGGCTAGTTCATTAGCTTTCCCTCTGCCTGTCACCTTCCCTTTTCAAGCTGGAGGGAGAAGAAGCTGGGCAGTCAGGTCCCAGGGCGGATGCCACACTCTAGAGAAACATGGGTACAAGGCAGAGAAGGAGCTGGCTCAGAGCATCCACATACTAAAAGGCACTCAGAATGCCAGACCATGATGCCAGCGCCCTGGCAGTGACAGCGAGGGTGAGGCCATTTTGCTCATTTAGGGAGGGTAACTCTGCCTGGAAAGAGTGGAGAAGGTGGCTGAGGTTCTAAATAGCTGAACTGAATTTTGGGTCATATTAGCAATAGTAATAACAATAATTGTAACAATGGGGCGGGGAACCTACCTAATGGGTACAGTGAACACTATTTGGGTGAATGGGCACACTTATAGCCCTGACTCAAGCATTACAAAAATAATTTAACCAAAAACATTTGTACCCCCTTAATATTTTGAAATAAAAAATTGTAATAATTATAGCAAGAGTAGCTATTTTTGAGCACTTATTTTATTATGTGCCAGACTCTGTATAAGATGCTTTATGTATTACTTCTAGTCCTTGTGGCCATTTGTAAAATTGGTTTTATCTTCCCCATTTTATGAATAATGAAATTGAGGCTCTAAGATTCTCGACTTGCTGAAGTTCACTCAGGGAACAACACATGCTGGAGATTCAACTCAGACCTGACTAGCACCAAAGCCAGCGATCTTTCTTCAAATAAAAACTGGAAAGATATACATGAGCCTCTTATGGCACGTGGTTCCCTGCTTTAGTTCCCCCCTTTCGCAGATGAGAAAACTGAGGTCTCTGTTTCCAGAACAGAACCCAATTCTCTAGATTCCCAACCTCCTTTCCCCGCAGGACACAGCTGCTTCCCGAGGCCTTGCTCACCCGCAGCCGGCGCCCAAAGACCGTGACCTGGCCCCGAGCCTGCTCCTTGCGCTGCCGCCACTCCACCAGGTTGAGGCCGTTGTCGATGGGCAGGGTGACGTTCCTCTTGCCCACGGTGGGGTTGACGGTGCCAGCCAGCAGGTGGGGCTCCGTCTGCAGTGCCACCTCCATGCCGTTGGCCAGCAGCAGCCGCAGGGAGCCGTCAGCCCCAATGTAGTAGCTGTTCCGGACTTGGTCTGAGGGGAGGAGAGGCACAGACTGCTCAGAGGGAGCGAGGACAGAGGGGGTGTGTGGAGAGCAGAGGCGGTGGTGGGGAAGCTAAAGGGTTTTCATTTTCTAACTAAAGAAGCAGTACATTATTGTTAAAGAAAACTAGGAAAATATGCAGAGAAGGTCATCTCCAACCTCAATACCCAAAGAAAACCATTGGAAATGCTTTGTATATTTGTAGATTTTAGGCTATTTCCAAATGCACGTACAGGTTAAAATAGTTGCTTATAGAGTTTTGCACTGATCATTGTATTATATAATGTTATTCAATGTTTTTCATAAACATTTTTCTTAATGACTGTACAGTATTCCACTGTATGGAAATACTATGATTTATTTAACCAAGCCTCAAACAGATACTCAGTTTGCTTCCACTTTTTCACAATTATAAGTCATACTGCAAATACAGTTTAAGCATTATGTTAAGTGAAAGAAATCATATGCAAAAGGCCACATATCGTGTGAGTCCATTTATATGAAAAGTCCAGAATAGGCAAATTCATAGAGACAGACAGAAAATTGGTGGTTGCCAGAGGCTAGGGACAGGGGAGAATGTGGAGTGACTGCTAACAGGTATGGGATTTCTTTTGGGGGCGATAAAAATGTTCTGGAATTAGATAGTGGTTATGATTGTACAGCTTTGTAAATATACTAAAAGCCATTGAACTGTACGCTTTAAAAGAGTAAATTTTATGGTATGTGAATTATATTTCAATTTAAAAATATATTTTTTGGATAAATCAATGTTTTAATTTTAGATTTTTTAATGAAAATAGATTCCTAAAAGTAGGACTACTAGAGCATAGGGTTGAACACTTTTAAGGCTGTTGATATACATGAGGGTAACAATGTTCTTTATGACAAAGTTAAAAATAATTCTGACACTTAAATCACTGACAAAATGACAAATATATACAATAATATATTTTAAATCATTGTCATACATATATGTGATACATATATTGTCATATGTGTGTATATGTCATGTATACATATATATGACAATGATTTAAAAAGAGGTCTGATTTGAAATTTTAAATTTGATTAAAACATTTTAATTTAGATCTTCAGCCAAAAGAAACTTCTGGAGGGGAAAAAAGTAAATTTCAGCTGTAAAATGCACACCAAGCTCTTTTCTAAAAATGGAAACAATTATCGCTGGGTTTGTGCTGCATTCTCCTGACTCCTGCCCTTCCTCAGCTGTTCCCTCCGTCTGTACTGCCCCTCTCTTCAGTAAGTGCTAGCTTCAATCTTTCCTTCAAGGCTCTGCTCAGATGTCCTCTCTTCCCAGAAGCTCCCCCCATTCCTGTGGTCAGATGAATGCTTCCTCTGCTGTACACTCCTCAGCTCTTTATGGGCCTCCTCATGGTCTTGCAGCTGAGGGGTGCAGGGTTCACCTCTCTGTTGATGCACACACTCTCACACATGTAAGTGCTTGCGGTGAGAGGCCTTATTGCACAGAGATGAAGAGCCTGCATCCTGCAGCCAGGCTACCTGGGTTTAAGTTCCAGCTCTGCTACTGCCATGCTGTAAGACCTTGGCCAAGTTCTTAACCTGTCATGCTCTGTTGCTTCATCAGTGTACTGGGGACAATAGCTACATGCTTGCCTCACAAGATGCTCTGAGCATCAAGTGAGATAACGAATATGAGAAGCTGAGAACAGTGCTAGCATATAGTGTTATACAAAGGCTAGTGTTTTATGTGCTAGTCGTGGTCACATGTGTCTCCTACTGTCTCTCCTCTACCGCCCCCACTCCATTTCTCTCTCTCTCTCTCTCACACGCACACACACGTCATAGTGAACTTTTCCAGCACTGATCATGGTCCTCCAGTAGCTCCCCATGGCCTTTATATCAGCAGTTAAGAGAGTGGGTTCTAAAGCCTGTTTGTCTGGGTCCACATACCCTGTCGCATGTGTGATTTGGGCAAGATAATTAGCCTCTCAGAGCCTCTCACTGCCTTCATTTGGAAAATGGAGATATTAATAATACCTATGTCACAGGCTTATGAGGTACGACATGAGATACTGCTTAGTAAGACTATGAATGTAAAATGCCAAAAATCATACTTTGTAGTTAATAAGTGCTCCAAAAATATTACATCATTACAATTACATGTGCTCAGTAAATCAGTAAATATTTGCTGGATTGAACTAGAGATGTTTCAGGCTATGTCCAGCAATAAAGAAGTAGTTTCTGTAGGAAACTCTCACTGAATCACCCCTGCTAGGGTGGCATCAAGCTGGCCCCTCTTTCTCCCACTCCCTCCCCACTCCATCTTTCTCCTTTTCTCTCTCATAAACACGAAATTCTAAAATCTGCCTCCAACTTGCTATGCATTTCTTCCTTTGAACAGTGAAGAAGCCTGTGTCAATTTGTCTTTGAAAGCGGCTCCTTGCTGAATTCACCCATGTCCATGAATGGAGACTTGGGAGGGAGCGGCCTCCGTGGAGGCCCATCTCAGACGGTCCCCACTTCATGCGGACTGTGATTTCCCAAGGCCGCTGCTCATTAGTAGCTACTTCTTATCACTTCCCATAGTTTAGATGTAAGATGAAACCGAAAGAGCTTTTCACAAAGACTCGACTGAGGCTGCAAAAGTGAGCATCTAAGCCTGGTACTCGAGAAGCTTGGCAGAGGCACCAAAGAGGAGAAACAGGTACCTCCTTCCCTGGATTCCAAGATGCGCTTTTTCTTTTCACATTTTAAAGTTTCTGAAATTGGAATGTGTCCATGTATGTCTTTTGAACACTGTGACTTTTTTCCCTCCGCCTGAAAAGTTGTTATTAAATTGATGGTGCATTTTAAAACTGAGGAATGTGGCACTTTTGAATTTTAAAAAGTTGCCCAAATATAAGAAAGCCTGCACCGACCTTTGAGAAAAATAGTCCAGCCAGTTTAGCAGTATGGAATGGGTGGATGAAACAATTCTTAATCACAGGGAAGAAAACAGACCCAAAGGCCTGAAGGCCTAGATGTCTGAGTCCCTGGCAGCCCTGAAGTCCTTGGTCAGAAGAATCCTGGCTGGCCCAGAGGGGCACCTTCTCTTGGAAATAACCAAGTCAGAGCATAAGTACCTGGGGTGTGTCCCAACCCACCATTGAAGGTGGTTGGGTCGGGCAGAAGGAATTCCAGGGTTTGGTTTCTCTTTCTTTGACTGAGAACCTTAATTGTTCTTTGAGCTCACTGAAAGGCAAAAGACTACATTTGGGAATAAAAGTGATTGTAAGAATATATAGACATTTGTTTTCTTATGGTAAGTTAAACTGCTTGCTAATTAATTACTTAATTAATACAAGTACTTACTGAGCAATACTATATGCCTGGCCCATGCTAGTCACTTTACATATGTTGTCCAAAGAGATTGTCTGAGTAACCCTATGGGGCAGGTATTGTAAGTCAGCCCCATTTCTCAGACCCAGAAACTGAGGCTCAGAGAAGAGGAATGACTCCACCCAGTTCACACAGGTAGGAACTGGCATGGGGCCCTGGTCTGTCCACCCCAGAACCCCTGCTCTTGCCACTGCCCACACCACTCAACACAGCTTCAACTGACTTTCTTTTCCTGGAGGAGAAAACTGAGGGCCACAGTGGATGAGGTGGACTGGAACTTGGGCCTCTGAGTGTCCACGAGAGGCTCCTTTTACGACTTTACGTTGAAACCTTTGGGTGTATAGAGAGCCATCTGCAGGGTGGGGTGGAAATCAGGCCAGGCTTTCCCTGGTGATGGCTTCTTTCTTTTCAAGCTTGCTAAAGCCAACACAGCTGCAAGCAGCCCCCGACACACCACAACCCATGAGAACAACTGAGGCAGACAATTCACAGCAAGATTTCATCGTTGTGATTTACCTGAAGCTAAAAGACCACCCCACACCAGGATGACTTGACAATGCAGAGAAGGGTCTCTTGTCTATGGAGTCCTAGCAGAGGCACAAGCCTTCTCACCTGGGCTTCAGGGAGGATTTCTCCATGCCCAAACGCCTAGCATAATTAGTTGTAATTATTCTTGTCCTTTGTCCTCGCCTGCACCAGTGGGAGCATACGTCTTTTAATCTGGAAGCCATTAGCATGGCAGAATAGTGAGGTCACCTGGATTAGCAGCTAATGGATTCTTCACTCTTTGTTCTGATGATAATAGGATGGGACAATGAAATACTGTTCTGAAGATTCTGGGAGAGAATTTACTGGATTTCAGGCTGGTATGTTTTGCAAATTAGGTGGTGATACAGAGAGAAACCAGTTGTGATGCTTTGCTGTTCTTGGGCAGCTCTGGCAGTAGCTTGTTTCCTGTATCATCCATCTCCAAAGGGGTCTTTCCACCCCTCTGCCTCAGTTTCCCCAGGCCCCCACCTGGCTTACCTTGCAGCAGTGTGTAGAAGGCACCTGAGGCAGACAGGTTGGTGGTTATGGTGACATCATCCTTGCTTGAGGTCTCTACCTGGACATGCACTGAACTGTCTGTGTCACTTCGGAAACTGCTCACCTGGCCGGTAGGGAAGGTCACATTTGTCAGGCGGCCAAAGCTGTCATACCTGGAAACCAAAGGGGGGACACTGAGTAACAGAAATAAAATGACACTATGGTTTAAACTTGGCACGTTCTACCTCATGCCACAGTTTTGTGTGTTCTGCTTTTCTTTCTGGTCAGATACATTTTCATGTCTTCCCCATCTCTTTGCACAGGACCACAGATTTTGGAATCTGACTCCATCTGCTGATATCCTACTGCAGGAAAATGACTGACCTCTCTGAGTCTTCCTTTCCTAATCCAAACAGTGGAGATGGTACCACTGCCCTGCCCCCTGCCCGGGACTACCGTGGAAGACGTGGGAAAGTGCCTGGTAGCTATAAACTAGAATGCACTTGGAAGGGCTGGGATGATCATGGCCGTGATGAGACAGCTGACCCAGGATCTTAGAACTGGGGGACTCCCCAGAATTGACATAGTCAAACTCGATGCTTGAATACCTCCTGCAAAATCCTGAAGAGCTAGTTTTACAGGTTTTTGCTGAAAAATGCTAGAAATGGGAATCATTACCCAGGGGATTCCCAGAAGATACAGATCCTGGGAAAAAGGGACTCAGAATTCAAACCAGGACTCAGGTCGCTAAGACTTGCAACCCTCCCCATCTAGATTTCACATCTGGCACTAAGCGTCTATGTATCTGCAACTCTCAGAACCCACGGCTTTGGTCTGGTATGGTCTTTCTAAAGAATCATAATTGAATCTTAATTCTCTTCACCATTCTCCTGACAATAATAAAAGAAATATCTACCATGATCGAGCATCTCTAATGTACTAGGCATGGCGCTAGTTACTTTTCACACATTTTTATTTAATCCTCATTTAATACATTTTTCTTTTAATCCTCATTTAATCCAGTCTAAAAGGTATGTATTATCTCCTTTTTGGAGGATCAGAAATTGAGGCTCAGAAAAGTGAAGTCATCTGCTCAAGGTCACAGAGTTAATAAGTGTGACAGAATCAAAATTCAATTTTAAATCTACTTGCTTCCAAGCCGCAACCTGCCTCTCTGTCTTCAATGAACATTTCTGCACCATCCATTTGCAAGTATCCATTGCTTGCGCGCCTCCCTGCTGCAGATGTGGCTGGAAGAAGGCAGGAGTGGGCTATTAACATTTTAATTATTGGTTTTAATTAGGGGAGGCTGAAGTGTAAAAAGGCAGGCTTAAATAGCCTTTTTGCACTTGTGTGTGAATGGGGGAAAGTTCTTCATCTACATGTCAATATTTCTAACTTCTGCTCCTGTGCAAGGCTGCAGCATGGATTCAGCTGGACGTGTCTCCCCCGTGTACTTTGAGTCTCCCTATTGGACTTTTTTTTTCTTTCTTTTTTATCGTTTTGCTTTTACTTCTGGAGTATAGTTGGCCTCTGGGTCCCTGTGAGGGTTTTAACAATGGGGAAATGAAAGGCCAGATAGGTCGGCTCCATCCTGGCTCTTCCTGTGATTCCTTCTGCTTGGCCTAGCTTCCTGCTGGGACTCCTGGCTCTGCAGCTTGTGTGGTTTCAGCTGAGACTTGGTGGGTGAGACTAGGCAGGCCTTTGCTGAGCAACTTTAGGCAGGCCTTTGCTGAGCAACTTTCTGCCCAGGACCAGACACTTGAGTGCTGCACTCCAGATCCTGCCATTTGCCAGCTCTTTCTGTACCTGTGCCTGGCACAGATCATGGCACTCTTCACACAGAATGTAACAGTCCCTGGCACACTCTGCCCAGAGGAGGCGCTGGTAAAGGTCTTTTGAATGAATGACCCCAGTCCTTGGGTAAAACCAATTCTTGGGGAAGGGCTCAGGGCCTTTGGGAAAGTTGAATCTCTCCATTGTGGAGGCCTGAGGAAGGGGAATGAAGCCCTTTCCAGGACGGCAGGCAACGCGGTGGTCTCTCCTACGCTACTTAGGCTGGGCTTGGCAAGGCAAGGCTGTGGAGCGGTACTGGGGGCTCTACTACAGGCAGTTAGGGGCTTTGAAAGCCTGTTTCCTGTCATGATTTCTCCTTTCTCTTCTTTAGTACTGAGCCAGGTTCTTCCAAGAGAAGGTCAGTCTGGCCTAGGAAGGCTGAAGCCTGGACTAGGTGGTCACAGGTGGAGTGCCCCTCAGAGCTGGGTGAGTGAAAGGACGGCATTGCTGATAAACTATCTAACAGAGAAAAAAAGGGAGAAAAATCACAGCACACAACTGCCCCTTTGTTTGCTTAACCACCTGTGGCTTGACTTGTTTTTATCAGGAGGCTGTTTTACAGAACTGGAACAGTACTGAGCAGACAGGAAAGGGCGTGTAGCTTCCCTCCGCATCTGCCTGAGCACATTCTGAGAAGTCTGATAAAGCCAGTCTAGCAGAGAAGTAAAAACACAAATTGCCTCCTGTTACCATTTTACAACAATAGCTGCTCTATCCTTTATCCAAATAAAAAGCCTAAATCCCTTATTCTCAGGGCTGGCACTTTTTTCTTTCTTTCATGCTATGCCTTTTTCTCTCTTGGAAAGTAAAATAAACTCCTTTTTTTAAAACCTATCCTAATCTTTGTGTCAATAATTCTTTCTCATCCTGCGTTAGGAGTTCCCACCCTAACAGTGAGGAAGTAGTTCTGAAATGTATGTCCTAAGGCTTCTTTCACATGGAGACACTCCCTCAGAGCTCTGCTCCTGTCAGGTTTAAGAGAGGCTGGAGTTCATTTTTAACCCTTTATGGGCACTGAAAATTTGAACAGGAAGGAAAGTTACAAAAATGTGTCCAGTGGTTAAGGTTGGGAAGTAGAATTACAGGTGATTTTAATTGCTTATATATATATATGCATTTTATATTTCTATGATTTTCTATAATAAACATGGATTATTTTCACAATCAGTAAACTACTGTCTAAGTAATACCATGAGTTCATGAGCATGGCCATCTTGGAGAAGTGGACCATTTAAATTACTGGCATTCCTAGGAGAGTCTCACTTATAAGGCAAGCTGCTAATAGCAATTTCCAGGCCTTTTCAGCAAAGTATTACTAGGGCACTCCAAGTTTCTGAGCTAAAAAGCAGGACTCTAGGAATTGGTCTTGCCCTGGTCATCTTAACTGTGTCTGTGGTTCATGATTACACTGAGTCCTGTCAGATCCTGAGTCATTTTTTTAAATAAACAGGAAGATCTACTCTAGTCCATCAGTTTTATGGGATGGGGATGCTGTTCTAGTCTGATTCTTTGAACATCTGTTACGCCTCTACATGCTCTTTATTAAAATGAGAGTATTCACTCAGACTATCTAATCTCCTGATCTAACCACATAAAAAAGGATTTTATGGCTGCATATGGTGGCTCATGCCTGTAATCCTAGCACTTTGGGAGGCTGAGGTGGTGATATTGAGTGAGCCCAGGAGTTTGAGACCAGGCTGAGCAATATAGCATGATCTTATTTCTGGCCATAGAAGCATGTGCCTGTAGTCTCAGCTACTTAGGAGGCTGAGGCAGGAGGATTGCTTGAGCCCAGGAGTTTGAGGTTACAGTGAGCTATGATGATACCACTGTATTCTAGCCCAGGCAACAGAGTGAGACTCTCTCAAAAACAAAACAAAAAACCATTTTTATTATGCCATGCAAGATACTTAAAAAGTAGCGTTGGAGTCTTACAGATAAGAATTGACAGAGAGATTATTAACTAGGGGTCAGATATCACTTCAATACCACTTCTAACAAGGCCTTGTTCAAATGCCACCTCATAATGCCCTCCCTGGTCTCTCCCACTGATACCCTGTGCACACAGATCTATCCTAGAATGCCTCCCCTGCATTGCAGTGCTGATGTACAAATTGTCTGTCTCTTCAGACTGTGAGTGCTTAAGGTCAGAACAGGTCTGTGGAGTTGGATCTCCAGGCTGGGAGCCTGGATTCACACTGCCTGGGTTCTGCCACATGCCAGCAGCATGACCTTGGAGGACTGGCTCTCAGTTTATATCTGCTTCCCCAGCATTGGGACTGCCATAGAGAAGATAGGCAGGGAATGTTGGCTGAACAAATAAATAAAGGCAGGATTGGATGTGCAAGGCCTCTTTCCTGCTCTGTGGGAGAGGAGAGACCATGATTCATTTACACACTAGCTCTTGCAGGACTTGGCAGAAGGTGGACATACAGTAGGTACATGATAAACATCTGCTCAATGCACAGATATGGAAACAGCGCTCACTAAATGATGCTTTAGCAATCTCCCCAGAATTTTAGTCTTGAAGACTGAAAGAGGCTTTATAGAAAGGAAGACAGTTGTAATTATTATTGAAGGTAGCCTGTGATGCATAATTAAATTGAGCCTGAAGAAGAGACAATGAAAAGGCCCCATGCCTTCAAGATCTGGTTTTCATTTTATATGAGTGGTCAAAAAAACAGTAATTTCCACTCCTCACATTTTCCATTAGAAAGACTGAATGTCTTAATTAAATGAACATCAAATAGAACGACGAATTAATAAAATTTTCTTGTCTCCTATTCATTCATTTCTGTACCTTCCAGAGCTTGAGAAATGCCACTGCATCTCTCTGCTGCTTGATCAATACCTGTGATTATCCCATCAGAACCCTGTCCCTTCGGACTCTGCATGGGAAGAACTGGAGCTGCCCATCCTCTGGACCCTGCACACCTTTGCCCTGTGGGCCGCCTCTGCAGAACCCTTTCTGCTCCGCTGCAGAGCTGCTAAGAGCTGCCCAACAAGATGCAGGGACCCGGAAGGGGCTCCAAGTGGCTGCCTCACACCCCGGCCGTGTGATTGTGTGGCTTTTGGCATTTGTCATGGCAAATTTTCTTTCTTTCTAACCAAGAGGAATAGAAGGAACAGTTGGTATAGAGAGGTCTCTGGAGCCAGATGATCTGGGCTTTGAATCCAGGATCCACACTTGCCAGCAGTGAGATCTTGGAGGACAGGCACTTGGTTCTGTGTTCCTCCTCACCTTCAAGCTCCCACCACAAATGATATTTTTGCAGGCATGTTATATAACAACTTCGTTAACTCTCTGTTTCCCCCTCTATAAATGAGGATAATAAATACCTATCTCATAGAGACACTGTGAAGACCAAGAAAGGTAAGTATTTAAAATGAAGTGCCAACTTCTTACCAGGGCCTTCGGGACCCCAAGAGACTGTCCTTACTGGAATGTCAACCCCCTGAGGGCAGGAACTTCACTGGGTCTCTGCTGTATCCCTGTAACTCAGAGGATCCGGCATATAGGAGATGCTTAATAATGTGAATGAATGAATGCTGGCTGCATGGCCTGGCTCCTTCCTGCCTCTCTTTCTGAATTCACCTTGAACCTCACTTCTCCGTATGTTCTGCGTTTCCCTGCATCTGCCTCTGGTTCCCAAATGTGCCAAACTCAATCCATGCTGGAGGCGCTCAACACTTATGTTCCCTTTGCAGGAATGCCCTTCCCTCCAAAGTTGGTGTGGCTCGTTCCTTTCATCAGTCACACTTCAGTTCAAGTGTTACCACTTCAGTGGGGTCTTCCCTGACCACCACATTTTCTTACTGCATTGTCTTCACTATGCTTATTATCTTGTTTACTTGTTTGCTGTCTGTCTGCCCCTGCTAGGATATAAGCTCCAGCGGCACAGGGGCCTTGTCTGTGTTCTCGGTGCCCAGTGGAGGACTCAGCATGTAGAAGGTACCCAGTACATATTTATTGAACAAATGAATAAATATATAAGTAAATAGTAGATATTATTACTGAATTTTCAAGCCACTGACTGAGAGCAACTAAGAACTTCATCCGTTTTTCCTTCGCCCTCCATATGAGGAGGGGAAAGCTCGCTAATACTCCCACAGCACCTTTTAGGTACCAGGCACCATGCTCACAATTATCTTTTGAGTAGTAGGCATTACTCTTGTCATTTCACAAATGGTGATGGAGAGGCTCAGAGAGGATCAGTAACTTGCCTCAGATCACGCAGCTAGTAGAGAAATATAGATTCAAAGTCAGGTCTGTCTGATCTCAAAGAACATATTATTTTATCAAGCTTCCCATAAAAATGATACTGTTTCAAGTGAAAACCTCTGTGTTCATCTCTGTGTTAAAGAAAACGTGGTGTCTGGAAGCCTCAAGTGGGTCAAGAAGTCTGCCAGCTTTCCCTTCAGGGGGCTTTGCTTTGCTGTCACGGCAATGGACTCTGCAGCGATGCCAGGTCCCCATTTGGGGGTACAACAGAGACTGCCAGATGACTGCTTTCTTTACTTCCTTCCACTGACTTTCCTCCACTCCATTTGTCCAAAGCATCTTTGGAGCATAGCGAAAGAAAACATATAAAAGATTCATATTGTTGCTGTGAACTTGGCTCTCAGAAGAGGATTGCTAAAGGGTATCTTCACACACACCGCGAGGCTTTCTTCTTCACACTCAGTACTTCATCTCAAGCCGCTTACTATGCACAGCTGGAAAGGAAACTGCCAAATTGCCTCTGTGATACTCAACTCTTGCTGATCTTAACTTGTCGGTCAAAACATAAAGATCTGTTTTTTATGACTTTGAGCTGGGATTGTTTCAAACAATGCTGTCATCAACAAGGGGGAACTGGACGCCGCATGGTCTGTGAATAATTAGAGTCCCCAGCCCATGCACACTGACAGTCCCCTGGCTCAGGCCACTGTCACAGATGGCATCACTGCATCGTTCGCTACTCCAAAACAGGGTCAGAGCCAGGGCACTTTGTGGCTTCTGCAGTAAAAACTTGCACTTGCTTCCCATTTCACAAGAGTGAAGTCCAGGCTTTAGGACCCCCAAGATCTTGTCCACCCTGCCATGCTGTACTTGAGGCAGTGCCTCTGGGAGAAAGTGCTTAGGATTCGGGCAGACCTGGGACTGAACCCTGGCTCGCCACTCACGTCTAACACGTCTCGCAGCTGCTTGATCTCTGTGCTGGTTATTCTGTTTTCCCCCCAGATCACTCTCTGCCCTTGTCTGTGCCCAGAGCAGCTGAGCCCTGCAGGCTGCATCCCTGGGGCACCTTGCTGGCTTGCTTCTGGTTGGGTCAAGTCAGGGGTAGGCACTGGTGAGACAGCGGAGTTCAGGGGAAGTTCCTCCTCACCCCTCTCTCCTCCAGTGCTGAATCTCCAGTGCACGCTGCGCCTATCCTGATTACGCTTCAACCAGGTGGCTTCTCCTTTCCGGTCACACCCCCCACTAGGCTTCAGCCACAAGAGCCTGCAATTCCCCCACCTTGCCCCGCAGGCTGGAGGTTGGTAACGGCTGTTAACTGTTCTTAGTGCCTCAGCACCATGTCTGGGTCCCTTATTCCTGCCTACACCTCTATAACGTGTCTTCATTTGAAAGGTATTTTTGTTGAGCATAATATTTGGGTGGAGAGGTTTTTGGTTTTATTTTTTTCTTTCAGCACTGCTGTCTTCTAGCTTGCATGGTTTCTGATGAGAAGTCTGCTGTAATTCTTACCTTTGTTCCTCTTATAAAATGGCTTTTTTTCCTAGCTGCTTTCAAGATTTTCTCTTTTTCTTTTGTATTCAGCCCTTGAATATGATATGCCTAGAAATGCGTGTGTGTGTGTGTGTGTGTGTGTGTGTGTGTGTGTGTGTGTGTTTATTCTGTTGGGTGTTTTCTAAGCTTTTTGGATCTGTGGTTTGGGGTCCACTATTAATTATGGATAATTCTCCGCCATTATTTCCTCAAATATTTCTTCTGCCCTGTTTTTTCCCTCTTCTCCTAGGATTCCAATTATAGGTATGTCAGACCATTCGATATAGTCCCACAGCTCTTGAATGCCCTGTTCTGTATTATTTTCCCCACTCTTTTTTTCTCTGTGTGTTTTAGTTGGGTAATTTCTATTGACCTGTCTTCTTTCCTCTGCTTTGTCAAGCTGTGTTGTCAGGAGCAAGGAGCCCATCAAAGGCTCTCCTTGTCTCTACAACTGCGGTTTTCATTTCTAGCGTTTCTATTTGATTCTTTCTCATAGTTCCATCTCTCCGCCGAAAAGATCCATCTGATCTTACACATTGTTCACCTTTCCCATTAGAGCCTTTAATATAATTATAGTTATTTTCAATTCCCTGAAAGGTAGTTTCAACATGTGTCATGTCTGAATGTGGCTCTGGTGACTTGTCTGTTGGGAATCTGCTTTTTCGAGCCCTTTGGTATGTTCAGTTGAACGCGTGACGTCTGGTGTAGCACGGTAGAGACCGGGCAATGGGCGCGGGCCTGGACTTTGGTGAGAGGGTTCAAGTTAATTTAGGTAGGATTTGGGCCGTCTTTGCAGTTGTTGCTATGGTGAACCTCAGTGCATCACAGGCTTTAAATGCGTCTAGCAATTCCTTGTGTTTAGGGTACGAAACTGCTTTGCCAGAGGTTCTGTTCTCCGAGTCTGCTCCACCCTTTGCCTGTGTCCTCCCTTTGCACTGCGCCTCAGAGAGGGTCTCTTTCCACTTTCCACGCTCTCGCCCCTGCTCTCCCCCTCTCCCAGAAGCATCCTGCTCCTCGCTGCTGCTTTAGCCCTGCAGCTGGCCGTGGTGCTGGTGCAGCGTCCTCTCCTGTTTTGGCTGAGCCTCAGTGTAGGAGTGGGGCCTCTCTGGTGCCCTGCCTCTGCTCAGGCTGCAGTTCCGGGCTCCTCACGTACTCCTGCTCCTCTCCCAGCAGTTTTTTTTCCTCTCTTTTTCTCCCCTCATTCAGCTGAAAGGGTTCCCCCAGTGCCCAAGCAGGACAGCGTTACCTGCCCTTCTCTTGACAGGTGGAGGCTTTTGTTCCTGATGGGAGAGGAGGTGAGAAGGTCTGGGTGGAGCAGGTGTTTGTGCTCCTCCTCAGCAGCTGCTTTACACCCCCCCTCCCAGGTCTGCCACAAGGGACACTTCCTTAAATCTTTCTCTGCTCTTTCCTGTGGGAAAACTCCTGGTGAGATTTGTGGAGAAAATGCTGAAGAGGATGTGGACTCCCCCAGTTTCTGCAGCCTCCGAGGGCTTCATACTCTCTTACCAGTACACAGTGAGCCCCCACAAATTCGCTGACCACCCTAGCTGAACTCTTCCTACCTGCGTCTGATTGCATCTACCCCAGGCAAGCTAGTGCTCACATCTTGTCTCTTTCTGCAGAAGTCTGTCGCTCTCGGATTTGGGCCGGTTGGTTGCCCTGTGACCTCAGAGGAGTTCAAGGAAAACTGATGAATTTGCCTTTTGTCTGGCTCATTTTCATGATCAGGTTGGGAATGATGCACTTTCCAGCTCTTCTATCCCTAAGCGAAACCCACAAGCCAAGTCTGTTCATTTGACCCATTTGAGTGAATTCTCTGTCCTGTCGGGAGCACCAACGGTGCTGGAACTGAGATTTGAATCTAGCATTCTTCTCACTACAGCATATTTTTTTCTTCCATCTTTATCTCCCTTTCCTCCTGAGTTTACATTTCATTCATAAAATCTTTACTGTCTGTCAGCCCTACTAGCTGGCTTGATACAGAGACAAACTAGTAAGGGTCTCGCAGCAGTTAACGTGCGTGTAATTATAACACAGCTGTCACAGGGCACTATGGGAGGCCAGAGCCACTTCCCCCGTGAAACTTGGGGAAGCTGCTGCTCACACCCACCCAGCAAGTCAATTCTGGGAACTGGCTCATGCTCATCAGGCCATTTACTGAGCCACCAAATGCCATCTGACCAGGAGCCACGTCTGAGAGTAATGATGCCACACACTGGAGATGAGGATGGCATTTCCCGCTCCTTTGAGGTTTTCTACCGGCAGACCCGTGGGCTGAGGGGAGGAAAGTAACCTTGATTCTCTAGAACTGTGAACTCTTTAAGTCAAATTGCTCTGAAGTGTGTGATGTTATGTTAGATGTATTATTTAATCTCTTAAGAGGATCGATAAAGCCAACTAAAACTTGTTTCAATAATAGCCCATGTCACAGGCAAGCCTGGGCTGTTTTTTAAAAAATATTATTAATAGAATATTTGGGTTGGAATCCACTAAGCCAGTGGTCTCCAACCTTTTTGGCACCAGGGACCAGTTTCATGGAAGACAATTTCTCCATGGACTGGGGTGGGGGTTGGGGGACAGGTAGGAAAGTGGGGAGGCGGAGCTCAGGCCGTGATGCATGGCCGGTGGGTTGGGGACTGCAGCACTAAGCTACCTAATGGAGCTACAGGTAGAAAATTCACTGGAGCAATGGTTCACTGGCAAAATCTGTCCAAATCCTTATTAAGACACACCATAATGATAAATACACCACACCCTTACTTCTACAGAGCCTCTAGTTTTCAAAGTATTTTTATTTTTGGTATTTATTTAGCTTTTGACCCTCATGATGCCCCATAAATGGGGTTACTTCTGTCTGGTTGAGACCTGAATCTGGAAGCCAGCTGGCCTGACCCTGAGTCACACAGCTAACATCCTGTGAAAACAGCTATCTGGCACCCTTGCTTGTTCCCAGTATGAGGTGAACCACTTTGCCTCAGCCCACTCTAAATGCCATCTTCCAGCCCGTTTTGGATGTTCTCAGGGACCTGACTTCTTTCCTGGTTCATATCTTGATCTCTCACACTTGACACTTGATTCTGCTCCTCTTGCCTGACCTCTGATTCCTACCTACCTCAATTAAAACTTGTGTGTGCTCCTTTGATCAGTTTACTTGCATCTGCTCCTGGGGAATACCTTTCACACCCAAATAACACACCTGCAATGACTGGTGCTGCCACGAACACTGCTTGAACTAACAGCAGCAGCAGCAGCTATCATTTGAGTACTTAGGATGAGTCAGACATTGAGCTTTCCATATTTTAGCTCATCGAAATTTTGAGCCTCAGACTATCCCTATGATATAGATGCTGTTTTAATCCTTATCATACAGACAAGTCAGCAAGAACATAGGTGAACCTCGCCAGGGCGGGTGAAAGAACGCAGACCTGTGTTCTGGCTCTGCTACATATTCACTGTGTAATTTTATGCTTGTTACCGAATCTTTCTGTGCCTCAGCTTGTTCATATGTAAAAAATGTGAATGATAATTCCCACCATCTGAGGTCGCTGTGAAGACTAAATGGGAAAGAGCCTGGCACATAGTAGGATCTCAAAAAAAAAAAAAAAAAAACTAGTTTCCATTTCTAATTTAGGGCTTTTCTCTTCTATATCTGGTTTGCGTCAACAAGGATCAGTGTTCCTCCTGGGTACTGTGAAGTTGATTCTTTGGAATTCCAAATGGCATTTTATAAAAAGCGATTATAATAACTTTCCTTTTTCATAAAACCTCAACTGTGGCTGTACATTTCCTCAAGGAAAGAGAAGGAGAGATCCTCTCTGACAGAAGTGTAGGGAACAGCCTTAGATTTCAGGGGTGGTAGAGAGAAGCGGTTGCCGTGATGTGCAAGTATTTATTTTGGGATCTGGGGGAGTGACCTTGGGAATTAATTGAGTGCACAGACTTGCTCTGACAAAGAAACCCCTGTACTGGCTAAATAATGTATAAGAGATTTCCATTGGGCAATGGAGAAAATTGAATTATTTAGCGTATTTCCATTTCAATGAGTTAATCAAGATAATTGCTGTTTCCCTGGATCTTTGTCTTTTCTTTGTAATTAACAAGGTCCTTATTTGAAGAAGGGAATTTAGCCAGTGAACTTTGTACAAATTTCTGTGGCATTTTTTGTGCACATTATATTTAAAAATCGATTACAGATCCTTTTCCTTTGGATTCTACTAGGACAGTGAGAAACTGATGCTTGATCAAGCTTGAGAAAAACTTAGGATTCAAGGAGTCAAGTTCATTGGGAATTAACAAACTCAGCTGGGGAGGGGGGAAGGCAGCAGGGCAGAGCTGAAAAAGCATGAGCTCTGGCATCAGACAGACTTGGGTGTGATCCTGGTTCTGCTATGTTCTCACTGTTAAATGGTGGGCACAGAAACCGCTCTGAGCTTCAGTTTCTCAATAAAACAAATAATAGTGTCCATCTTCCAGAGCTGTTGTGAGGATTAAATGCAATGATGCTGCTCCTAGCCCTCAGCTGATGCTCAACAAGGCTAGTTCCTGCCCCGTCTCCCACATCCTTATGTAATGGTGACATATTCAGCAGTCTTAGTTGTCTGGAACATGGCTAAGATCTCAAAGAGACGCTTAAAAATTTACACAGAAAAGGAGATGTTAGTTCATTCATTAAAATATAGAGGAACATCTCAGACATATATTTGATTTTGGCTAGGATCATAATAAGCTGAACTTCTGGTTCTCTGGCCACACCCCTTAAGAAGCCCTGTACGATCAAGAGCAGGGAAGGGAGCTACTGAGGTGGGCATTAGGACTGAGACAGATGGTGACACAAGCGCCACCCTGAGGGAGGAAACTGTGCCCTTGAGATCAGGAGCTAATAAAAGAATAGTTTAAATCACTTCAGCCGGGGGCGAAGGGGTCTGTATCCTCGTTTCCCCACTTCCTGGAAGCTGTCTTCATACTGCAGCATAATAAGCAATTGTTGTTGTTCCTTATCAATGACTGACTCATAAAAAGAAAGGTTTCATTATGTCTGTGTTTGAGAAGGGAGGCATGTAACACACTTCATAAGGAATTCCACCCAATATGGTTAAAGTGAAAATTTTTTGGGGAACTTGAAGACATGAGCTTGAATTATGTAGAAAATTCACCCACATGGGACTGTTCCTTCTCCCCTTGCCATACTTCTAGACAGTGGTCATATGAAGATGCTAGCACTTCATCAAGTACTTTTCATCTACACCATCTCCCTGTGGTATGCTGGGCAGGTATCCACTGTACCCATTTTACAGATGTAGAAACTGAGGCCTAGAGAGATTAAGTCCATGGTAGAGCTGGATTGAAGTCCAACTCCTCTGACTCCAAAACTCATGCCTTTTTACTATACCATTTCCTTCCTAGGAGAAATCATCTGGAATAAGAACATGCAGAACATATCATAGGTAACGGTTTGCATCCCAAATCGTGAATTGAAATGAAATACACCCCCTAATTCACACCCTATCAGTTTATCTCTGATCCTACAATGCACTTAATGAAACAAAACCATTAAATAGTCTTGTCTGGATACTTACTCGTAAAATGTTGTCCATCCATTTTCATTGCTTTTGGTTGCAAGAAGGCCGGAGTTGCCATGGTATGTCATCATGGCCAACTCGTGTCCTTGTGTGGTCACACTTTTGAGTGCACTGTTGGTGCCCATGGTCAGCCAGTATACCTGGCCATCTGGGACCACCAGCCAGAGGGGCATCCCAGTAGAGTCTCGGCGGACATTAACCATGTTGCCATTGTTGTCTGTGATGAGTGTGACGTCGCCGTCCCCAGTGTAGGTGAAGTTGTACAGGTAGTCTCCTGTGGGAAGACTCTGGGTGTACAGGTGCTTGCCACTGGTATCAAACAGGTAGAGCTCCTGGTCGATTGGTGAGGACAGCTCATACATGTTCTGAGTGTTGAGGAAAGGCTTGTTCTTTCGGATAAACCGAATTCGGATATTCCCAAGGTCAGCCACATAGAGCTCCCCATCCGCACACACGGCCAAGGAAGAAGGGGTATTCAGCTTTGCATCCTTGGCATAACCATCGTCTCCAGAGAAACAATCACAGTTGGCATCGTTTTTACAATCACAGCCACTGGGGGCCCCAGCAACGAGTGAGATCTCTCCACTAGTGGTGACCTGCCTGATGCGGTTGATCTTTTTCTCATCAGTCTCAGCAATATACAGCACCCCATTGTGTGAAACAGCCAAAGCGGTGGCTGACTCCAGGGTTGCGTGGATGGCCACCTTGCTCAGCAAGAAGTGGTCAATGCCAGGGACCTGGCAGTGCATGGGCCTCCCGGCGACAATGCGTACCTGGTGATTTTCAGAGATTTGCAGGACCACATTGTTGTCAAGAACATAAAGTGAGTTGTCCATTGGGTTGATGGCTAAGTCTGTGGGCCACTCCAGGCGAACCTGACAATGAAGACACCAACACTCAAATGACTGGCAAGATGCCCACACTAATCATCCCACATCCCATAGAGCTTGTACCAGCGTCCACACTGCCTTCATGTACAGTCTTGCTCGATCCTCACGCAGTCTGTCATCAACGCTGAAGTGTCAGCCCCCTGATCAGAGTGAAACCATGACACAGCTGCCACTGAGACATCTGATAGTCTCCGTTAGATGGACAAAGCATGATGAAGTGGATAACGACAACAACAACAACAACAAAATAGCAGGGAAGTGGACAGACTTTGGAGTCAGATCAGCCTGGGTTCAGCTCCTAGTCCACCACTTATGACCATGGGTGAGTTACTTTGCCACTCTGAGCCTCAACATTCACATCTGGAAAATAGGAGTGACAACAGTGCAGAGTGCCTGACCCACAGCGAGTGCTCAAACAACGGCAGCTGATGTTCTAGAGGAGGGAGGGGAGGGCAGATGGAGTCTGCAGGCAGAAGTGGGAGTTGTTCAGAGGCTTAAGGCAGACTCTTTGTGAATGGTGGCTATGGTACATGCACGGAAGATGACTTCTCAGCTCCAGTTCATGGATTAATGAACTGGCTGGGGATATAAAGACAAAATAACTATAGCCATTGTCTGACATAGTTCTAGACCAGTGATTCTCAAATCTGGCTTCACATTCAAATTACCTGAGGAGATTTTAGAAAATATTGGTGCACAAATCCCACCTTTGGTCAGTTAAATCAAATCCCCGGGTGTGGGGCTCAGGCATTGGTATTATTTTGGAAATTTTCCTGGTGATTCTGGGGTTGAGACTGGATCCTTGCTCCTTACAGTGTGATGATCAGACAGAGCAGTGTTGGCACCGGCAGGCACTAGTCAGAGAGCAAAATGGCAGGTCTTGCCTGGAGCCTCGCATTTAAGCAAAATCCCCAGATGATTTCTGTGCACACTGACACTTGTGAAGCCCTGCTCTAGATAATGGTTTCTGTATCTCAGAGAAGAAGTCCTCCTGGAAGGGGTGATGGCAGCTGTCTGTGGGCACTAGCAGTTCAGAGGTCCTGGGTGCCATGCTAGCCTCCTGTGAGCCAGGCTGGGAAACTGGCAGGGATCGTGGTGAGCCTTCAAGCGGCTCCCAGGATTGCAGCTGGCAGGGCCTGAGTGAGGAATGCTACGTTCAGTGCTATAGAGGCTCGGTTGTTGGATATGTCACACTGGGAGGTGCTGGCACTAAGGGGAGCCCTTTGCTGACTGTGTCCCTCAGAAGTCCAGCCATGCTGTGTGGGGGCCAGAAGTGCCAACAGGTGCACTTGTGCTGGTTTTCCTACCCCACCTGAAGACTCATCTCCCCTACAAAGCCTTGATATTTGGTCCACCTTGGGGCTCACTTAAGCAAGTGTATACCTTTAGAAAAGAAGTTTCTCTTCCAGGAATTTGCTTTTGTACACCATTGTCTGCAAGAGTGTTTATCACAGCCATTTTTAATAATGGTAAAAAACTGGAACCTAGGCAAATGCCCAACAACCAAGAATTAGCTAAATAATAGTACATTTAGTTCACCTACAAGTTAGAATGCTGTGTGTAGTTGTTAAAAGTGATGTTATAGATGGATATTTAATGACATGTGAAAATGTTTGCTATGTATTAAGTAAAAAGAACAGGTTATAGGACTGTAAGCACAATGTGATACCAATTGGAGAAAAAACACAAGAAATTTAGAATAGATTATGGACAGAAAGGAGATTAAAAGCTCAAGGGATATATACCAAAATGTTAACCATCCTGGAATTAAAGGTAATTTTAATTTTCTTCTTTGTGATTTCTAACTTGTATTTTTTACAATGTAAAGGTGGTAATTTGCCAATGTAAAAAGAAACCCCAATAAATCATATATACATGAGATGAGGCCACCCCCAACTGTCCCCTTCAGCTCAGGGCCACTCAGGCTTGGGCAGGCCACTCCTCAGTTCTTCAGAGCTCTGTCCTCAGGTCCTGCCTCCTAACGCCTCCTTGTTGCCCGCCTCCCAGCCGGGTCCCTGACCCACAGAGCCAGGGAGCCACAGCAGAGGGGCCGCCAGGCCAATGCTTCACACTCCCACGCTCTCTGGAGCACAGCGTCAGGCAGCTTTCAGGCTGCATCAAGAGCACAGTGTGCTCTAAAGTGACAGGGTTATTTTCAATTTCCTAAAATCCATTTCTTGTCAACACTGGCTGCTAAATATTTTATGCCCTCTGGTCCTGTGGCACCTTGGGGAACTGCTTGAAGAGACCTCTCTATCTGTCATTATGGTGAAAAGATGCTCCCTGATGGATGGGGTGGGGAGGGCGAGGGGAGGACGAATGCAGAGCAAGTGCTTTCCTGCGCTCTCCCCTTATGCCGAGTGCACAGAGGAGCCTGGGGAGGGGCAGGGGCACTGCTCTGGGAGTCGGGCCCTCACGCTGCCTGTGTGATGATTCTGGACCAGACCAACCACCTAAGCCTCTCCGGTTCTCCTCCCTGTAGGAAATGATTGGCCAAGGCTAAATTTCCCTCACCAGAATGGAGGGACTAGACTTTATAACATCAGAGGTCCGCCAGCTCCCATGTTTTATGGTCCTAGCATGGAACGGAGCTCCCTCTGCCCTGTGCTCCTGAGCACGCTGTGCCTTTATTAAAGCCCTTGAGCCGGCTGCCTTGTCGCGGGAGGTTTGCCTGCACACGTGGACTGTCGGATGAATGAGTAAACGAATGGCCAGGGAATGGGGCACGGAGAGAGCGACAGACGGGATCAGGACACCTCGTTTTCTGTGCCACTGCCACAATTACCACATGGCGACTGACTCAAGTTTCTTAGACACTGAACTTCTTTCCCCCTATGTAAAAGGGGGTAATAAATATTACATAGGGTGGTTGTGAGGATCAAATGAGACAACAGACAAGTAGGTTCTTTGTATTAATAGATTATAAAGGGAACTAATGTTTCCATCCTATTCCTTACTAGCAAGCGGGCACTGTGCTAAGCAATTTATGTATGTGATTTCATTAAAAAATTCTTTTCTGCATCCCTGATGGAACCTGGCGCAGGGCTCTACATTTATAAACGCATTTTATTTTATCAAGCCTCAGCTTTCTCATCTATAAAATGGGGTACATAATATCTACCCCATGGGATTATTGTGACCATGAAATAAGAAAAGAGAAGTCATACTCATCTCTAAATCCCATTTCTAACAGAGTGCCTGGCACATAGTAAGTTCTTATTTGGGACCCTAAGTACAGAGTTATACTCTCTCTATGGTGGCCATACCCTGCTGAGCTGAGAACTGATCTCCAGTACTTAACAGGCTGCAGTACCTTCTGTTCCTTCTTCTACTCTTGCCTCCCTCTGGTTTCTTTTTGTGCCTGGTCTGGGTCTCCTCCCAGAGGAGCTGGTCCAGCTTCCTCAGTTCTCCCCTTTGCACTCTTGCCTCTGAGCTGTGCTCTTCTCTCTCTGGCTTAGCCCCCTGCTCCCCACGGGGCAGCAAAGTAGCTAGGTGTGTGTAACAGAGGAAGCTCTGAGAATGGAAGCCATTCTGCCCATATGTGTATGTAAAAATATATGCCTGGTGTCGGAGAGTTTGGTAAAAAAAAAAAAGTCCCATGCCATGATTCAGACGAAGGTAGTGAGGGCCAGGAGTGTAGCAATTTCAGTCCAGGATTTTTGAATCTAAGTGTGGGTTTTCCCCCTCTCCACTATATGCGACTTGTCTTCCAAGCCTCTGATCTGGCTGCTTGGCAGTACCTCCATCTGAAGTTAAATAATTTTCCAATATGTGCACTGAAAATTTTCGGCACCCTGTGCTGGCTGGTTGAGAACTGAAAATACTTGCATGCACATCCTTAGGCCATAGCAGCTTCCTGATGGGTAACTCAGGCTTGCTCACAGACCAGAGAGGGAAACTCTCCAGCCAGCAAGGGGAAGCCTGCCAAATCGCAAAGACGAGTGGCAGAGAACAGATTCCATTCTGGAGTGTAACAATCACATTAGTTGGCGCAGAGGGAAACCACCCCAGCATGCGACGGGGATGTGACATGTGCTGGGACTGCCAGCAGCAACCACGGGGCCCTGAGGAAGGGCTCAGTGACACGTGTCAGTAACAGAGGCAGGCATGGCCAGCGAGACTGGGGCAGGTGCCACAGCCAGCGGAAAAGGGTGTGCGTGTGCAGGCCCTCCTAAAAGTGAAGGGGTTTAAAAAGCTAAGTGCTGCTGGAGCTGAAATCAATTTGCAGTTTGATATAATTCAATGCTCCTGATTTCCCAGGTTTTGGTAATGTTGGCAAGATTCAGCGCAGGCCAGGCCCTGCCAAGGGATCTAGCAATAGAGGACCCATCCCTTGCCAAGTCATCACAGGATGTACTCACAGCCACCTCTCGTGTCTCTGTCTGACCTATGCTGCTGTCTGCCCGCTAAAGTCCAAGCTCTTTGGAGTGGTATGGCAAGGTCCTTCCCTAACTGGCCCCAAACTCGGCTTCCTGTTGCAACTCCTACTACTTCCTTTCAAGTACCCTATGCTCTGGTATTCGATTTTCCATGTTTTTTGAGTGTACCAGGCTCATTAACACCTTTGTGCCTTTGCATATGCCGTCTCCTTTGTGTGAAATGTCTCCTTTTCTCCCTTGCCACTCAGCAAATCCCTGCACAACCTTTAAAACCTGGCACAAATGTCATCTCCTTTGTGAAAGTGGGCACTAGAACTTTTGTTTATACATCACCTCCGAATAGCCAAGCAGTGCTAGGAGCCTTGCATGCATCGTTTCATGTATTCTCAAGGCCATCCTCCCAGGCTGACGTGAATTATTTCCATTTTACAGATAGGAAAAATGAGGCTCAAAAGACTTCAGAAACTTGACTAAAGTTACTCAGCTAGTGAGTGGCAAAGCTAGGATTCAATCCATTGATTCATCAATTAATCAACCAACAAATACAGGCTGTGCTCCTACTATGTACCAGACACCCTGGTTACAGCAGAGGAAAAGACTGACAGAATTTCTGTCCTCATGTAGCTCACAGTCTAGAAAGAGAACAGACAATGTACAAGTATCTGTCGGTGTTACCAAAGAGGAAGTTCAGGTCCCTGAGCCTCCACTACGGTCACACATTGTTACCCCGACAGTGAACTCCCAGGGCATGGCTGTGTCGTGCTCATCACAGGCCCAGCACATCAGGGGAGTGCCCTCACAGGCTGGTTCAGTGCAAAGACGAACTGCCAATGGGCCGGCCAGGTGCAGACAAGAGGACAGAACCAGGGCTCTGGCCGATGAGGCCTCCTCCTTACCTGAGAAATATCCATGACAGAATCACAGCTGAGAGGCCGGGCTGACGTCAGATCATTGGAGCCCAGCAGGGTGGAGATGATCCCGTTCTGATCAACGCGTCTGATCATGGTGCCATCCACGAAGTAGATCAGCCCGAACTTGTCCACCGTAATGCCTGGGGGTGGAGAGGCCAAAGCAGGGAATTTAGTGTTAGAGATGACAAGGACCCACACTTTCAGGAGCCTTGCTAGCTGACAAAGCCCCTCCCTACGTGACTGATCTGTTCCTCCCACAACCTTCATTCCCCTTTTAAAGATGAGGACACTGAGGCTCAGAGGCTTTGAGTGACTCATTCAGAGCAGGGATGAAAACACGGGTTCTCAGATCTTCCAGGACGCTGGTCCCACCTTGCTGCCCTCAGAGATTGTTATCTATCACCTTAGCCATCCACTAAAACTGGATTCATAACTTCTTGGGTTTTTTAAGCTCTAGAGGTAGTGGCAAGGAGAATCTTTTTCAATATTAACACTGTGAATTATTTAAAATAACCTACTTTTGAAGCTCTGTAATTATAATAATTGAATCTCCTTTTTCATAACAATTTTTCTTTTCTTTCAAGATAATTTTCCTTCATGTTTTTCTATTCTTATTATTTTAGTTTCATTGGTCATTACAAAAGTATAGACTCTAAAATGAATCTTATGGATTTGTGTAGAGAATATTGTTGAATTTAATTTCTAAAGAAGGCTCCTGAAGAGAGGAGTCAGAATTCTCACTCAGCATCATCTGCTGTGTTCACCAGATCATCCCACCCCGTTAACTTTCTCCCTGACCCAGCTTGTGTGACCGTGGGCAAGTCCCCGGGCATCTCTGCATTTGTTTTCTCAGCTGCCAAACCATGGGATTGTTCTAAATCTGTATTTCTCACTCTTGCATATGTGTGAGAATTGCCGAGAGTGCTTTGAAAATTCACCCCCCCAGGTAGCTGCTTCAGATCTCTCAAGTGGAGCTTGAGCATCTGTCTGCATTTTTGACAAACACCTTGGGTGACAATGAACAGACCAAAGCTTGAGAACCACTCCACTCAATTATTACTTCTTAGCCAGTGACATGCATCAGAATCACCTGAAGATTTTTGTTTTAATATACACCTGCTGGGCCTCACTCCTGGAAATACTAACTCGGGAGGTGGCTGGGATTGGGACCAGGGCATGTTTTAGAAATGTTCCTGGGTGACATTAACTTCCACCCCAGGTTCAGAATTGCAAGCGTCATTCATACCCCTACCAAAGCATGAACTGTTCAGGGTTACAGCTGAGACGTGCCCCCAGGAGCAGTTGGTCTAGTTGGGAAGGCACAGGAGTAAATCGGGGCCACGTGACGCATCACAGGAAATGACAGACCCGAGAGGATTGTGGTGAAATAAAGGGGATTCTGGTCACTTTTGTTCTGTTCCTTTTTCTCTGGGGAAGGCACAGGAGGAAGGGGTCAGAAAGGCTTGAGTGAGGTGGAGACTCTGGATTATAAAGCTTCCTAGTTGTATTACCCTGGGGACATTACTTCGCTTCTAAGTCTCAGTCTCCTCACTGATAACATGGGACTTGTAATAGTTAGCCCTCGACAATTACTAACGACTACTGCAATTATGAGAATGTGGCCAGCACTTGGTGGGTCTCCAGGCCTTACTCCCAGGGCCCAGGTGTCTCTGGCTGGCCAGCAGGGTGGTTTGAGACACCCAGGGCCTCTGGAGCACCAGTTGTTCCTCCCACCCCTCCTCAGGCGGCTCAGTCTGGAGAGAGATTTCACACAGAGGACCAAGCAGCCTCAAGGCTGGGAAGCCTTTCTTGTGTCCCTGCCTGGAATGGAAATGAATTTCATTCTGTAAGTATCAAGACAGGAGTTTTCTTGTCTGCCCTGTCTTTCTCTTCCATCTGCTAGAACTGATGAGTGCTCTGTGAATAATTGGGTTTCTTGTTTACAAAGTTGGCTGCACAGGCTAATAGAAGTGATCTGTCCTCTGATTAATTACTTCATTTTTTCTCCTTTTGTTGTGCTAAATAGATGGACATCTTTTCTCCTCCCTGCTGCAAAGCGTCTGCATATTGTGGCACCCTTGTCATTTCTATCTGGGTTAATTACAGGCTTTTGGGCAAATGCACTGCCACGACATCTGTGTGAGTGTGGGGGTGGGTGGGGAAGAGAACACACATGCGTGTAGAGCAACCGAAAAAGGCCTGGAGAGAATAAAGATTCTCAGAAAAAAACTGTTTTAAATGTAAGAGAGTAAGAATGTTGTGGCTAAAAGAGGTCTTGGGGATCATTTAGCCCAACTTGCTCATTTACCAATGGGGAAACTGAGCCCAGAGGAGAAGGTCCCAGAGCCAGCCAATGGCAGAGAAAAATCATAACGCAGGGTACCTAAGTGCAAGCCTAGTGTTCTTTCCACTTCCAACTGCTATCTCAGTATTAGGAAATCATAAGTAGAAGGGACATTAACCTTTGTTGACACAATATTTATGCAACAGAGCTATCCCTACCAGTTATGTAGTAGAGACAATGTATGATCATATGATATATGATATGATGATATATTATATGATACAATATAACAAAAACAATAGGAATCACCATTCATGGGATGTTTACCATGTGCCTGGTACTACTGTACAAAGCATTTACACTCCTAAGAATATTTAATCTGTACTACAACTGAACAGCATATCCCTGTTACATAGATAAGGAAAATGAGGCTCAGAGAGGTTAAGCAGCTCCCCCAAAATCACACAGCTACTAAATGACAAAAATCTGAATTTGAATGCCTGATTTCACTAGAGTCTACTGCTTTGGTTTGAAACCAGACCCTGAAATCTGGCACTATTTAATAATATAATCACTTAGAACAATTTTATCAGATATCATATGAAATATATTTTGACCATCAGAATAATCCTAGGAGGTGGACATAGACAGTATACCCCATTCTATCAATGAGGACCCTGAGGCTTAGACACTGTAAGTCATTGGCTTCAGGGTTTGCAACACAACAAATACTCCACTGAAGGATGTCTGTTAATCATGACAGCTTCTCCAAAAAGCCTTCCCAGTCTGCAAGGCACAGGAGTCTCTCTCAGCTCTAAAGCCCCTCGCACAGCTCTCTCTTCTTGTATCTCAGGGAGCACGTCTTCCTTTCTCCCATATCAGAGTGATTCACACCCAAGTCTTATTCTGAAACAATGAACTTACGTATGCAACCACAGTGCTCTGTGTACTCAATAAATAATTAGTGAATAAGTGAATGAAAAATTGTGATTGTGGGTATTTAGAGATTTAACTCTTTGCAGGACTCAAAATTGAAACCTATAGTTAAACCACCCTATAACACATGAACATATGCAAAGATGATACACCACAATGTTTCTGTACAGCAATAAATAAGAGACAGCATAAATGTCCAATTGTCGGGTATTGACAAATAAATTACGAGACATCCATTTATTGGAATACTATATAGCCATTTAAAATGAATGCACAGGCCAGGTGTGGTGGCTCGTGCCTGTAATCCTAGCACTCTGGGAGGCTGAGGTGGGAGGACTGCTTGAGCCCAGGAGTTGGAGTTTGCAGTGGGCTATGATGGCACCACTGCACTCTACCTGGGGTGACAGAGCAAGACTCTGTCTCGAAAATAAAATAAAATAAAATGAATGCACAGAAACTATTTAATGATTTGGAGAAATGTTCATGATACATCATTTAGAGGAAAAAAAGCAGGTTACTAAAGCAGTTCGGTCAATGGGATCCCATTTTGTTTTTACTGTAGTAAATATTACACACACATATACAAACACTTAGCAAAAAGACTAGGAGGACAGGAAATGTTAACTGGGAATATTTCTTGCTGGTGGAATTATCACAATTTTAATTTTCCTCCATATATTTCTTGGTATTTTCTAAAAATGTAGTATTAAACGTTTATTTTAGAAATGGAAACTGCTTCTAATAAATGTTCTTGATAGTGTTTATAAAGCAAGACCTTACCCCTGGGGTTGGTGAGTGTGGCTTCCGTGGCCTTCCCACCATCTCCGCAGCGAGTGTCATCAAAGGGGAGGCACTGGTCACCTGTCCCTGCAACCACCTCAGAGTTCTTCACAAGGTCCTTCACCACCATGGTGGACTTGATCTTAAAGACCCGCCGGCTGTTGGTGTCAGAAAGGAAGACAGCCCCGCTCATGGGGTCTGTGGTCAGGTAGTACTTATGCGCCGGACTGTGACTAGAAAACAAAGACATGGCCAATTTGTGAGCACTTTCTTCTTCCCTATGAGGTAGCTAGAGATGTACAACTTGAATCTCTGGCTCTTTAGAATCCAAGCAAGTGTCCTACAGGGATGATGTTCCTATTTGGGGTGCTAGTTCCCCAATTTTTCTGACCTTAGTGATTGGCCTAACTATCCCTCCCAACCATTATTAATGTGAAAACACAATTAATGCAAAAACCATCCCAGTGCCATGCCCATATCAGGTGCTAGATACGTGTCTTCTTACAAAGACTATCAATGAAGTCTACAGAGGTGGCTTGTTAATTCAAGCCAGAAACATGGAGAGTTCAAAAACACAAGCCCTTCTCCCCAGGATTTTTACAGCAACCCTCCACCCCCATCTCAGGATTGATGGATAAGACCCTGGCTAGATCTGACTTCTAGTCAGTGTCAGCACTGTCTTCTGTTGATACTCATGTTATACTTATCAGGAGCCCAGGGATCTCCCTCCTGCAGTCAGATATAAATGAATTGCAGGATTAGTTTGTGATTTGCAGACCCAAGGAAAAATAAATAACACAGAAGAGCCGCGCTGACGATGGTTCTGTTTCTGGAAGGCAGTCACAAAGACCAGGCTATGCTAACAGAGGACAGAGAGGTGAGACTGTACAGAGGCATTAAGGAGACAAGGTACCACCTCTAGCCACAGGGTAGGAAAACTGCCCAGGATTTGGAATCGAGTCAGTCTGGGTTCCAAGTCTAGCTCTGGGATTTTCTGGTTCTGAAACTTGGGCAAGTTACCTGGCCTTCCGAGTCTCAAGTTTTCTTCATCTGCAAAATGGAGGTATTAACAGCTACCTTGCTGGTGTATTAGGAAAATTATATATAATCATAAATTCAAAGTATTTAGCACAGTGCATGGCACATAGTAGGTGCTCAAAAATAATAACTGTTATTTTAATTATCAGTGATTGCATCTGTTCTTGCATTTGGAGATGACTACAGAATAGGTATACCTTAGCCTGAATTTTGCTATTCCATCGTACTGATGTAAAATTTCTTCCAAGTCTAAGGCACATTGAAGTTGGATTCATTGCTCTTGGGAAGCTAATTTTGAGTTCCTGTGCTTGGTCTGATCACCTACCAGTCCCTGAAACTGCATCTCAATATGGGCAGCCCCTTTCAAGTCTCTGGAAAGTGTTTTAATTCAAAGGACTGTCTCTCTGTGTTCAGAGTGGGTGGCCTGGCACTGGCCATTCTCACTGCATGGTAGGGCACAGACTGTGCTAGGGGACTCAGGGACAGCCTAAGCAGTGATGAGAGCACCAGCAAGACCAGGGCACTGCAGACCCCTTTAAGATGCAAGCAAGAGAATCAGAAAAGTCTAGAAAGAAGCTATTTTGCATTTATTAGGCATGTAAGTTTGGGGTCCTATTGATAAACAATATTTTGTTTTACAGACTGGTGTTTTCTGAATTCCATGTGAAGGCTGGAGCACCATGATCTTATCAGTGTGTAGGTCACTGAAGGTCTTAATCTGGCCCTGACTGTTTGTCATTATTAAACATCCTTTGCTTTGGACAGTATACTTGGGGACTGGCCACTTCTAACAGGCCCAGGCATCCAGATCCAAGGCTCTCCACAAATTCAACTAACCTAACATGGTCTTCTCCAACTGTCCTCCCTCTCTAGCCCTAACACTACTGCCCCGTCACTTCCTTCTCAAACCAAGAGTAAGTCTCTCTGCCTGTAGTGGGTCCTCTTCAAGCTATTCTTCCAGATCTAACCCAAATACCGACCCGCCATGTCAATGCTTTCCCTTCTGGGACTCCCCATCTGGGCAGCACACAAGCCCCTTCCTGCTGTGCTGCTCCATCCTCCAAGCCTCTTTGAAGCCCTTCCCTCATGGATGCCCTGCATTCCGGCCACACTGACCCCCTGTCCCTCCAACATGCCTCCTGCCTGCTTGCACCTGCCACCCCTGCTCTGCAGAACGTCCTGCCCCTTTGCTCTCCTCCTCACTCTTCACCTGTCAGCCCAATGGTACCTCTTCTGGAAAACCTTCCCCAACCTTTCTTCTCTGTGCACAGAGATTCATATCTGTTCATATCTGGATTATAGGACACTTGACATAACACTGAGGCTGTTTGTTTATGTGTGTTCCTCCCAAACCCGACTGTCAATACTTGAAGGGAAGAGAAAGGATTTTATTCATTTTTGTTTTTCCAATGTTCAGCTTCATGCCATCTAGCCCATAGCAGCCACTTGTTTTAAATAGATGGCGTCACCATTTTCAGATTATTTAGGTAATATTTTCATTTAAATTACTTAGCTTTTCTTTTACTTCTCTTTTGGGGGTGGTGGTAACAGGACATATCTTGTTTATCTTGAAATGTCCCCTGTGACTTACCCTATAATGTAGCACAGATTTAATCTTCCCAGATGACACTGATTCTGGCTGAATAAAATGCAGTGACCTTAGATCCTGCTGTGTAGTGTGAGGGCATCCTTGATTTTTCTGCTTTCCTGATGACAGCTGAGAGGTGGGGTGATTATTTCATTTCTTTGCGCATCACTCATGATAAACTGGTTCTATCCACCTTGGCAGAAAATGGTCCCTGAGGGGTGACGGCGAGGGGGCCCTGTCCACTTAGATTAGCCCCCTGAGCTTCCAGCTCATGTCTCCCTGCACTGCTTCAGAAAAGTGTCACTCATGGAGTTTGTCAGATCAGTAAATTCCAGGAGAGGGTGGCATGGGCAGGATTGTCCCAGAGTCTGTAAGAGCTGTGGCCCCATCTTTTGTGCCCCAGGACAAATTTGAGGTCTGGTGGTCAGCTAAGTGTAAGGGAAGGAACCGCTGGCTTTGTACTTGGAAGGTTTGTGTTCCAGTTTAGAAGAGTCACCTAAATAGTACAAGTTGTAGGTCTCTCAGCTGTCAAATGTGAAGTCCCTGCTCTGCTATGCTCACAGGTTCATCATTAGGATCAAATGAAATTATACACCTCAACAGCCCTTTCCAGTTTGTGGAGCAGTTTGGACAGTCTTCAGCTCCTTTCTTCCTCATGCCACCTGGTGCTAGGAGCTGCACCTGTGTCCGTGGTGGCTACCTGGACCTCCACCAGGCCGCAGTGCCTTCAGTCCACAGAACAGAGACAGAGACAACTGCCACAGATATGAATGCATCCGTCACCACCCACGGGTGTTGGTTCTGTCCTGGACACTGTGCTAGCACTTGGCACACGTGGCCTCATTTTCCTCACAACTACCACATAAGGTCAGTCCCTTTTTTCCTTATAGCTCAGAAGACTGAGACTGAGAGAAGTGAAGTGGCTTGACTAGGACCACAAACTTCTAAGTGGCAGGACAGAGTTCCGGCCCAGATGTGCTTCACTCTAAAGTGTGCGTTCTGTCTGCTCCCCCCACTGCTGCTCCGGGCACTGCTCATCTGCTGAGGCTCAGCTCGAGCATCACATTGTCTGTAACACCATTCCTGGGCCCCGCTTCTTCCCCACAGCAGACTGCCACTTCCTTCACTGTGTCTCCACGAGAGCCTAAGCAGTTTATATTTTTAGTATCTGTAGCACTTCGAGACACTTTTCTGTTGAGTTGTCTGTCTTGTCAATGAAATCTTGAACTCCTCAAGGGCAGGGACTGACTTCGAGTCCCTGGGCTGATACAGAATAAGCACTCCAATGTTTGGATGAATGTGTATCGGCCTCCCTGGCTGGGGTATTTATAGGTTATACACTCACTGCTATCAACCTTAGAGTGATGGTTCGCAAACATGGTTACACATCGGAATCACCTGGAGAGCTTTTAAAGAAAGAGGCCTTAACCATAAGCATGGAAGGGCCTGGGCACCTGTACCTTTGAGATCTCTCCAGGTAACTCAGAGGCACAGTCAGATTGGGGAACCACAGCTTTAAGCAGTACTTTTCAAACTTTAATGTGCATATGAACCTCCTGGAGACTTTGCTAAAATGCAAACTTCGGTTTAGTAGTTCTAGGGTACAGAACTTGAGAGTCCGCATTTCTGGTAAGTTCTCAGAGAGTGCCAATGTCGCTTGTCTGTACTTCGGGTAGCAAGGCCTAACTCTGCAAATCATAAACGCTTTCAGAGCATGAGCTAGAAGACAGCCTAGAGCTGAGACCTGAGGCCTGCTGTGTCGACAGGGAGCATTTCCAGGACAGGGACCATGTCTGATCCATTTCTGATCCCTAGTATCCTGAGCAGGGCTGGGCACAAAATAGGATCACAGCTCTATTCCTAGAGTTTTCCAAGGAAATCTCTGAGGACCCATATTCTTTTCCAGTTCCTCAAACATAACCTTGGTCCTTTTGGAAGTGACATAGAATCTAGAGGACTGCAGGGTACCATTCATGAGGTTAATGGGCTAAAGCTGAGCCTCACTCTACCCTCTCTCTAGATAGTGTAGGGAGTTTTCCAGGAGGAGCTGGGGGCCCAGAAGTCTCTTGGGACAAGAGGTGGTCTCAGTGAGAATTCTCCCTTTGTCTCTAGTAAGGTCTGCCTCATGCAAAGGAGTGTCCTTCAGTATTGGGTGGCAGCCTGGCAGAATCTGATTTGCTGGTTTTCAGAACCAGTAGGAAGAGCTTGAGTGTTGAGCCACATAGACAAGGCTTCAAATACCAGTTCTACCACTCATTTGGTTAAGTGACCTTGGGAAAATCACTTTATTACTCTGAGCCTCAGTTTTTTCATCTGAGAAATGGAGATAATCACACCTACTTCAAAGGGTTACTTTAAGGACAAAATTTCATGAAGAATGTTAATCTCTGAGCATAGTGCCAGTTCCATTAAAAAATAAAATGCTCAATAAATGGCAGCTTTTAAGCAAAGCTGGTCACCTTGAGAAACCTCCAGAATATTTTGTGCATAATGGAAAAGCTAAGTATGTCAGACTTAATATTGTCCTGTCCAACCTATTTCCTGGGGCAGTTAAAGGCTCTTGGGTTAATATAATATGTGTAGCTGGGTTTGATGGAGCCTTGAGTTAAAATGTGCTTCTGAAGGAAAGGCTTCAAACATCCCTCCATGACCTAGGGAAGAGATCTGGGAAGAGGCGAGGATGCTTGTTTCCTGAGGGGACCACAGAGAGGATGCCCAGGGGATTTGGGGTCTCTGTACAGAGCACACCCAGCGTGGTAGGCTGGACTGAGGCTGAGAAGGCAAAGGCAGAGAGGAGCCCACCCTGGGGTAGCACAGCGCAGGATGATACTATGTCACCAGCGTGGGGCCAGATGCTGTTTCTGGGAGCAGCTGAGACCATTAATGAATGAAGAGGACAAAATTCTAGAATTTCTTTAATCCATCTCTGACATTTACTGATGGGGACACTGAGGCCCAGAGAGAGGAAGGGAGTTGCCAATATCCAGGTGCCAGTTAAAGTCAGAGCTGGAATCCAGGCTTCCTGGTGTCTCCCAATTGCACTTAGACAACTGGGGGACAGAAGGTGATTCTTTTTTCCCTTCTACTTTGGTTCACTTTACAAACAGTTTTTAGCACCCGAGAAAACAATGAATTAAGAGAGGGCAGGAAGCTGGCTTTGAAATCGTACCATGAATGTATCAAAAGGTCACTGAACATTAGAAACAAAAGCTTCTGAAACCAGAACTTTCAGTTTATAGATGATGAAACTGGAAACCGGGAAAGCTGGTGCCCAGCCCGAGGCCGCACGGTGAATGAACAGCAGGGCTGGATGAGCGCCCCAGCCCCTGCCCCTTCCCAGCTGTGTCCCCTGTGTCACAGCTGGTCCCAGGCAGCCACCACCCCTGATGGACTGTCTCCATGTTCAATACTAGGTTTTAATGCAAGATTCTCATGTGAAATGTACTTCCGTGTTTTCTGTACAAGGGAAGTTGAGGCTCATATCAATGCAGTTCAGCATCATCCATACACATCTCCTTGGAAATATCGGATTTCAATGTCAGGAAAAATACTTCTCCTCTGAGAAGTGGGCATATTTTCCATTTCTGATAATGCAAACTATGAAAGTAATTATGTTTTCCTATTTACTCTGGCTGCCAGGAAGCTCAGAGCCTAATCTGTTGTACAATCACATGTATGTGTTTCCTTCTTTTGTCTTTTGTTATCAATTTCTGTTTAATTACTTTCAAGAATGTGTCTTTGGATGTAAGAGAACTCAATTTCTTTTTGGGGACTATGGAGGTATCATAATCGTCATCATATAATAACTGTTGTTATGATAATAACAACTTATAACAGTGTAAATAACATATATAGTATACTGTAATTATTACTACCGCTGCTGCTGCTATTACCATCATTTCTGGAGCTCCTCCCTGTGCCTGAAATGTTGAACATTTACAAATATCCTCTGTGATCCTTACAACAACCCTCCAAGGGACATTTTGTTAACCTCACGTTAGAAACTAAAGCTCAGAGAGATGAAGTAATTTTTTCAAGGCCACATGCTTGGGAAGCTTCCGTTTTCTCATCTGTAAATTGGATGTAATCATTGGTACCTACCTCATAGAGTGCTTTAGTGATTTAAAAAGAATGGTACGATCCATGTAAATCACATAACCCTCTCTCTCTACATGGCATTAATAAATGCTCTATACAGGTTAATTATTAC
Organism: Propithecus coquereli; assembly: GCF_000956105.1. NCBI lineage: Eukaryota > Metazoa > Chordata > Mammalia > Primates > Indriidae > Propithecus > Propithecus coquereli. Next base: position 983,125 of record NW_012149108.1, read on the forward strand.
TGTCTTAAAATAATATATGATTATAATATGAACACTATATCTGCTTACACAGAAATAGACATAATCATCATTGGATTTTGAGTCTGTCTTTTTCCATCATGCCTGAGACATTCTTTTACCCCAGCTTAGCACCACCCCGCATGCCACTTGGATCTGAGCCACGCATGGATAACTGAGAGCCACAACTGTGGCCATGCAAGCCACAGCTCTGTCTGCCCACGGTTACTTTTCAAATCACCCCAAAGTGTGTGAGGTCAGGGGACTCTGCGGTGACTGTTAGCCAGTAGTCAGATGAATGCCACAATGACAAATGATACTGACAGGCAGACTCTTTTCTCGGTGTGTCTGACTAGACCCTCTCTTGCTTGCTGCGTGCACTGTGAGCCTACATGACAAATCTACTTTGTGACAAAGTTCCTATTTGGGGATGCTGTCTGTAGGTGGTCCCTGTGGTCTGCTCTGTCCTTGCTGGCAAGCCTTTTGGTGGGATCGCCTGGCATCCCAAAGCCGAGGCACCTGGAATGCCCCTAGAAAGACAAATGTGAAATCTGTCTCCTTCCAGATTCCTCACCTGATTAAGGCATTCTCAGGACTTCCCATCATGACCATTAAAGTCTCTCAACACAGGTGGGATGACATCCTCATTTATTCTAAGGATAAGCAGACTGTGGCATTCAAATTATTACTTCAAGGTTTAAATTCTTTCCTCTATTACTTCAGTCTGTCATGTCCACAGACTACCAAAGTAACTGCCTCATTTTGCTACAGACTCAAGGAGTTTAGGCTCTTGCCACCCACCCCCAACCATTATTGATGACTTCCTCTCGTTGCGACTGATTACCCCCAATCAGTTCCAATCACACAGGATTCTTTTGCCATGGAGCCATCTGAAATTGACACGTGTAGCTTACCATACAGCATGCAACAAGGCAGGGGAGAGACAGGAAATTCTTCACTAGTTGTCTTACCTATGTCTGAAATCTTTATTTCTGACAGAAGACAGGAGAGCAGGGAATAGAAGAAAGAATGAGGTGTTAGCAGCAGGGTTAGAAGCATTATTAGCAGCCTGAAAACTTGACAGCAATGGTACTGCACAATACTATAATAAATAAAGACTTAGCAGCTATGACACTGATGTATTTTCTATTGGATATTACTTGTCAGTGAGTTCACTTACAAGCAGCTACATATCACAGAGGAGGCATGGTTTCACCTGTACCACTACTGCTGACTTTGGGGGAAAGACGAGGTTGACACATTCTGCTGCTTTAACAAGGGCTAAGACAGAGATTGGAATAGTCGATTCTCTTCCCTGTACAGACACGTACCCAGAGATACATATGCTCACTGCTCTGTGTCTCTGTCTGGATGCATGCCTCCTTACAAAGAGTTATCCAAACCTGGGTAACCTCCCAAGAGCCTCCTTGTAACTGTATGCAGAATTGGGGATATGCTATAATTAGGAGGGCATGACTCAGAGCAACAGGCCTAGGAAAAAAAGACTGGAAGAAAATATGTCAAAATGATAATTTACTGCTAAATCTACTTACACAGTAGATTTTTCTTTCCAAATTTCACTTCTCCCTTCCCTGCTCACTGTCTCACATGAGCTTCCCCACAGTTGTGGGAGGCAGGGAAAATGGGATCTCTTATTTGAAAGATGTGAAAATGGAGGCCCAGAGAGGTTAAGTGATTTGTCCAAAGGTGTACAGCTTCTCTGCCAAGGTGATCTGACCCCCTAGTCCAAGGCTTTTTCATCGTAGCACATATATGCAGCTGACTGAAGCAAATACACTTATGGGTTCCTTCTTCCTCGGTAGATGTCTATGCCAGTCAAACTCGTAACAGCAGAAAGGTGGAGAATATTCCATTGGTCGCCCACTTCGCATTCAGCCTGACATCTGATTTCCATGAGCCCACCACGTCTCCGTGTGTGTGGGCTGATCCTAACACTTCTCTTAGGGCAGTGAGCCTTACCCTGCTTTCACATGCGCGCTGTAGAACGAGATTCCTTCAGCAGGGACTTACCTCCAGGGAATAACTCAGCAAGGTATTAAGGTGCAGTGGCCCTCATTGGGCCAGGTGACAATTTTTTGGCCAGGCAGAGCTGTGTAATGGCCTTCTAAATTTGGGTCCACCATTCAAGAAGCTGGACCTTGGGCAGGTTCTTTAAATTCCCGAGCCTCCATCTTCTCATTTGTCAAAGGGAGATAATAATAAACACCTCACGGAACTGTCACACTTGGCAAATAGCAGGAGCCCAACAAAAGTGAGTGTCCTTTCCCCTGCCCACCCTGAGAAAGGCTTTCCAGCACAAGGGTCTGTCCTGCTCACATGGACCCGAGCCCAGCAGACTCACGGATCCCTTCCCTAAAATAACTGTGATGGAGCTCAGTGCAATTTCTCCTGAAAGGGAGGGTAGGGCTGCCCTATCTCTAAAGCAGAGCTTCTGCGTGACCCCAGAGCCCACGCTATGGCCGTGCTCTGGCTCTAAAATGATCTGGTGTAGGGAGGTACAGAGAAAAATCCAACACCCCAGGTCCTTCCCCGAGCTCTAAGTATAGCTGTGCCCCACCACCATGGTCAGGATCGGGGGAAAGGCTGACTCCACCCATTCGGTGGCACCTCAGGGGCAGAGACGTGTGCCCAATTTTAGCCTGTGGGCCTCATCTCAGTACTGGTCAGTCGAAGGGGACTGCTCCTGACTCTGACGAGTGGTGAGTAATAGGCCCAAACTTGGGAACACTGCCATGGGGCCTGTCCATTATGCTCTCCCTTGTTCTTAAAAAAGACTAATTCTAATTGTGACCAATTCTCATCAGTTTAGTGCTAGGAAACACAAAGAAGTTTTCAAGGAGTCTAACTTTCGGCTGCTAGCACCCTTCTGTGTCGTCTGGATGCTGAGGACATCTCATTGTCCTGAGAGTGGCTTGTCTTCAGCGCAGTGCGCTGGGGGAAGCAGGTCCTGCTTGAGCCGGGAAGGGGAAAGTCCAGTCTGACAGGGGAGGCTCATGGGTGACACAGTGGGGCCCACAGGATGGCAAAGGGACCTCGTCAGAAACTGCGAAGTGGCCATCCCTGTACACACCTCAACTCCAGGATGTTGGTGACGTTCCCGGAGGGGAAGATCCTTCGGATATAGTTGAAATCACCCACGTAGAGGCTCCCGTCGGAGCCACAGGTGAGGGCCACCGGGGCCAGGAGCTTGTTGCCGTCAGCAAGGCCATTACAGCTGGGGCAAGAGATGCTTCTCCGGCGCCCGTTGCCCATGACGCTCCCGATGACGGGGGGCTGCTGAGACACAAACTGGTTCTCCCCGTTCCCTTTGTGCAGGATGCCTGGGACAAGGATAGGACAGAATCACCCGTGGAGCAGCAATGTGTGTCCTCTCCTGTGGTGGGCCACGGAGTGACCTTGATTTTGCAAGGCATGCAAGGTCTCTGCCAACCCTTTCCAGAGAAACATCCAACACACCAGGTCCTTCCCCGAGCTCTAAGTGTAGCTGTGCCCCATCCCTCGAGGCCAGGATGGGGGGAAGGCCGACTCCGCTGGTTCTGCAGCACCTTAGGAGTACCCCAAGGCTGTGCCTCGCCCCACCCCCAGTGACACCCGGAGTGTCCTAAATGGGCCATACTGACTTCCTGATTCAATCAGTAAATTCTACAACTCTGTAAGACAGGCACTGTTACCTTCCGTACTATAACAGGGGGCCAGGCTAGGTAGCTTCCCAAGGCCACAGAGGCTACAAGTGGAACTCAGCTACACTGCCTCTCTGACAGGCTGCCCGTGTCTCAGGCACCCAGCCCACAGCCCTATGAAAGCACAAATTCTTTACTGCACTACTTGTTTCTCTTTTTTAATCGCCACCATTTCAAGTGTGGAGACTGTGTCTTCATCCTTTCTGTCTCCCTAGTGCCTAGCACAGAGCCTGACACAGCAGATGCCAATAAATGTTCACAGAAACGAATTTGTGCAATTCAGTTTCTTCTTGCCAAGCTAGAGTCAAGAGTTGGGTTTTTATCTGGTGTTGCTGCTAACAGCTGATCCCAGATCTGGTACAGGTCTCTTCACTGCTTTAACTGCCCTCGGGCCTCAGATTTCCCACCAACAAAATGAGGGATTGACCTCAATGACCTGTAAGCTTCCTCCCGTATCTACACCACTTGCTTTTAGTGCAGTTCGTCCTCCCGGCTGCACATTTCCACTGCACCCTCTGTCTCCTGCCTCCCCGCTTCATGCGGAAGCCTGCATGGGCTTTGGCTTTTACAGGTCACGAGATCTTCCCCTCAGCTGTCACCGCTTAGCTTTGCCAAAGCTGTCCTTTAGTAAAGGGATATCTTTAATTTTTATGTAGTCTAATCAATCCTTTTTCCACTTTAAAGTCTGAGCTTTTTTGGGTTTTAGGGAATCCTTTCCTGAGATTTTAAAAGATATTCTTCCATATTTTCTTCCATCAATTTTAAGGTGTTACATTTCACACTTAGATGTTTAAGAAAACATCTCAATTTGTTTTGTATACAGTGTGAAGTGGGGACTTAATTTAATTTGTCTCCGCATATTGAGCCAATTTTCCCAATAGTAATTTCTAAAACACACATCCACTCTGCACTGACACGTGATGCTATCTCCATCCTATACCAAGTTCCTGTATATACATGGTGTGTGGCAGAGACTCCTTTTTACCCACTGATATCCATCCCATCCCTGCTTTCCTTTTTCTGCAGTCAGAGAACCTCTACTATTTAGCTGAGCATGTGACTACGATCCCCAGCTCTGTGGGCAGCTACGTCCGTGACTGAGTTCTGGCCGGTGGCGTGTAAGTAGAAGTGGTGTGGGAAGCTGCTGGGAGGCATCCTCACAGTGGAAGGGACTTACTTTTCGTCCTTTTCCTGCTTCTTGCTGGCTGAAGTGGTCCCCGTGGACCGTGACGGTGGGCAGGAAGGCCCGAGTGGCGCAAGGAGAGACGGGGAGCCTGGCTTCCAGGCTGCAGCCTGGGACGAGCTACCTCCCTCCAGTCTTGCAGGTGAGGGAGAAACAAACCGGTCTGCAATTCTGTTGTTTTGCCTTTTCTAACACTCAGGGCCAAACCTGGTTTGAATTACCACTCAGAGGTCGACTTCTGAACTCCATGTTTTACCCTGTGGGATCTGTTTATCTGTTCCTCTGCCAGCACCACACAGTTTAGATAGCATGGTTTTTCTAAGATAGCTTAGTATCTAGTGAGTCCTTTTTTCTTTGTTCTTAAAGACTGCTTTAGCTATTTACAAATCTTTACTCTGTCATAAATTTTAGAATTAGTTTACGAATTTTCCCCCAGACATGTTGTGGCTTTGACACACATTCCTTGCCTTTCTGGATTAGGCAGGAGATACCTGACATCGTTACTATGTTTGGTTGTCCCACCCTGGATCATGGTCAGAGTGAGTTACTGAAAATACAGACCTGATCATGCTTCCCACGTGCTTTAAGCCCTTCAGAGGCTGGATGTTTGCCTCTGGGTAAAGCTGAAAGTCCCAATCTTCTTACCCTGGGCTCCAGTTGCTTGTGTCCCCAGCTTCGGCTTTTGCTGTTCCCTTCAGCTCACTCACTGCCCAAATCACAAAGAACCTTCTCTCCACTGACTCTTCCTTCAGGCTTCAGTGCTCTGGCACACGCTGGGCCCTCTGCCTAGACCATTCTCCCTACTTGATACACGGGGCTAATCCCATGGACTCTCTGAGCCCCAGCTCAGGAGTTCTTGCCAAAGGGGTGCCTTGGTGGACCAAGAGGCTGAGGGAGGTGCTGCTCTTCTCTGCCTCCACAGTGTCCTGCGCCTCCCTCTGTGATGCCATGTCCCTGGCACAGCATTTGTGTTCGTTTCTGACCACTGTAAGGTCTTGAGGCCTTTCATTTCTGCATCTCCAGTACCTGGCACAGTGACAGGCTCAAAGCAGGCCCCCAAGCAATATTTGGTGACTGAGCCATCTGACTGACTGATCACATAGGAGCCTATGAGATTCAGAGTGTGCGTTTTTCTTTGGCAGGGCACAAGGGATGTAAGACAAGGGTCCCCTCCCCCCTGCCCACCCCCTAAACTCCCCAAGACCTGGCTTAAGGAATTCTATTAATTCACTCACCACTTTGGATGTTGAGGGCATGATGTTTGTCTAGGCTCCATCCTCCAAGCTTGGATGCATCGATTTCATAGCCCTGCAGCACTGCTGTTCTTTTTTCCCATAGGATCAGATCTGGGCAGGATTCATACTCAAAACCCACGGAAACTGCAGTTCACAAGGGGAGCAAAATGCTTAAGTGAGCAAAGAACTCTTTGGCCTTTAGACCCGCAGCCAAAGCCCCTGGCTTGTCTTTTGTAGAAGAGGTAAAAAGGAGCATATTTCTAAGTTGAAACCAGAGCTATGTGAAATACTAACAGGAGGATTTGCTGAGCCTCAATAACCTTTTCTTTTTTTTGAAGAGCAATTGTACATTACTGGGAAAAGTTAAACAAATACTTTGAAATACTTTGAAAGGACCCAGGTGAATCAATTTCAGGGAATTAATCTTTAATATGGAAAATACTTTATATACACAAAAGTATTCAATGCAGCATTATTTAAAATAGCGGAAAACTGGAAGTAATCTAAAGGTTCAAGAGGGGCGGGTGTGTCCACTCCAGGAATGTTCCAGAGCCATTGGAAATTACGGTTATAAAGACCACATGGTGACATGGAAAATGCTTATGGAATAATGCTCCGTTGAAAAAACTGATTATATACAATAATCTGCATTTTAAAAACTGCATATGAAATAAGAAAATAAATTGAAATGTTAATGAGTAGTTGCATTTTTTTATAGGATCACATATGACTTTTTTCTATTTTTGTCCATTTCTCAAATTTTTATTAATGAACATGGTGTTTTTCTTTTATAAAGCAAAGAATCTAATATCACTTATAATGAATACACAGAAAAGGTGCTCGATTGGGGTACTTTTAAAGCTGTAAGTTGCTTTGAGGTTTCAAAGCTTGAAAATCCCCTGGTTTCACTTTTGTTTCACAAATCCAGGCTCCCTCAGAAGTTCACTGGGATGAAGGCTAAACATGGCAGGCTCCTTGAGCCTGGGTTTATGCAAAGTCCTGTAACTGATTTATGAAAAGGAACCAGCAGAGACAGGAATGCTATTTCTTCCAAGCATCTTATTGTGCAGGCACTGTTTTCCAGCAGGCAATATCCTACCACGTGTTCAAGACAGAAATTAACAATGGGCAGCCCCTTAAAGTTTCTTGTAGATGCCATAAAAGATGGCTGACCATCTATGGCAACAGGGGAACAGGCCAGGAGATGTCCCTGTGACCTCTTCCCCACGACCTTGAGTCCCTTTAGCAGCCATTATGCCTCCTCCTGGTCACCTGTGATCTCAGGACAGTGACCCCAGCCCAGACCCTTCCCTTCTTAACTGACTGGTGGACACTAAATGTGCTCTTTTTATCTGAAGAGGTTATAAGGCCTTATTTTTTTAAAGAGATGGTATGAGTAGCTTGACCTACAGAAGGGATTGTGAATGGTGAGAGATGGCATCTTTGCTCTGAATGTGCCCTTGTGGGGTAAGGGGGAACGCACACCTATAGGAAAGATCTGGGAAAAATTCAGCTCTGTTTCTTCCTAGCTGTGCATCCTTGGGAGGTCACCTCACTTCTCTGGGCCTCAGCTTCCTCATGCAGAATTTGGGGATAATAATTTCTCACTCACAGGTATAAAGATTAACTGAGATGCTAATATACAGGGGATCCCATTGCCCAGAGCAGGTGCTCATTGGACATTTTTTTATTTCCTTCCCACCTCCCTCTTTCTCTTCTTCCCAACATCCCTCCCTCCCTCGCTTCCTCCTCCTCCTTTCCTTCTTCTCTTCCCCCCTTCTTTTCTAAACACAGCATTCTTCTCTGTGTCCTCATTCTACCTTTGCTGAATCTATAAAGGGAATAAAATTGGAGTAGGGTTCAAGAAGAGAAGAGATTTGCAGGGCTGTTACTCTTAAGAGCTTGGTGGATTAGCCCTGCAGGGGTTAGGACTGCTACCAGTCCAGCGTAGAGTCCTTTCCGGGACGCTGCTCCACTTCAGAAGCAGACGTGAGTACAGCCAGCCCTTGGAAGCCCAAGGTCCAAGTGAGACTGGGACTGCAGGTGAGGCCAGAGCCAAATACTGTTTTGTCTTACAAAAAGACAGCACTAACAAACAGCAACAAAGAGACCACCTCTCTGATTGGAAATAAGTGTTTCTGATGAAGGAAGAGTCTTAGCTCTTGCACCTTAAAAAAAATTGAAGAAACAGTTTTCGGCTCCCCTATTTCAATGGATAAGTTCTGGCAGGATGGTTGTGGGGTGGCCAGGCAATGTCCATGGGGCCCTGCCTTTGTGGCACGCAGCCTCTTTTAGCCACCACATGCCACCACAGTGCTTTTCAAGGGCCACTTTGGTTTTGAAACCTCATTTTGAGGGTCGAGTTTTCCATATTAGGGTCTTTCAGTACATTCTTTTAGGTCAGGGGTGGTCTTAAAGGCCAATGAAGCCTTAGCTATTTTTGATCTAAGAAGAGGAAGGGAGGAAGAAGAAACCAGGGAGGTGAAAAAAGAGTCCTCCCTCCAAGTGCTGTTCTCTCTCTGAGTCCTGTGGCTGGGGGGCTTACCAAAGGCTTCTGAGAGCCCAAACACCTTCTGGTTGTAGACGTCTGTCTTGTCCCAGATGAAGTAATAGGACAGGTCTGGGGCTGCAGCAAACCACTTCCTGAAGAGGCGGCCCTCCACCGCCACCATGAGGTGGACCTTCATGAGGTTGAAGGGGATGGTGGGGTGCGTGAGGCTGATCCTCAAGACAGACTTGTAGCCAGGGGTCCGGCTGCTCAGGTAGCTCAGCCTCATCTTGCAGCCAGAGATCGCGATCTCCTCTTGCAAAGCCTAGGGACAGAGACAGAGCACAGCAAGTGACGGGCACTGACGCCCCGGCGGAGGGAGGCTGGCCATGGCCCCACAGACCCTGGGTGTTCAGGAGGTAGATGGGGAAGCAGAGAGGGGTAGGAGTGAAGGGAGAGGAGGAGAAAGAAAAAGAGGAGACAGAAGAAGGCGGCGGGGGAGGAGGACGGGGAGGAGGAGCAGGAGGAGGAGAGGGACATGAAAGAGAGGGGAGAAAGATCAGGGAGGAGGGCAACAAGTCGGAAGACCGACTCTTATGTGGTAGGACCCTGCATAAGTCCCCTCACCTCACTGAGCCTCCGGGTCCTCCTCTGTACAACAGGGATGATAATGCTCACTGCACTTCATTTTTGAGAGGGACACGTAAGATAATGCACATAAAATACTTAGCCTCATGTTGCCTCTGATTCACTAGCTGTGTCATCCTAGAAAACTCAGGGAACCTCTGAATCTCAGTTTCCTCCCTGGATTAGCATGAGGACTGAGCATTGAGTAAGGTCACACATGCAAAGTGCCTAGTGGATAAATGTTACCAGGTAGGACAACGGCACTGCTGGCAACAGGTGACCAGGAAGAAAGACCTTTTTCTCAGATGAATGTGGACAGCTGCCTAAGCAAGAAAGAGGGTGCCTCTCTCAAAACTTTCCTAAAGTAAGATCTGTTTCAAGCGTCTTTCCTTTTGAGGAAGTAAACAGAGACTACGAGATGTTGACTGAACAAATCCTTATGTGGAGTTGAGAACACAGCCTGGCAAGGACCTGTGGCGGATGCCCCAGCTCACCCACAGAGAGAGGCTGACCTGCGCACGGAGCTCCAGTGCCGTGTCAGATGAACAGAGCGGTGGGCAGGCAGCACTTTATCTACTGGGTGCAATGGGCTTGGTTCCAAGACGGGAAGTTTAAATGAATGCCAGGGTGCTCAGGCACACGGCAAAAGCAGAGAACTTTATCAGCTTCGTGCTCTGGGCTCTGTTTCAAGAAAGGGACATTCAATCATTTGAGGCTAACATATCTATTCAAAGGACAATGATTATTCTACCCTTGTGTTCACAGAGGAACTAGGCCTTTTTCATTCTGTCCATTTCATAGAAGGGTGTGGACCCCACTCCCACCCACTCTCCTGAACATGGGAAATTTCAGGAATTGGGCCTAAACCAAGGCAATCTTCCTAAATTATAGCTTACAAGTTCCAGGCAAAGCAGGCTCTACATCCTGATGAACCACAGGGTGGTTCCTGATGTCAGTGCCATCCTGATGTTCTCATCAATATTTACCTTCTTTAATGTACCCTTTAAAATGTACCTCTCCCAGTTACTTGCAAAGGCTAACCAACAATAGGATTGGGAAAACCCCAGAGTTTGCTGTTGTGTTTTTCATGAATCTGAAAATGAGCAGGGTTTGTGCCCCAACTGAGTGTGCAGGCCCCCAGCTCAGGAAGCCCTGTAAAGAGGGTGCAACCTTTAACCTCATTGGTTCCAAAGTCCCTGTTCCTGGGAAAACTGTCTAGCTGGGGTTGAGCCAGGATTGAGTAACAAATTACTTTTCTCCAGCAAGCTTTGTCTCCGCTGACAACCATTTCATAAGAAAGGTCAGCCTGGTGGTTGAGACAGGAGATAGGCGCTGAATCTCTGAAAAGAAGAGAGGTTTCAACCTGTGAGTGCAATGAGAATTTCAAAATGGTTGTATTTCCTTCCCGTGGGCTGGTGTTGGAAGCTACACAACAGGGTACACGTGGAGAGATGTGTTTGCTCAGCCAGGCATGAAATATACACACATAAATGTATAAACTCTCTGATCTGCCAGCGCCCGCAATCCATTAACATGTACATCGCCCCAGTTCTCATTAGGCAGGCCAGACGGCCTGGGCTTCTCCTGGGCTTCTGCCCTGACATCTCTCTTCTTCCTAGGCCTTCACTTTGCCATTAGAAATTGGGCTGGGGACAGTGGAGGAAATTTAACTGGCAGAGCTTTGTTAGACCAAAAAAAAAAAAAAAAAAGAATAGAAATCTATCTTAATTTCTGTTAGATAAAAATATATCTTTCCCAATTACTTCCCTTTAATGATAATTAAGTAAAACACTTGCATGTGTAGATTGGAGCCAAAGGAATCCTTAATTGGCACGAAGGTAGTGTGTGTTGAATAATCTTAATAATAGCTAAAATTTATTGAGCACTTACTAGGTGCTAGACGTTGTGCTAAGCACCTCATGCACATTTTTCTCATTTAATCTTTATTATAATGCTCACTATTTGGGATCCTCTGACCTATTCTTCTCGGTAGAACCTATCATTTTAAATATTTTTAACAGAAATAATGAGAGAGGGGACACTGGAGGGTGGGGAAAAGGAAGTGGAAGTGATCTGGATGGCAGAGTGGAAAGGGAGAGGGAGTGTGCCAGGCAGTTTCCAGGTGCTCCTGTGTTGCCGTGTGTAACGTCCTCACATCCTGACGTCACGCGTGCTATAGGCTTTGGTGGCTGGATTCCACGTGGTGGGCTGATAGGGTCTGACCCAGGCCCCACAGAGGTGTTTTCTCTTTCCACTGTCTCTGAGATTCTCCTCCACCCCCAGGTGAGATAAAAGCATGGCGAGATGCAGTTAGGAAGGCTGGGTACCTGGATTTCTGGCACGATGGGGCCCTTCTCTGCACAGGAGCTGGCAAAGGATGTCAGGGGGGATGGAGAGACCACGGGGTTGGGGCGGGCGAAGGTGCTCAGGTCGCAGCTGGGAATCTCGTTCTCCTCATGTCTCATGATGATGGTTTCCATAACAAAGAAGCGATCCCACGGCAGCCAGAGGGTGTGCTCCTGCGTGATGAAAGGGGCCCGCTCGAACCGCAGGATGATGGAGATGCCGCCATTTGTGACCAAGTCAAAGCTGTTCGGGAGGGGAGGGTTAAAAGGGAGAGTAGGGGGGAGCAGGGACAGCAGGAACCAGGATGAGGAGGAGAAGCAGGAGAGAGACCGAGAAAGGAGAGAAAATTACACCAAAGGGTCTAAGCGAAAGCATTATTTTTTCTTTCTTTTTTTTTTTGTTTTGTAAAATGATTCACCATAGAGAATTTGCTGAGATTAACCGCTGCTACAGAGAGCCGTTTGCCAAGATACAGGACAGCCAATGGGTCCTCTGCTGTAGTGTTCCTGGTACTTATGGCCTTTCAACTGTGTTGGAGCTGAGGTCCAGTGAAAGTCAGCAGAACAAAGCAGAATAAGCCCTGACCTGGGTGTTAGGAACCCTAAGCCTAGTCCTGACTCTCCTCGAACTACTGTGTGATGTTGGGTGAGTCGCTTAACCTCTTTGATCCAAAGGCTCAAATGGATTATTCTTAAGCCATTTAGATTCTATAAATCTACAGCAATTTTAGCTCTGTGATAGATCACTCAACAAAAGCCTCTGTGATTACAATACAGCTAAGCAGTTCAGAGACGGCACAATTAGAATCACAGTATCTGGGTGGTATGGTGGCTCATGCCTATAATCGTAGCACTTTGAGAGGCTGAGGCAGGAGGATCACCTAAAGCCATGAGTTTGAAACCAGCCCAGGCAATGTAGCAAGACCCCATCTCTACAAAAAATTTAAAAAATTAGCCAGGCGTGGTGGTGCCTGCCTGTAGTACCAGCTACTTGGAAGGTGGAAGGATCACTTGAATCTAGGAATTTGAGGTTACAGTGAGCTATGATTAGGCCACTGCACTGTAGCCTAGGTGGCAGAACAAGACCCTGTCTCTAAAAAAAGTGACAGGGCAACCAGAATACTGAGTGCCAACCTCCTACTTCAGATAAGATCACTGTGACAGAGTCCTGAGAGCTTTTGTTCATTTTCCTCTGAGGATGGTGGGAAGGTCTAAGCAGGAACCTGTCTTCCTAGTTCTAGTTCTGGCTCCAAAACAACACTAAATAGGTCTGCTCTAGGATGGTCTCCAGGCCCTTCCCACCCTAGTTGACCCCTGCTAGGTCTCTCTTGTTTCACACTCATGGGGATTGTACAGGTAGAGTCTTCCTTGTGTCACTCCAAAATATCTTGTACCCAAACAGGACCCCACCAGAAACATGCTGGCAGCTGTTTGGTTCTGGCATCTTAACTCCCATCACCTGAAGACAAACCTAGCCAGGCACTTGCCCATCCAAGCCTTGGTGTGAACTTTTAATTTTTGAAAATCCAAGGAAAAAGAGTCCCCATTTGAACATCCCAATATTTCTGACACTGCCCATCCCACAGAGACTGATCTGAGGGTTCTGCAGCCACAAGCTCAGAACCCAGATGAGCTTGGGTTACAGACAACGGGGAAGGAAGCCGGGGTGTGAAGCCAGGTATATCAGTAATCCCGCTGGCTGGGTCTGCTTAGTTAAGTAGAGGGCCTGGCTGTTACTTAAGGCCCTATGTTCAGTGTGCAACAAGATCTCAGACTAGAATTTTGTGTCCTTCCTCCTCCTGAGACATAAAGTTTAAAATCAAGTAACAGCTGGACCACTGGAAGGGAACTTAATGGTCATCTGACCTAGTCCCTTCTTCCCAATTTGATGCGTTAGTCCCTTCTGCACAATCACCATTGAGGGCCCATTCAGTTCCTACCTGCACTCTTCCAGTGACGAGGAGATTGCTACATCCACAGGAGGACTGTCCCATCCTGGGTTAGTTCTAACTGTTAGGACTTTTTTGAGCCTGGATCCTTCTCTTTCTAGCTCTTTATTCATTGGGCCTGGACGTGCTTGCTGGGGTGACTTCAGACTAGTCTGTTCCTTCTGCCCCTGCCAGTCCTTCAGGACTTGGAAACAGTGATCCTTCTACCTGCTACCCCCGGCTATGGTATCTTTTTGGATAGAGTCCTTTTAGCTCTTACTTTTAGGATGCATTTTCGAGGCCTGGCTCAACTTGCCTTTTTGGGATGGAGAGCTCCTCCTAACTATCAAACCCGACGGCTCAAACTTCACCTCCTGCACACAGCCTTCCCCAGTCGGAATTGCAGCTCCCTCTCTGGGTTCCACTGCACCCCGTGCACTTGCCGCATTGTATCACATTGTAGCTGCTCATTTAGCTCTCCCGCCAGGGACATGGATTCCTCTGTCTTTCCAGAAACTAGCCCAGTGCTTGATGATTAAAAGTTTACAGACTGAATGCATGAGTGACACCGTCAACAACTTCTGAACTGACAGTCCACGAAGTACCCTAAGTCCCTTCTTTCTTCGGCTCTTATTGCAAGTCAACCTAATGTTCACCTGTGCAGTTGGTGTGAGAGACCCCAGCACAGGATCTCGGCTTTACCCTGATAGATCCACCTTGTGGGATTGAGCCCATTGCTCCGGCTTGCTCTTCCCTCCTCTAGAAACTGCAAGGATTCAGCATTGAACTGTCCTGTCCTAGTGCCAAATCCTGCTCTTGGTAGATGGCATCCCCAAATTCAGTCCCCCAAGCTCCAAAGCCTGACTCTTCTGTCCTTTGCAGGAACTTATCACCAGTTTGCTCTTCACTCAGCCCTTTCTGGGCCCACAGTTGGGCAGAGGAAGCCAGGAAGCACCCCTGATCAATAAGTAATGACGGAGAAACACAAGGAAGGTGTTTATTTTGAACCAAGAGTTCGGGTTTTGGCCTCCAGGAGAATATCCATGGTTTGGGGGAAAGACCCAGAGAATGACTTTTCTGTCACAGAACTGAAGAGCATCTGTGCTTTGACAGGGCATTTAACTGTCAAACAGAATTCTGGCCAGATTCACAGGCTCCCTTCATGAAAGGCTGAGTGTGGGGAGGAAGGGAAGAGAAATATGAAAAGACATTCTCCCAAGGCTGTGAGCAGCCGAGAGCTGGGTGGAGTGGGCTGGGCTGGGCTGGGCCTGCTCACCTGGAGGGGAAGCCCCGCTGTGGATGGGAATGTGGGTCTGGCCCCCAAGGGAGGGCCTAGTCCTCAGATGAAGCCCAGACAGCTTAGGGCCAGTCTGAACAAGGCTACTTACTCCATAGGTGAGTCACGTCACCTTTCCAAACCTCGGTTTCCTTATCTGTAAAATGAAGCTGATGATCACAGTCATTTGGCAGGGTTATCAATTAATTATCAATTACACAGGTGGGATAATAGACGGGAAAAGCACAGGCCCCACACATTCCCTGGGCATCGTGCTCCGCGTCATCCTGTTTTTCAATTCATTGAGCTTCAGCTGCTTCTCTTAGTTTTTCTTCGTGACCTCTTTTGGCACCTCGTGACCTCTTTTCCATCTTTTTAATGATCTCTTTGGCTAACTTCTTGGCTACTGTTTTCTGTTTATGAACCCCTGTTAGGACTTGAAGTCTGGTATCTCAGCAAGTGTGTGTGTGTGTGTGTGTGTATGTGTGTGTGTGTGTATGTGTGTATGCATGTGTGTTTGTGTGTGTAGAGGGTGAGGGAGCTGGCTGAGGGCGAGTGTCAAGGTGCCTGCCTGGAAAGTGAGGAACACAAGGTCAGACACAGTCCCTGAACTCCAGGTCACTTGCATATACTTTTATCTCCAGACTACAGCTCTAGTCCTGTAGTTTCTCCTAGGGTATGAGAGGTAGGAAAGAACGTGAACCAAGGAAGAGTGGGAGGGAAATGCTACCTGTTCCCATATAACTAACGGGGATTTTTCAGACATGAAGAGAGCAAGTGATAACTTTTCTGTACATTATGCAGGGTTGGGAAGAAAACTGAAGCCCTGTAATGCATTGGTAAGAATGATCTGAAACTCCAGCTCTGTTGCAGCACTTCTGGCTACTGTGATGTACCTTAGGAGGCTAATGCAGGAAACATGGCTGATATTTAGCTCCCAGGACCTCCATGCTCTCAAGGGGCAGTAGAGATTGCAGGGGTAGCACGAAAAGGAGGAATCAGAGCCTGGGGATGCCAGAGAGAGAGCTTTTCCCAAGGGCTTATGCCAGACTCTGGTGTGTTGCATGGACCTACCCTAATCAACCAGAGCAGGGCGGAAGGATTGATGATTTGTCATTTCACGTGAGCGACTGGCAAGTTTCATGGCAGAAAGAGAGCAGTCCTCAAAGGCTCGTTTTCGATGACTGTTTCACAGCAGGTAATAACATGGTCAGAATACCTGCTGCCTAGGATGCTCACATCTGCCATTGTCATACAGCCGGAAGCCCTCAACCAGAAGGCAGTAAAGACAGAGCATAAAGAAGGAGATTCCTTCATGCTGTAGTTGGCATCTTCACTGCAGTGCTTCCTGGGTTGGAAGGTGTACAGGGCAGGGGGCAGCAGCCTGGCCTGGCCAGTTTACCCCTAGGACTGGCCACTAGTCTCTTCCAGCTGGCCCCGTCCCATTCTCATGGAGTGAGAGGAGGGGAAGGGGTGCCCCGTGCCACGCTTGCCAAGCCCATCTAAGAGGCACACATATCTACAAACAGATGAGCCTCTACTTCATTATCGCCTCGGCCGGGACATGTTCTCATCTGATATTGGATTAAAGAGGTGCTAAAATCAATCAAGCTGGAGCATAATTTCCAACACAGAGTGAAAATCAACCTTATGGGCCCACACTTAGCCAGATGGACTGCCACCACCTGGTTTTATTAAAAACAGAGGACTTGTCTCCACTGACAGCCTAAATATTCCACTTTCCTCCTCCTTCTTCCCTTTTCTCCAAAATCTTCTCATTGCCTGTCCTGTTACCATCACCTTCTCATCATTCAATAATTTGAAATCTTAATAAATAGCTAATATTTATTATATACTTATTATGTGCCAGACACTGGAAATACAGCAACAAATTAAAGGGGGGCAGGGAAATAAGATTTATTAAACACCTGCTATGTGCCAGCTGCTTCCTCATCCACCATATAATCTGCTCTCACAACCAATTTACGAGATAGATGGCATCAGGACCATTTAACAGATGAAGAAACTGAGGCTTGGAGAGGTTAGGAGATTTGTTCAAGGACACGCAGCTAACAGGTGGGAGAGCTAGGGCATTAAGGAAGCTTTACCTCATTTCTACTGATGGTTCTCAGAGGAATTCAAAGGTCTGAATTCTGTCATCACCCAAAAGACTTCCATACCTATGCAGTTGCAGGATGGAAACCACACAACAGGAATGGCTGAGATTTCTGGAGCTGTCTGGTCTGTAGAAAGTGGTCCACATGCAATATTTCATATCATAAATCATGGAGCAGGATAGTATGTATAAGGTACCCTGTGCTTACTCTGAGAACCAAAGAAGAAGAAACTGCTTCATCCAGAGCCAAAGGGACAGAGGCCAGAGTCAGGTACAAGGTCATACAACTAGTAAGTTGTAGAGCTGGGCATCTGAATTCAGGCCCTCTGAATCCAAGCCGCATCCTCTTTCCCCATTGTCCATCCAGGAGCAGCTATATGGCAAGACCACAAGAGCAGGGCCTTCACTCTTCCTGGCCCATAAATGATCTCCTACCTGCCATCTTGCCTGCTGATTGTATATCCAAAGAGAGGGTTATTGACGAAACTGATGTTCACACCAACCAGGGGGGTCCCATCTGATGTCATCACTTGACCACGAATAACACATGCATGCCTGTGGGAAGAGAAGACAGAATAACGTGATGTACCTTTCATAATCAGAGCCCTGGTCCTCAGGGAACCCCCAGTGGTCAGAAGACAGAAGGCCAATCACTCAGACACATCTTGCACCCAGGGACTCATGGTATTTACTTAAGATAAACAATGATCTTTTTAAATACCACCTCAATTTAAGGCATCAAAGTGTCCTTGAGAGAACTGCTATTGGAGGGTGTTTTCAAGTATCTCACTCAGAGGTTATTTTCTAAGGATACTATATTGCTGTAAGGAGATAAAACTGATCCCAGAGGGCAATACAGTGTAGCTATGTGTGTGGATTTGGAGTTTGGTGATCTGAGTTCAAATCCCAGCTCTGTCATTTCCTAGCTCTCTGAACTTGTGCAGGTATGTGACAGTTCTTCGAGCCTCTGTTTTTTCATCCTGGTACAGAGTAAGCTCCCTAAATGGTAACAGCTATTGTTGTCACTGTCTCATTGGAAGTGAACATACAAGAAAGTGAGCAGGATGGAGGGTACTTCCTTCCTTCTGGCAATAGAGATGAAAGGACAGACGCTAGCATCCCCTTGGAGGGGGTTATGGAACCTGTCACCTTGCCCAATATCCCCCTTCTCTATATCATAGACATCAAAACACCTGCTTTTCCCAAACTTGCCAGGCGAACATTGCTTAGAACCTCCGTGTCTGCAACGTTCTTCCCTCCGCCCAAAATGTCGTTCCTGCAACCCTTTCCCAGCATTCTCACCCTTAAAGACCCAGCTTCAAATGATGCCTCTTCCCTGAAGCCTTTTTTGATGCCCCTAATCAGAACCAGTCCCTCTCTCCCCGCAAACCTGACGCAAACACCTTGATACCCTGCCAAAACATACATGTTCGTCTTCTCCACTAGATCACAAGCTCTTTGAGAGCAGGGTCAAGGCTTCTTTTTTTTTTTTTTCTCTCTGCAAGTGCCTGGACTATGTCTAACAAGTACTAGGTCACTTAAAAAAAATGGCGGCTGAACAAGTAAGTGGAAGAATTAGAGATCTTATGGAATGATGGTTTCTCCAATATTCCAGAAACAAACTTTTTGGTAGATGACATTCTATAAGGACTCCAAAGTGGAAAACAAATAAGAAGATCTCTGGATGAAGCAGAGGTGGGGGCCCCTCTCCCCTTGGGGAGGTTCTGAAGGCAGCTCTGGAGCATCAGTCTGGAAAAGCCAGTTGGAAAATCACTAGGTTAGTGGAACCCTTTCATTGTATAAAGAGGAAACTGGGTTCCAGAGAGGCCACATGATTTGCTCAAAGCCACACTGACAGGTGGTGGCAGAGCCAGGTCTTGAATCCTCGCGACTCTGAGTCCGGCTCTGGACCAGCGTGTTTGCCACTGGCAACGGGTGGAAACGAAGGCGCTGGCCGGGGGTGTCAACGTCCTCCGGGATCAGGGCAGTGGGAGGACAGCCCTCTTTGACAAGGCAAATCTGAGGCAAAAATGCAGGCACTGTTGTCCACATAGCTTTCTCCATTCTCCTCCGTTCAGAAGGCTTTTTTTTTTCTGGCCTAGAGATGAGGACTGTGGACATTCATAAAAAAAGATCTCAAACTCAGTCCCTGCTTTGTTAGGTTCCCACACCTCTACCTTCCCAGAGTGATAAACTTTTCTCTGTTTGATGAGAAAAGCAATTAACACCAGGCTTGTAAGCAGCTGGTCTCACTAGTGCCAGCTTGTCCTTTCTGAAGGCAGGAACAACTACCCACAATGCACCAAACTCCCCCCACAGCCCACCCCCAGCCTCACCACACACAATCTGGTTAATGCTAATTCAGTCCGCAGTTTCCTTCCCAGGCCCTTGGTCTAAATGCAATTACATAGCAAACAAGTTAAGCAGGTGAAGCTCAGCAAAGACTTTTTCAGTCCTGCTCTGAAGGTCTCCCAATATATTTATGTGAAATTATCTCTCCGCGAATGGGTAGGATTTATTCCATTAACTGTATTCAGATGGTACTGAGAGATGCTTTCTTTAATGGAGGACAATTGGATTTCTTATTACTGGAACTTTGTCCTTCCACAGAATTACGAACAGATCTCATCTCCTCATGCTGGCTACTATCCAGCCTTCTCCTGACACGTGTGCCCTTGGATTCTGCCTGGACAGTACAGCCCTCTGGGAACAGTTTCCTTTTTGGGGCTGCCCTGGCTGCTGCCCCCCATACACACGCAGGCCGTCTCCTCTGATTGCTCTCTCTCTGGGGATTTCCCGATAATTGGGAAACACTAAATCAGCACCATTTGGCCATCATGGAACCTCCAGTTCGGGAAGCCAGAGCCGCTGTAAATTTAGCCCAGGCTCCTGTGGATTGCTTTTGGATTCTGGGGAAGATTAAGTTGACTCCTAGTACGTGGATAGGCCATAGAGAGGCCTCTTGCCAAAACAGGCATTTGGCTCAGGAATTAAGTCCTGCAGAAAAACACTTCCATCCCCCTTCTGTTTTCATGATTTTCAGTTGTCAAGAAAGCCTAGTTTCACATAAAGCCTTCCCTGGAACAAAGGAGATGGGGAAGTCGGCGCTGTGGAGGCCTCTGACATGTGTCTCGGGCTACGTGCTTTTGTCCGGGGATGTTTGAAAAGATGTGAGTGCTGGGCTTCCCAGTGCTTCCTTTCCTCTTCCATTTATTTAATGGATACCAACAGTGGTGTACTGGTAAATGTTTACCAGCTGATTTTCAAAAAAAAGAAAAAAGAAAAAGAAAAGAAAAACAGCTTAAATTGTATTTGCCCATTTCTGGGGTGTAAAGACTCTCATCATGGTCAATTTCAAGCTACCAATGAGATGCCACTAAACATCTCGGAGTTTAGGAAGAGAAGAGTTGGGAAGAGAAGCACAGGACACCGTTATCTAGTATTTCTACCATAGAGATGCAACAGTCCTATATAACCTCAAGAGCAAAGATAATAGTAAAATACAGTAAAATAATTAGGAAGTAGCAAGTTTTGAGTATTTATTACCTTGGTTTTTAATATATTTAATTTTATGTAAACTAATTTTTAATAATGGCTGTGTTTAACAACCAGCTTGCAGAATTCCTGAACATTTAATAATCAGTTCTTTTTTTTTTTGAGAGTGAGTCTCACTTTGTCACTCCGGCTAGAGGCTAGAGTGAAGTGGCATCATCCTAGTTCACAGCAACCTCAAACTCCTGTGCTCAAGCAATCCGCCTGCCTCAGCCTCTTGAGTAGCTGGGTCTACAGGTGTGCACCACCAAACCTGACTAATTTTTCTGTTTTTAGGAGAGGCGGGGTCTCGCTCTTGCTCAAGCTGGTCTTGAACTCCTGACTTCAAGCGATCCTCCCGCCTTGGCCTCTCAGAGTGCTGGGATTACAAGCGTGCGCCATGGTGCCCAGCCAATAATTAGTTCTTGTGAGCTGGTCTGAGCTGGCTTGTGCACACCACTGGAACACTGACCCCGCATTAAGGGTCAGACACTTGCTCGGTGCTGGGATGTGGCTAAGAAATAGTTGCTGCTTTGACTATAAAATTCCATAATGGAAGACTGCCATGGTGAGAAACCATTAACATGGGAGCAAATCACTGTCACCAACTTGGCTTCCCAGCTAGCTCACATGATCCTCTTATTGCCAGTCCTACATTTGATATGTTTTGCTATCCCTTGGTCACTGTCTTGGCACAATGGAGTTTTGGGGTGTTATTTGCTACTCATCCTTACAGTCCCATTTAAGCTGTCATTACCTAAGTAAAGCTGTCATCAACTCCTGGTAAATTAATCACTCTCTACTTTTGGCTCCTATAAAGCTTACAAGTATCTCTCCAACACTGTGATCATCATATCTTTATGTCATTCTTATTTACATAGCTATCTCACATGCTCATGAGTAAGCCAGAGGAGGGCTGGCATCACATTTCCAGTGGCTACGGTAAGCAAGGGATGTCACTCTCTGAGTGGTTGTTAAATGGAAAGTGATCAAGTAACTGAAACTCAGAGAGAAAAGACTCGCTCAAGGTCACCCAGAAAGGAATTCAATTGGCTGAGCTGACACTCAAAGCTAGGACTTCTTATTCTCAAGTCCTTACTTTTACTACTGTGTTATTTATATACCTGTAGTCACTAAAATTCACTTTAATAAAAAACTGGGCACCTACTGCGAGCCAGGCACTGTGTTAGGTGCTGGGATTACAGAAATGTATGAATTACGACTGTTACTTGCTAGAGCTCACAAAAGCCAATTTGAAATGCCTGAGTGTAGTTGTCTCTGACACATGGGTTTGGCATATGTCAGGCAGCTGGGGTACAAAACAAGCAATTAGGTGGGGTGAACTCTGCCAGGAGGGAGTGCTCATGCCAGGCCAAGGGGGGTGTCAAACATTCTGGCATTAGTCCAGCTACACACGCAGGGCCTGACTGAGGTGCTCTTGCTGATGCCAAGGAGGGGGAAGATCTGCCTGATTGCCTCCTGAGCACAGCGGCAAGGTTTGGGATCAAGAGGAAACTGTTGGAGAGAAAAAACCACCCCAAAACGGAATCAAGCAAGTAAAAAGCCACCTCAACTGTCACTCAGGGAAAAGTGGTAGGGGTGTGGCAGAGAGAGCACTGGGCATGGAGTCATAGTTCCTAGTTCTGACTCTGGTCATTAAAACTCTATGGCCTTGGAGAGTCATCTGACCTTTCTGGACTTCCCTTCTCTCATCTGTCAAATGCAGGCTGAAGTTTTTCCCAACCTGGTATAAAATAGAATCCGACATGTGTTTAAAAATTTTTAATTGTTTTACTCTGGTGCTGCCCAATCCAGCTCAAGTAGCTTTACTAAACGTGGTTTCAGAATCTTAATGGAGCTCACCCAATGCTTATACTTATCTCTGAATTGTTCCCTCTGTCTGGAACCTTCCATCTACCTCTATCCTGTTCACCTGAAAACTGCCTGCTCCCCCTCAGGACCAGTCACAACATTCAGCAAGCAGTATCCACCGCTTCTGCCCCTCTGGGCTACCTCTGCACGAAGTCTGAGTGCTGCCACACTATCGGGACAATCTTTTTTCCCCAGTATCCCAGGAGCTCCTTGAAGACAGAAACCAACCACGTCTCCTTCACTGCTATATTCCCTGCATTGAGCACGGTTGATGGTCACTTCTGACTGGGCAAAAGAAAACCTTCTCCCAAGCAGGTGTTTGTGCTGGAATTTGAAAGCAGGGCACAGAGTAAGCTCTTGATAATTATTCATTAATATTAAATGAATAAAGAGCTTATGTGCTTCTGTTACTTAAGGGGAGGGCAATGTCAGAGAATTCTGAGCTGCTTGACCTTGAATGGGATACGGTTAGAGGACCTAGCGCTGGAAGGGCGGGGCCAGCCCACCTTCTGGCTCAAGGCTCAGGTCCCTTCCCCCGGAGGATTCCCCTAGCCTCAGCTTGCAGCTCTGCCCCTTTGATTCTAAATCCTCCTCATCTGTACCACCTGTTGTTTGAAAAACTTTAAAAAAGAATGCTAGAAATTAAATTAGATTTATTATTCAATGTATATTATGCTAGCAGATAAAGGAAGGCAAAGGGGGGAACCTTGCAGCTTTCATTTTTTTTGTTATTAAATGAAAGCAGCTAATCTGGTATTCAGGAGATTGGAATCATCGTTTGGGATCTAGGTGGCCAATAATAACTCTAGCCTTTCTCTGCTTTAAAGCATTTGCTACTCTATGCCATTATTGGTTATGTAAATCACTCCTTTGCATTATATATTTCAAGCAGATTATATGCCTGATTTGTGCAAACCTTTAAACTGTGTTTTCTGCTAACTTCTGCTGACTGTATGGGGACCTTTCCAGCATCTAGTACAATTTATCCAAAGTCTTGTAAGAACATTACCTGGGCCCAAATGAGAAGCCCCATGTTCACAGCCTGCCACGTTACCACCTTTGAAGGGGTTTCCAGTCCAAGCCTGATACTGTCCACTCTGCAGCTTCCAAGACCATCTTTGCAGCCTGGCCACACAGGCTGACCTGCAGCTCTCTCTTCCTAGTTTCCTATCTGATGCTCTGCCTCAGTTTCCTTAACCAGCCTTTCCAGCCTGACATCTTGCACCCATATATACATTCTTGGGAAACCTCTAATCATGAAGTGTTAGAGTCAGAAGAGACCTTACTGATCATCTCTTCCAGACTTCCCACGGGACAGGTGAAGAGATAAAGCCCAGACAGGGAAGGGACTTGCCAATTCTTGCAAAGGGTTGCAGGGGAGCCAGGATTCAAATGCAGGAGTCACCAGGGCAATTAAGATCCATGAGAACTTAGGAAAGTCACTTCACCTCTCAAGTTACTTACTGTCTGACACAGATAGGTACCTGAGAATCCCAATTTGTCTTACCTGCTCCCAGAATCAGAGTTAACATCATTAGAGCAGGGCCCTTGAAACTTTTTGATTGCATATCCTTTCTGTAAACATTTTTGAGTAGGCTTCTTTAATGTTTTTATATTCATTGATAAATTGTACACGTGCTACCATCATTAGTGAATACAGGAAAGCATAATATACAGTTGTATTTAATGAATACAAATTCCCATTTCAAATAGCCTTCTTGATAATTTTGAGTCTTTTAGTTCTGTGGTCCCTAACCCCTGGGCCTCGGACCAGTACTGGTCCCTGGCCTGTTAGGAACTGGGCCGCACAGCAGGAGGTGAGCGGAGGGTGAGCAAAGCTTCATCTGTATTTATAGCCACTCCCCATTGCTTGCATCACGGCCTGAGCTCTGCCTCCTGTCACATCAGCTGTGGCATTAGATTCCGCAGTATGGTGAGTTGTATAATTTTTTCATTATATATTACACTGTAATAATAGAAATAAAGTGCACAATAAATGTAATGTGCTTGAATCATCCTGAAGCCATGCCCCCCTCCCTGCCCATGCCCGTCCGTGCAAAAATTGTCTTCCATGAAAACAGTCCCTGATGCCAAAAAGGTTGGGGACTGCTGTTTTAGTTAAGTCTGCTAGATTCTTTTTTTTTTTTCTGAGACAGGGTCTCACTCTGTCAAATGGGCTAGAGAGCAGTGGCATCATCATGGCTCACCGCAGTCTACAACTCCTGAGCTCAAGGGATCCTCCTGCCTCAGCCTCCCAAGTAGCTGGGACTACAGGCATGCACTACCATGCCCAGCTAACTTTTCTATTTTTTTGTAGAGATGGGACCTTGTTCTTGCTCAGGCTGGTCTCAAACTTTCGGCCTCAAACAATCCTCCCACCTTGGCCTCCCAAAGTGCTAGGATTACAGGCATGAGCCACCACACTCAGCCTAGACTTTTGATAATTTTGAATCTCTTTGTCAACTTTTTGTTAGATCTGATGAGAATAATCATTCCTATTTTTAACCTCATAGTGAGGTTGAGGAAGACTGCACTAGAAGTAGGAGAACTATCTGCTTTGCTATTTTTTATTTGCTTATGTGGCACTGTTAGTATTGTCTTCCATTTGTAGTTTGCAGGAAACTTTTTAAGCCACTTTACCATTTTATGAGTAAGTCTGGTTAAGACTAGAAAGATTAGATTTTACACAGACACACAGAAAGACAGACAGACAGACACACATGCACACACAATTATGGTGTAATACACTACAATAAACCAGTGTGGATGCCCCGTCCCTCTTTCTAAGGAGTGGATCCTGATCTTGCTCAGAACGCCTCATGTACTGGTCCAGACATGTAATTAAGCCACATAGGGACCAAAGGAACAAATTAGTGAAAATCCAACATTCCACAGGAATAAAGAAGTCTTGCTTTCTTATTTTTTGAGATAAAAGTAAATACTGTACAGACAGAAGCCCCTCTATTTTTTTCTAGTACTCAAGGCCCACTGTGAGTGCCCACCTTGGGACCACTGCAGTAGAGTTACAATGGGGTGTATATGGTGATTTGTTTGTGTGAAAAATAAATTCTAATATACTACATATTATTATACTCAAAAGCCAACTTATTTTGTGATTCATTCTTTATAACTTATTTCTAAGTTCTTCCTATGTTTACCATGCATGTCTTCCAACGGCCTTAGGCCCAAACCAATAAAACGTAATCTAATCACTTAACTTTTTTTTTTTTTTTTTTGAGACACAGTCTCACTCTTTTTGCCCGGGCTAGAGTGCCGTGGTGTCAGCCCAGCTCACAGCAACCTCAAACTCCTGGACTCAAGCGATTCTCCTGCCTCAGCCTCCCGAGTAGCTGGGACTACAGGCATGCACCACCATGCCCGGCTAATTTTTTCTATATATTTTTAGTTGCCCGATTAATTTCTTTCTATTTTTAGTAGAGACGGGTCTCGCTCTTGCTCAGGCTGGTCTCGAACTCCTGAGCTCAAACAATCCGCCCGCCTCGGCCTCCCAGAGTGCTAGGATTACAGGCGTGAGCCACCGCACCCGGCCTAATCACTTAACTTTTTAATGTTCCCAAGTTATTAGAGGGCAGGGAGTTGGACCAGACCTTCCCTCAGGCACCTTGCAATCTAAGATACTCCACTTTCCAACCTTCATTTTTTACTTGTTATTTATTTTTTAACCATGTCATCAGTAACTCTATGCCACACAGGCCGTTTTCTGTAGTACCCACTGTCTCCAGAGAAGGCCTTTCAGGATCTGCCCCTGCCTGTCTCTTCAGGCTCACGCTCTGTTTTCCATTGTCACACCCTGTGCTCCAGTCATGTTGAATTTCTTCTCACAGCCTTGCCTTGGCATGCATCTCCATACCTCTCTGCCTTTGTCTATGCAGTTCCAGCTGCTTCAAATTTCTTCCTCCCCACTCCTACTAAGGCTTGCCTCCTCAGTGAAGCTCTTCCTGATTTCCCCACTACAAAGAAGTTATTCCCTCTCTAGGCAAACCAAGCACAAGGTACTTATCGACTAAATTGTACACATTAGTTCATGTGCCTTATCTTCTGTTCTAGACTGTGAGTTCTTTTAGGGTAGCAACTATGTGCTTTTCATCTCTGTAACTTCAGTGCTTAGCATAGGAGTTGGTCATGAGTGTGCATTCAATAATTGTTGAGTAAAGAAATAAATGAATATGACACAAACTAATGAAAGAAGATGATGGGAGAAAAACATAAATATAGTTATTTCAGATAGCTCAAAGTAAAAGAAAAAAGATACATAGATCAAGAGAAGAAAAGCTTAGACAAAGACCAGGTAAATGAGGATGGGGTTCAGTTATAGAACTTTAATTGAGCACTTACCATGTGCTAGACATAGTGAGGGGTGGTAGGGAAGGTATTTATTCATCCATTTTCTTACTTATTTACTTAGGGAAATTATAGGAGGACAGTGCCCCTTAACTGTTTTATTTCTACTGTATTCTTAGCAGGTACTCAATAAATATTTGTTTAATAACTAACAAAAAATTAGATACAGTTCCTACATCTGAAGAACTCACAATCTAGAACATTCTTTGGCTTGTATAAAATCCTTGGATCTGTAATGAAAGCTAATAAAAATGGGAGCTGCCTGCCGAGTCATTCCAGTATGACTGCAAGAAAGACACTCCCACAGTTGGGATAAAGTACCGGACTCTCCCCAGGTGTCACAACTTCTGTTTTTTCATTTGGAATTGGGCTCAGTTTAGACTTTACCAGAAGCTTCCATATTACTTGTTGCATACATGAAAAACATCACCAGAGGGGAGTATTTCTACTCATTACCAAAAAAGCTTTACTCCTCAGATCATTTTATGCATGTTTCAGGAGAGCCGGAGGAAATCCACGGACTCCTTCAGACTGACGGGAGGAGTTTAACTTGTAAGCTGGCGGCGTCTTCTGAGTGGCTGAGTCCAGGCTCCTCACTTACAGGGGAGGTAAGTCATCTCTGGAGATGGGGTGGAGCTTCCCTTCCATCACCCACTGAGCCTGGGCACCACCAGCTCTGCCATGGTGCCCCGACACGGCCACCATCCAACAACAGCATGGCCCAGCAACTACTAGTGTCCTCAGGGACCTTAGTGCCTCCTGCGGAGCCCAGAAGCCACTGGTCTGTGGCCTCCTAGCTGAATGTAGCTGTTGAGCTTCTTCACACATCAAGGGGGTGTGAGCTGTCAGTCTGTAGCTTCAATCTCCCAAGTCTTTGGCAGCCTGGCTGCTGAGTGGCGAGGCTTTGGGCTGAGTCCTCTCCCATAGAAATCTTCTGGACTACTTTCTGCTGGCTGACAAAGTTGTACACAAGAACAGAGCCCTTCACTGTCCACCACACTGTGTTTGCAGGGAAGTGAGTCCATTGGTGCGGTGAAGGAGAAGCAGGACTGAGACAGGCTGGCGGCAGAGAGCAAGGTCCCTGCCCCTGGGTAACCGGGTTGGCCACATCTGGGGACGTGGCTTGGAAACACCATCACTGTGTCTGGGGACACGGGATGTGTGGTGCATGTCTACAGTGCTGTTGTCTATGCTATGTGGCCAGAGGTCTGTTTCTAACAAAACTCAGGACATGGTTCGTACTGTTAGAAAAGCACAAGGCAGCTGCTAAAATGTGACCCTAGTCAGTCTTGGTGGACAAGTTCATTCCACGACTGTGTGTTCTTTTTGTCAGGACACAGGGCAGGTCCTGCTTTACCAGGAAAGGGGAGACTACTATGGACCATGATTAGACCCGCTTCCTGGGGTAGGGGTTTTACTGGGCAGAGATGCAGCTAGAGCAGCCTATGTAAAGCCCAGCACAGAAGCTGGATCTGAGGTGGACAGCGCTAAACAGGAGGCCTTTAAGGGAAATAATAATTTAAAGGACAAGGGAGGAAGCTCTGACAAGGAGAAGGCATGGCGAAGGGGCTCCCAGAGGCATGTGGATGTGGACATACCATGTGCCACCAGGTAATAAGGCCCAGGTTCCTGGGAAGAGTAGGGATAGAGCTCCAGACCCAGACGTGGCAGGGGTGGGAATGTGGCAAAAGAGGACAAGGCTTGAGTCCTTTGGTGCAGGGGCACCAGGCTGCATATATCAGGAACTCAGGCATAGACAATGAGGCCAGGATTCCGGGACAAGGCAGAGACCCCCGTGGCAAGTAATGGGTCAGACAAACAGTAGGAAGGACATGAGGCTGAGCAGCTGGGGTTGCTCTAAGCCCTTCTGCTCAGACGGGGGTTGGTCCTAGAGGCCTGCAGGCTGAGACCCACAGAGTGGACTCACACAGCCCCCACTGTGGTGGGAGAAGGAGGCAGAAGCGGGGGGCGGGGGGGGCAGGCAGGGCTGGGTCTCTCTTCTGCCAGAAGTTAAAATATTTGGAGAGACTTGCTTCACATTACTAATAATGCCCCCGATGAAGAATATAAGATCAGGACTTAACAATCGGCAGTGAGTCTAGCTGGCCCTCCACTCAGATCCCAGAGGCTTCAAGAGGGGCTCCAAGTGAACCCCACAACGAAGGGCCTGATGTGGAGAGATGCAACCTCTGCCATCCTATGGTGCTAGGACATTTGCATCAATTACATAACTACACTGATGCTTCAGGTTAAGATTTTCATTTTTCTCCCAGTTCTCATAGTGACATTAGAACCTATATGTATAATAGTGCCACTGCTAATGCTAATATTAATACTATTGCAATTAGTGATAATGGCCACTAACACTTGTGAAACGCTTACTGCCCTGACATCTCACTGTTTTACTTCTTGTTTAATCCTCACAACATCCCCATGAAGTATGGATGATTATCCTCCTACCACAGAGGAGGGAAGTGAGGCACAGAGAGACTGTGAAACTTGTCTAAGGTCACACAGCTAGCAAACAGTGGGACTGGGATTCAAAGCTCTGAGGTCAGCACTCCTCAGCACTAAGCCTTCCTGTACATTGGTTTTTTTTATTATGTTGTACTGCACTAGAGAGAAAGTCAGGGCAAGGTGGGCTTGCAGGGTTGTAGCAGCACCACACTGTATGTATTTCTGAACTGAAGATGCTGAGCTAGGAACATAAAGGACACGGCAGAGAAGAACAGAGGCTCAGCATGTGGGCTCTAGGGCCAGTGGGGCTTGGCTTCCAGTGCTGGCTCTGCTACTTACAAGCCTTCTGTCCTTAGCTAGTTTACTCAACTTGTCTGTGTCTCAGTTTTCATATCTGTAAAACAAGGATGACAAAGTCGCTATGTCGTATGGTCTGGGGGAAGTTTAAAGGTGGTAATATACTTATAAAACATTTCCAGCAATGCCTGACACATAGAACATCCTTGGTAAAGGTTAGGTGTTATTACTAATTGTGTGCGAGGTACCAGTCCTTGGATTTCTGGGTCTTTTATCTCATTTAATCTTCGGTACAGCCTGGCAGGGTTGGAATTAGTAAGTCTGTATTGCAGAGGAGGAAGCTGAGCCTTGCTTGCCCACGGACTTGAATCCAGAACCTCTCTCCTAAACCCTGAGTTGTTTCTGCTTCATCACAGCATCCTCTGCTAAGGCTTCCCGTGATGGACAACTAGGAACAGGCAAACAGACACTGTCATTCATTTCTGAAATCAATAAAGGGATGATCAAGTGGCAGGGGAGTTGCTGTTAGCTGCTCATCAGGATGGCGGAGAAGTTGCTGCCTGCATCCTGAACTGGATTCACCTAGTTGCTTCATCATCATCAGCACTCACTGCAATGTGGGGAGGGATTTTTGAAAAACCAACATGAATAATATATAATGGCTGACATTTTGGAGGAAGCAGGATCTTTACCTTCTTCCATCAGGTAATTCATCATTGTCCCTCTTTCCTTTTTTTTTTTTTTTTTAAACTGATGGGGTACCCTGTCAGCTCAGCTTGTTCTGAAAACACAGGAGCATAATTCAATAATAAATTCTCTCAGAGGCCAGCTGTCAGGAAGTCGGTGTTTATTTGAAGTCCATTAGATGCTCTCTATGCTTGGCCTCTCAGAAGGCTCTCTGAGGGCTGTGTAGGGCCCGGGGCGAGGGGTGTGGGGAGCAAATGCTCTTCTGTAACTGCTGGGCCACCAATGCTTATATATGGCTTCACATCTGCAGTGGGCCAATAAAACATGATATTGCATACGTGATGGTTTCTCCCTCCTTTCCATTACTTTTTCCTCTTGAAAACGCTTACTTTCAAGATTCCTGGCAGCTTTGTGCCTTTATAAAGGGTGTGAAAGAAATTCTGAAGACTTACGTGGCACCAAGATTATTTCACTTCTGTTGACAGCCAGTTTTAAGTACTGACTGAGACAAAATGCTCTAACCTGGTTTGTGAACAGGCAAGGGTCAAATCTTTCTCAGCTCCTGCCTCTAAACCACCTTTCTGGCCTTATATTCCCATGTTCTTGCTTTTCCTACTTGCCCCTTTGCCTACCATGATTGTATACCTCAGATTTACTAAGCCCATCTTGATTTCAAATGTCAGAGCATGTCTCTTGACTTTTGATGTGGAAAATAATATCACCCTAATTACCTTCCAACCACATTAAAATTCTCTCCATTCTCTGATTGTCCTAGAAAATCATGCTGTTGCTCACACTGGTTCCTCAGTCTAGAACACACTTGCAAATCTTGTTTGACTGAAACCCGCAGTAAGCAACACAGCTTATCCAGTAGTACACACACATACACACACACACACACACAACGTACACATGCACGCATGCACAAGTACCTACAACTGAAACAAGTTTCATGAAATACTTATTACTTTTACAGTGTTGCACTGATATTTTCCATTCCATTCTATCCCATTCCATTTAAATTTACTTCTTTTTTTAAAAAAGAATAATTTTGATCCACTAAATTGATTTCATGATGCACTAATGGGTTGTTGTGACCCGCAGTTTGATAAATGATGTTCTAATGGCCAACACTCCTGACTGAAATCTTTGTCTCAGACCACAAACCATCTCCTGCAGGAAGTCTCCATTCGTTCATTTGTTTGTTCATTCAACAACAGACATCTACTATCGCCTACCCTGAGCCCGCTCTTTGCTGCATGCTGGAGAAGCAAAGCCATGCCAGAGGCAGCTCTCGCAGTGTGGGCTCAGGGAGCTGGGCTGGCAGTGCAGTGATGGTCTTGCCTTTGAACTGTCAGAGCAGTTTGTCTCTCTTTCTCTTTATGCTCTCAGCAGGGACTGACTAATTCACTGATTCATTCTATCATTCACTGTGGTTCACTCTGGGTTCAGTGATAAACAAGGCATGGGACCCACAAAGAGCCCCAAGAATAACGGTGAGATGCATATCTTCTGCCATGCCTGGTGCACAGTAGACGCTGGTCAGTGTTTACCAAATCCAGCATGTTTTGGGGCAGCTGCCCCTCTCCGAGCCTGCCCAGTCTCTCCTCCTCACAGGATCTGACCCTCTCTGTGGGATATGACTCTGCCTCCTTTGGGATGAATGCCCTGGTCACCCAGCCTTCCTTTTCCTAAAGTCCCTCTGACTCCTTGAGTCTATTGTCTTTGGGCCCAGTGTCTTCTGTCAGCTGAGTCCCATAGCTCCCTGTCCATATCCATCTGCTTGCCTGAGTGAGCTGATGACCTGTTAGAACTAGAGGGGCCCAGCAAGACTTGACATCATCACATATTTCTGACACCAATACAGTGTCCTCAAACACATCCTGAACCTATATTCCAATACCTTGAGGGTGGTTCTTCTGTCAGGACCTCTTCCTATAATATGCTTCCTAGAATCTGTCCAAGATTGGCAACTTGCAAGTATTCACTGGGGTGATATCTGCCTCACATCTAGCCTTTCTTTTTTTTTTTTAATTTTTTTTTTTTTTTTGTTGTTGTTGTTGTTTTGTAGAGACTGAGTCTTGCTCTGTTATCCAGGCTGGAGTGCAGTGGTGCAATCATAGCTCACTGCAGCTTTGAACCCCTGGGCTCAAGCAATCCTCCTACCTCAGCCTCCTGAGTAGCTGAGACTATAGGCATATGCCACCACACCAGGCTTATTTATTTTTTATTTATGTGCTTTTTAGAGACAGGGTCTCATTATGTTGCCCAGGCTGGTCTGGAACTCCTGGGCTCAATCAATCCTCCCACTCAGCCTCCTGAGTTGCTGGGATTACAGGCATGAGGCACCAAGCCCAGATTAGCCCTTTCAATCTGATTAGTCCTTCCCCAGAGAATAGATACACCCAATAATAGGAAACAGCTCTGGCTTGAGTGTTCTCCCAGGAGATGTCTCCTGTTGCCCTCCCTTTCCCAGCTGTCTTATCCCGAGCTCCTCAGTCTGCGTCCCGGCCTCTTTGTACGGACAACTCCGTTGGAGAGCCTTCACCCACGGACCTCAGTGGCTCCTCCTCTCCCACTCGAGTTTCAATGATGGGCACCCTTCTTTGTATTCTCCACGTGACTCTGGGTGAGGCATAGGTGTTTTACTAGGCAGATGGGGCCCCGGCATCCAGGCCAGGAGAGAAAGGTGGTATTCAAGCCACCGAATCTGGTGAGAGTAGTTCCCATGCCTGCTCTCTCCCCTCCTGCTTTACATCACACCTCTCACGTTCTGTGGCTTTGAGGACAGCAGTGGCAGGATGTCAGATGGAGCTGTTGTACTCATTAAACCTGTATTAAATACCTGCTCTGGACCAGGCATTGTGCTGGGCTCTGGGGACACAGATGAACCAGACAGGGCCCCTGAGGGAGGTCTTCCTCAGCCCCAAGCATGGGGTCAGGCCTCTGAGGAAGTGAGTTCTGGGGGGAGCCCTGAGAGTTAGGGACTGGCTTGTTTGCTTCTGCCACTGAAAGGTGGTCCATTCAGTTCCAAGCCCTGGCCTTGAAATCCCCTCCCTCCCGTGGCCGCAGCATGTGAGGTCCCAGCATGCCTCGTGTTTGAGGCACCCTGCGCCTGACACACAGCTGGGACCTGGCGGAGTGAAGGAGCTACGCTTCTGAGACCTGCCTTTCTCTGCTAGTCTCAGAAATGCTATTGGGTCTCTGGGTGACAGCCTGCTTCTTGGAGGCTGGTAAATGAAATCCCAGACGAACTATAAAAACTATGGTACAGCATATGGGGTACAGGAGAATATGGAGTTTTGTCAGGCAGGCACAGGCTTTACAGTTAGACACAGGTACCAAGTCAGGTCTGCCTCCCCAGCAGAAATGCTGTGCTCTGGAGAAATGTCACTGGGTCCCTCTCTAACAAGGACCCCAGCTGACAGCTGGCTGGTAAGAACGCTGCCTTTTCCCTTCCTCAAATAATGATTCAACCATCTAAACCTGGCTCCTCTCTGGGGGGTTGCTGGACCTGGAGGGCAGGTTCCTCTCAAGTTTCATGTCCAATTAAGAGTGGATTTGGGAGCTCTTTTTAACGTCACCACCACCATCACCACCACCACCATGTAATCAGCAAGCCTGTTTTTGTGGGGCATGTACTAGTTTGTGACTTTATGTACTTTTTTTCCTATTTAATTCTCATGGCAACCCTGAGACACAGACATTATGACCCTAATCCTACAGATGAGGAAATTGGAGCTCAGATAAGGAATTTGGGAATTTTCCCAAGGTCACATACCTAGAAAGTGGATGCAACAGCCTTTCAATCCGAGTCTGTCTGGTTCCAAGGCTTGTGCTGGTTTCACTATAACATGCTGCCACTATAAAAGCCACCATTTACTGATCACCTAATATGTACCAAGCCCTGGGCTAGGTGCTTTATTTTAGTTAATCCTTTCAACGGTTTTCATGAAACAGTTACCATTATTGCCAATTTATAACCGGAGGCACCTGCATAAAGGTTAAATCATTTCCCTGAGGTCACACACAGCTAGTGAGAGGTAAAGCCGGGATTGAGACTCAGGATACTTTCTATTATACCACACTTCCTCCTACAGGAGGAAGGAAGGCAGCAACTCAGACTTCATAGCTGATGTCACTTTATCCCAAATGTGCAAATAAACACCGTACTACAGCCCGGATCAAGCTGATGGAATACCAAGTACGTAGTCTAGTGAGAAAAGCATCTGCTGCCTCATGTTTCTAGGTTTCTGGTCACTTGGGCTTATTTTACATAAAAGTCTGTTTGGGGATGCTTCCTCACAGACAGCTGTTTCTTCTGAATCTAGATCAGGAGGGAGCAGGGACATAATGAACAAATGTTAGGTAAAAGGAATTTTTATAGTAATATTTTGGAAGCTCCCATCATCTATTCATTTGTAGAGCAAATACTATATTTCTGGCCCTGTCCAAAGTATTATAGGTTTGAAGAAATGAATGGTCCTGCTTTCAAAGTGTATGTAATTAACTGTAGGTGACAGATATATAAACAATGATCTGCAAGCTGACTTCTGCTACTAATCTGTAGTGTGATTTTTAGCAAGTGATTTAACTTCTCTGGCCTTGGAATCCTCAGTATAAAATTAAGTAAAATAGATAATGTGTCCATCCTCCTTCTTTCCCTCCCTCCTCTGTTTCTTCATTCTTCAAGACAGTTCATATACATAAATGTTTTGAGCAATGACTAAGTGTTAAAATGAGGAACATGCAGTGCTTCCCTGGAGGACTCAGTTCAGAGGGGTTGACAGACATTTACATGACTCACTATATTAAGCCACTTGTCCAGAGCTACGTATCCAGGAGTGGCAGAGCCAGGATCTGAAGCCCAAGTTAGCCCATCTTTGAGGCCAGTATCTCCCCGACTGCCCGGGGGCGGGTGGTGGTGGTGGTGGTGGTGGGGTCATTCCCCCAGCACAGGCTTTTCAAATTCTACACTTGATAGGCTCCTTGAGGCAAGTGAGACCTACCGGAGCAACAATACTGAGATCCCTGCGCAGGTTCCACAGTGACTCATGCTGCTTAAGCAGTAGGCTCAGTAAGTGTCCAGGAGGACATATAGGGGCCATGTTCCCGCTGGCACTGATCAGTCTGGCAGGGTAAGGGCACGCAGTAAGTAGAACGGCCACAGGGCAGCTATAGCCCTAATCGGATCCCATAATGGGTCCAGTAAAGAAAGGCTGAGCTAGTAACATTTGCCTTGGTAGGAATATAATTTGTCTCCAGTTGGCTAAAAGAACTCATGCCATGGGAAGGCCCGCAAGCACGCATACATAAAATCATACAATTGAAGAAACTAGCAGGCAGCTTCCTACCCAGAGCCAAAGCAGCGTTTCTGGCCAAGATAAATGAATAGGGTTTTCCTCACTCTATTTCTGCTTTTGGCTCTGCCACTTGACTAGCCTTGTGAATTTGGGAAAATCTCTTAGTAACCTCTCAGCTTCTCAGTATTCTTGGGGTCGGTTGAAGGGTTTGGACTATAAAGTACCTTCATCTCCAAAAAGATGCACGTTTGAATGCTGCTACACACTTGCGAGGCCCCTCTTGCCGGGCTTCTTCCATCTCACTTTCCCACTTTGTCGCTGCTCCTTGCAAGGATGGGCTCTGGAGTCTGAAAGGCCTGCACGTGTGCACCCCACTCTGTCACACACTGCCCATGAGGCCTCGGCTCCTCAGTCACATTCTGGAGATGAGAGTGGCTGCCTCCTACGGAGACTCCTCGTGCCTCCTTCAGCCCCTGCTCTTTGCCCATGTGTTCTTCTTGGGAAAACTTTTGTGTGCTCACGGTTTCAACTATTGCTTGCTTGCTGGTGGCTCCCAAATCAAGAACTCCAGGCCCTAACCTCTGCATGAGCTCCAGAAATCCTTCTTAACTGCAAACAGACATTTCCTCTTGGGTGTCCTACTGAGGTGTATCCCTTCCTCACCCTTACCATGCTCAGAGTGGAGGTCACCACCTTCTTCCCAGCCCTGCTCTGTTCTCAGGTCCTCATTCTAGTGAAAGTACAGCTGTTATCCAGGCATTCAGGTGGCAGACTCCTCTCTCCAGCATCCTTTAGACTCAGTCTATTACCAAGTCTTGCTGATTTCCTCCCAAATAGAACCCGAAAATGCCCTTCGCCCTTCCCACTCCTCAGCACTACCTTGCTCTCCCCTTAGGCAGGGGCTGTCTGGCACAGAAGTCATGAACATAGAAAGTCACACAGTCTGCGACTGCTGAATTAACTGTGCTGACTTTTAGAGAAAATTCTGCCCATATGAGGCATCACTACATTGGAAGACATTCCAAAACAATTATTATAGGGCCCTCCTCTTGGATAGCTTGTCCTGTTTCACTGCCCTAATCTGGGGTGTGGAAATCTGCATTACCTTTTGTTGGCTCCTGTGCCCTTTTGTGCCTCTGGGTCTTTGCACAAGCTCTTCCCTCTCCCTGGAGCACCTTCTCCCTGCCTTGCCTAGTTAACTATTTCTCATCTTTCAGACTAAGCCTTGGCCTTCCCCCTACCCAAAAGTACCTCCCTCTCTGTTCCAAAGTACCCTGGGGACACATTTCTGCCCTATAACACTGTAACTGTCCCTTTTTCATCACCCCAGTTGACTGTGAGTGACCAGTAGGTAGGAATTGTGCTCTACTCATCTCTGTGATCCTAGCACAGCACCTGGCACAGAGGACAGTTAAAAACTGTTCAATGGATGACACAATGAAAAAAGAAAGGATGTGTTGGCATGTGGCCTGGGACACCAGCAAATGAACCCCTAGCCCCATTCTAGCAAAGTCTTCTGGATGTCAGCTTGGAGGGTGAACAACATCAAAGCCTTTCAGCTCATCTTGGAACTGCAGGATCAGTTAAGAGTTGACTGCAAAATAGGTATTGATCCAAGATTCCCTTTGGACCTTTGGTTTTTCACTCTCTCCATCTGTCACCCAGTGGGAGCAACAAAACTTTGCTCATAAAAATTCCAAATGCCTTGGACAGCAGTTTTATAAATATAGGTACCTGAGGCTGCTTCTCTGCCTCCCCTGATATTCCATCAGAAAGCTTTGATGCTTACCCTCTTGGCCTCCTCCCACCCCTACCCACCCAAATGTGGCCCTGAAGAGCCCTGGCTGGAGCTGGGGCCCTTGGACTCACCCTCCATCAAAGGGGTTCTCCCCAGGGATGATGTGCGTGCTGTCCCTGCCCACGAGGAACTTGATTCGGTCATAGAAGGAGTGTAGGTTCTGCTGGGACACAGGAACCTGTGTCTCCTGGATGATGTCCAGAGGGTCAGGGGAGCCCAGGCACAGCGGGTTCACATGACAGAGGGGCTGGAGGCAGCAGTCAGGGTCCATGCAGTCCACCAAGCCATCTGCAGGGGTGACAGAGCATGTGGTTTACATTGGTATGTCCAATCATCCAGGTTTATCCAAAATGCCTTCATTTACTTTTTCTCTATTTTTCACTCATTGAAAAACTTTATTAAATGCGGATATAAGTCACGGCCTTTGCTGGGCACCAAAGAGATCCAGGTGACTAAAATCTGGTCCCGGCCTATGAGTTTAATAGGGGAGACAGAGAATTGAGTGTATAGTACCTGTACTGTATTTTTTTTCTTCCAAAGAGATAGAAGGAATTGCATGTAGGAAGGCCCAGAGGTGAGACAACATGTGAACATCTGAGTTGCTAATTCAATGCTGGTGCTCGGAGCGAGTGGCAGAGCACAAAACACTGCTGCAGAGCTTGGCAGGAGCTCACCACGCCGGGCCTTGCAGGCCAGGTGAGGGAGTTTGAACTTCACCCTCAGGACAATGGGAATGACTGATGGATTTTAAGCAGGAGGTGACTTCACCTAGTGTGCACTGTTGAAACTGAAGGGGGCCCAATGGGGAATCTGGGGTCAGACAGGAGGTGGGGTGTCGCTGAGGTTGCACAAGTGAAAAATAACAGCTGGGTGGCCTCAGGCAAGCTACTTGACTGCCCTGAAACCCAGTTTTTTCCTTAATAAATTAGTGAGAAAAAGCCCTTGTCTTTCTCTCCCGGTTCTGCATGGTTCCTTGAAGACAGCACAGTGATAAAGAGTACGGATTCCAGAGACAGAATGTCTGGGGTCAAATCCTGGCTCTGAAACCTAGTACTGTGTGAGCTTGGGCAAGTTACTTAACTCTCTGGCCTGAATTTTCCACATCTCTTGAAGGGCGATAATACAAGTACGTTATCTGTGTAACAAACACAAGTATTTGTTATGAAAATAAAAAGTATAGCATTATGTCCCCAGACCTAGCACACTATCTGACACATGGTATCTGGCACATACTGCCTAATAAGGGGTAGTTTCCCTTCCCGATCCTGAACCTAAAAGATGGTTCACCACAGTGAAGGGCCATTCATCCTTTGCTCACCTGCCAGATTCACTCTGAGATGTTGGGGGAAGGCCTCCCCTCACCCTTGCATTGTTCTGGGTCCTAACTTGTGGCTCCCGTCCCAGCTCCCAGACACAACTGCCTAGCAAAGCACCTGTCTCCTCCTGCAGTCGGCAGGCTCCATCACGCATTCTCGTGCTGCCCCTGTCAGACATTGCTTAAACACATAATTACAGCCTGAGCTGAGGGTTATTTGCATTCTGCTATTGATGTTAGCATGACAGATTCAGCTGCCGCATCCATAACTCTGCGAAAATGCTCCATTATTCAATCCCAGCGAGCAAGGACGCTGACCATTAAATCAGCTAGCACAATTGAGGGGCCGTGAAAAGTCATGGCTAATTTGAAATTTTATTAGCTCTTGCCTGTTCTTGTTTACCACTGAAGCAGTCCCTGGAAGCCAGTCTTTTACCTCTTTATAAATGCTCTGCTCTGTGGCACCTGGAAAGAACTACTTCCTGCTGAGGAGGGATGTCTGCTCTCTGGCCCTGGGAGAAGGTTAGCCAGGAGTGATACTTGTTATTATTAATATTTATATTAAACTGATGATGATGATCCATTGCAGCATTATTGAGTGCCAGGCATTGTGCTGAATATCTTACGAGCAACATGGCATTGAGTTCTCCCAACCCTATGAAGTAGCCACTCTCATCACCCTCATTTTAGAGAGAAGGCGGCAGAGGCGCAAAGTGGTGAAGTAACTTCATGAAGGTCACATAGTCGGAAGTGAAGAAGCTGACTCAGAATTTAAACTTGGTTCTTTCTGAGGTATGAAATGTTCTTTGAGCTCTGGAGAAACTTTCAGGAACTCTTTCTTAAGTAGAGAACATGGATTGATGGATCTTACTGAAACAGTATGCCACAGCATGGACCTTTTAATTAGGATTCGTGTCTTTTATTAGTTCTGGAAAGTTTGGTTCCAAGCTCTTTGAATATTTCTCTCTCCCTTTCTCTCTAGTCTTTTCTTCAGGAACACTGCTGAATGCTTGAGGGGTCTGCTCCCATCTTTCACGTCTCTCAACCTCTCTTAATTTCCATCTTTTTATCTGTGTTTCATTCTGATCTATTTCTTCAGATCTATATTCTCCTCTTATTTTCCCTTCATTTGTGATTGGTCTGCTGTTTAATTTGTCCTTTGGGTCATTAATTTAAATTATTATACTTTAAAATTTCTGGATAGTCTATTTGGAACTCTTCAAAATGTACCTGTTTCTTTCTTGATAGTATTTTTCTCCACAGTTTCTTCTATCATTTTATCTCTTTAGTCATTTAAAAACATTCACTTTATAGTCTCTTTCAGATTGCTACCTTCTTGGGCATGGCACTCCTCTTGTATGTTGTAGTTGTTGACTCCAGCTTATGGTCAATCATTTCCGGTGTGTTCTATGATTTTGGCTGTTAGTTCTAGGGTGGCTTGCCTTTTTTGTGGGATCTTGTGTGGCTGAAGTGGTTGAACCACCCTCCTGAATAGTTTCCTGATTACTTCTGCTTGCCACCCCAGAGGTACCACTTTTCAGGTTGATATCTTAGCTTAGAGCTCTAGGACCACTCTGGTATATAAGTTTGGATTTCAAGACAAGATCTTTTGAGGTGTAGGCTTGAGCTCTTAACAATTTTTTGGTCCTACTCTCACATGACTTGCAGTTTTTGAGGGTCCTAGCTTTTCATAGGGCCTCAGTTCCAATCCCCACTTTGAGTGTGCCTTGTCCCCTGACTCTATGAACATATTACATCCTAAGAGTCTGTCTTACTGGATCTGATAATTCCCCATCTCCACCAGGTCTGCCGCAGCTTCAGCTCCTGTGCCTCCTGCTCTGGCTTTTGGCTTCACCTTGCTTCTGGAATCTGGGGTTTCCCTCATCTCCCTTTTCTTCTTTATGCT
The DNA here is from genome assembly GCF_000956105.1 of Propithecus coquereli. Classification (NCBI taxonomy): domain Eukaryota; kingdom Metazoa; phylum Chordata; class Mammalia; order Primates; family Indriidae; genus Propithecus; species Propithecus coquereli. The sequence goes on from NW_012149108.1 coordinate 1,023,549, forward strand.
GAATTTTAAAAACAAATAGTTGTATCTTGTGGTCAAAAAGTCTTTGTGATGACCTAGGTGACCATTTTTCTTGAAATAAAAGTCCCAGCAAGAGCTCTGAGTTTCAGTTCTTCCATCTGTGAAATGAATCAAACCTACTTCATAGAGATGCTGTATTAGGTGAGATCATGGATGTGAAGCACTTAACATGATAACTGGCACATACGTAGTAAGTGCTTGGTAGATAACAGTTATTATTAGCTCCTGGCCAGGTGCCTCCCTTGAACCAGTATCCTGGTAATACATCTGCCCTTTGGCCCTCCCCTGGACCCTTCCCATGCATGCATTACTGGGCAGCCCTTTCTGGACACAATGCCCTGTAAACTACTGTAGTAGAGACTTCAGAGGATTTGCAGATTGGGGACCTCTGAAATGGAGATACCACATAAACTGTGTTCTTATGAGAGATCCTGGGACTGTGGAATTGTTCATTCTACGCTTCGCAGGTTAGAATGATTAATGCCAGGCCAAAAATTCTGTTTGTTTATGTTGACACCTCCTAATCATTCATTTAACAAATATTTGCTGAGTAGTGAATGTGGCAAAACTTCTACCGATACAGGCAATCATATATAAATGAAATACATATTTTTAAAATGAGTAGAGCTCACAAAATTATTTTCAAAGGCTGCAGTTTACAAGACTGGCTTTTGTGTAAAACTCTCTTCATATTTTCGGAGGTAGCATATGGCAGCCTGAAACAGTACATATGGCTGCTCCACAGTAAGGGAGAACCTTTCAAAATTTAATTTTGTTAGGCATAGATGACAAATTTTAGAAGGTTCATATTAAAAGGAAAAAAGTATGCTTTGGGGACAGAAAAGTAAATTTGGGTGTAGACTAGAAACACATCAATATATAGTTTTTGGAATTCTCCTGTTTTGGTTGGTTTGGAAACATTTACATTTTCTAAACACTTCAAATCTCAATTGTATATTACACATAAGTTGGTTGACTTATAAATTGTCCATGTTTCATATATTTGCTAATCCCATTGAGAGGCCTTTATTATTGCAGCAGGAAGAAAATCAGGAAAATAGGGAGGGTTGGCCTCTATTTCCTTCAAATTTTCAGTAACCTCCCCCCCGCAAAAAAAACCCCTAAACCCTAACTTTTGGGAAAGAGCATTTTTACCCAGAAATTTCCTTTTTCCTCGAAGTTCTGAAGGCTCACCCCCACCCCCCTTACATGGTGAAAGTGAAAAGGGGCAGAAGAAAATGTCAAAAAGTCCACACAGCTCTGGAGGCTGGGGTAGGGGCGCGGCAATGCCACACACAAAAGTGCCTCTGATGGGGAGTGGGGAACAAAGAAAAGGGAGAAAAAAGAGGGGCCAAGTCTTAAGGCACTAAATGACACATTCCAAAGTGGTCCACACACTCCTGACCCTCGAATTTGAGGCCCCCTGGCGTTCAGATGTTGCTGGTGCACGAAGTGCGGGCTGCGGCTTACATTTCCATCTCTGCGCCAACGGGGCATGAGGGCCAGGCCACTTCCTCTGGCATCCCTCTCAGCGCCTACCTTGTGGGGTGTCAAGTGACCTGGAGAACTAGGGAAAGGGTGTGTGGGAGCAAGAAATCCAAGCTAGATGCCTGAAGACCCAGTTCCTCCTCTGGAGCTGTCACTCTAGCCATGAGGCCTTGGGCACATTTTTCCTAAGCCTGAGACAAAATTTACTCATGTAAAACCAAGACGGTAAGCCCTGCTGACCTTTCAGGTTGAGGTCGTAGAGTAAATGAGTAAGTTAATGAAAGAAATTTTAGTGTCCTTCCTATGCTGGTGGCTGTTCCCTGGAGCCCCCTCTGCAGACAGGTGCTAGGCCACGGAAATGTGCTCTGCTGGCCGCCTGGCCCTTCTTTGAGAGAACAGTCACGGTCCTGAATAGAAGCAGCTTCTCATTTGTTGTGAGATCTTAACAGCTGCCAGGGAGTGGTGGGACTGAGGGTGACTCATTGCCTCTCTCACCGCGGCCTCATCAGGGGTGGAAGGTAGGGGGCGCAGGCTAGGCTGTTGGCTGCCTGACAGCCACCTCCTGGCCTTTGCATGCCACTGACCATCTCCAGGGGCAGCTGGCATACAGGGAATTTCACAGGAAGTAGAAGGCATGCAGGAGAGTTCCATTAAATGGGCTCAGCTAACTTCCTCATCTTTATAAACAAGGATGTTGGGGCTGAGGTTTGGTGACTTATCTGACATCATACTGCTAGTGAAGGGGCAGAGCTGGGAATGTGGTCCCCAATCTTTCTTCACATCCAACTGTTAGGCACTATTCCACAGCACAGCTCTTTATATCAATGCTTTGGGTATTCTGGCTCCCCCGGCCTTGTCCCCTCTCCATAGGGGGCAGGAATTGGCTTATTTCTGTATCTCAAATGCATAGCACAATGCCTTGCACACAGTAACCAAAATATTTGTTGAACGAATGAACAACTGCAGGAATTATTATGTGAGGATCCCAAATCAAATAGCTCAGTCAGTTTGGCAGGGCCTGTCGAGGGCCACAGGGTGCGATGGAAGCCATTCTCCACAGGAAGCGCATCCCTCTCCTTAGACAGGAGGCACAGGGGACAAGCCTGTAAATGTGTGTCTAACACCTATCACGAGGCTCACAGGCCCTGTGCTAGGCACTGGATGTACAGGAACAAAGAGAGTCGTGCCTCCAAAGCGTTCAGTGAAGTAGGCCAGACAGAGGCAAGAGAGTGCTGAGGAGGAAAGCAGGAGAACGGGCTGTGGGAGCCCAAGGGTGGGCACCCAACTCAGGCTGGGGGCCGGGATAACGCCTAGAAGAGAGAATACTTAAACTGAGCAGGATAGACAAGGATGTGCCAGAAAGAGAACAGGGATGTGGGCTGGGGCAGGTTTGGGGAATCTATGGACTAATAAACTTTGTACTGCAATTGTCTGCATGGTTCCTTAAACTGATAGCCCCATGGATATCAGCCTCTCTGCAAGCTTAACTCTCCCTCTGGCTTGACGACCCATCAGCCAACCTCATCTCACTCCTGTGTACAGTCTGGCCACAGAACTGTTTTACAACAGGCTGCGAGCAACACCTGGGGAGGCCCTGGGGGTAGAGGTGGAATGTGCCCCCCTTCTATACACACGGGAGAAGATTTTGTCATTTGGTATAATAAATTCTGTGCATTCTTTCAAAAGGCTTGCAAAATCTTTATCTGCCCCTTAGAACACAAGATTTTTAAAGGTCAATTTCTCTCCTGTCTCTTATCGTGAGAAATATGGTTTAGAGATCATCTGAAGGGTGACCAAACTCTGCGGCTTTATGTGAAATCTCCATTCCAGCAATAGGAAACAGGGAGGAGAAGGGAGGACAGAGAGCTTTGTTCTCAGTTTTCCCGAGATTCCTCCTTCTAGGTTGCGTCTCTCGATTATCTGTTGCAACGCATGATTGTTTTTTACGGGGCCAAGAGCACTGAAAGAGATTATCAGATCTTGAAGCTGCTTAAAGATCCTTTATCAAAAGATGTCTGGTTGTTTAAATTCCAGTGGAGTTTTTATTCTGGTTTCTTTTTAAATATGGGTTCTAATCTAATCCTAGCTCTCCCACTGATCCCTGTGTGACTCTGGGCACATCATTTCAGCTCACTGAGGCTTGGTTTCCCTGCATGTAAATGTCTGCCATGCAAGTCTGTTGTGCGGGCTAGAGATCACGTACACAGAGTGTCCAGCACAGTGCCTGGCACTTGGGGAGAATCTAAATGATGGTTTTTGTTTTCCTTTATAAACATCTGAATTCTTTTCATTTGGGCAATGAGCATGTAACAGTCTGGAATACAGATTTTAATAAAGAAGATGAAAAAGGTAAAAGCACATTGTTATATGGTGAAATACATCATGATCTCATAACCTTAAGTGAATAAAATTTTACAGAGGACATAATTCCAATTTTTAAAAATAATTATTTATATATGAATATATCCTTTATAATATACATCATGCTTCTGTGCTTGCGGGTGGAAAGGAGCAGGACAGACAACCGACATTTGCAGGTGAGGAGCTGTCTGAAGGAACTTGAGTAACTCACTCAGGGTCACACCGTCAGCAAACGGGGGAGCCAGGAGTGGAATTCAGACAATCTGGGTACAGTTTCTGTCTCACCATGCTATCTTGCCTCTCAGGCATTTTAAATAAACCTGTAATCCTCATAGCAACCCCACAGGGTAGCATTCTTATCCTCATTTATAGTCATTTAGTGTCTTTGGGATACAGCTTCACTATCCTGGAAACGGACATGAAACGAACATCCCCATGGGAGGATCAGTGAGTATAAAGCGAGAAGATGCAGGTGACTACACTTCATCAGGGGCTTCGCAACGCATGCTGCAGGAATGGGGCACACGGAGGGCTTCACCCTGAGTGGGTGAGTCAGGGCCCCAGCGCCTGCCGCCCGCTGGGCGCTCGCCCCACCCAGGGTGCGGGGTGAAGTCTGGAGGCATGGCGGGTGGATCGGGCAGCCCCGACAGTATCAGGAGGCTGGCAGTCACCGAGTCACCTTCAGGATCTGTGTTCTGCTTTTAAATCTAGGCAGCAGTCATACATGAAAACAAAAACAAACCAATAAAGCAATAAAGCTACTCCCAACTCCGTCATACTGTGTAGCTTTTTTTTTTTTCCATCTCACAGTTTAAAAACACTGCCACAGCATTCTTAATGAACCTTGAAATTCAAGTTTAATTTAAAAAGGGTTGCTTTAAGCCTAGCAAATTGGGAAAGAAGAGAAACCAGAGGTTCTCAGATAACTTGAGGGGCCACAGTGTTCTACGATGGCGCCATGTGTCCGAGGTCTGGGCACAGCGGAAAGCTCTAACGTGGCCAGACCTCACAGAGGCTGGCAGTTTCTGCCGCCGGCCAGCTGTGTGACCTGGGCAAAATACTTGCTCAATCTCCATTTCCTCATCCTCAGGGAATACTAAGGGGATAACAATACCACATACCTCACAGTGTGGCTGGGGGGATGCACAGCTGCTTTGCAAACTATAAAATGACATCCAAGTTATCACCAAACGCTGGTTGGCTTTGTGGCACTGCCGCAGCCCATGTGGATCTGAGTAAGTGCTCACGCTAATGTCCAGCAGGAGAAGTCACCAGGAGAAGGCGAAGTGCTCTAGGTTCACAGGGCTATGCGGACTGGCTCAAGGGTATAGGGTCCTAGGCCAGGCCGTGTAAAGACTTTCTGTGTGACTATGCCACATCTCATGTCGTCCCCCATCCCTGGGCTCCAGTTCTGCTGTCTGTAAACACAGGTGAGGGAGCTGGAGTTCTCAGACATCCCTCTCCGTCATGTTACTCAACATCAAGCTCTGCTGAGTCCATCTCCAAGCCCCTGAGTCACATCAGCCAAGAACCACCACTCAGCGAGACTCTCACACTGTTTCCTTCCAGCCCGAACTATTTTTCTGGGATTATGCTGCATCCCCTCTCATGGCTAAAATAGAGGCACTTATTGAATTCTACCCCTATTCGATGTAGACGTCTGGATGACATTTTTTTCCAAATGTTTGTGAGCTTCCTGAGGGAGAAAGACTGGGCCATGGTGTGGCTCCTCCCCTTCTCTTCTGTTACATGAGTGTTACTGTTAGTCATTAGAATCGTGCCTACACGGGCAAAGCAAAGGGGAATGCTGAGGAAATCATGCAGGTAATCTGGGCTGGCTTCTCTTTCCTATGAAGAGCAAATATACCACACTTTATCTTGCCTGAAGACAGGGATGCCTGATACGCTTCCCTGCCTTGCCTGCCTTTGCCCACGATGCCATCTCTGAATGGGAAGCCCTTTCCTTTCCAGGAAACTCCTATCTATGCAAGTGTCACTTTCTTGATGAATGTTCTCCTGCTCCCACAACAACCAATATATCACTCTACAATGGCATTTATCACAGTCCACTAGCACTTAACTTTGGATCTTTCTCTCTCATTTGAATTCCTGGAGTACAGGGACAGGACTTACTCATCTCTATGTCTGGATAGTGCCTGATTCCAAAATAAGAACTCTGGATATTTATGGAGAACAAAAATTAAGGAACTCCACACTAAGGGAAATTTCAACCCTCCAAGATGTTGGACAAAGAACACAGACCTACTATCTCTGCCTAGTTCCCGTGGCCAAGCCCCCCAGAGCCTGTTGACAATTACTCCCCTGGGCCCAGGCCTGGTGCATCAGGCCCCCTCACCTCCTGGGCTTAGGGAGCAGATAGAAGGCCTAAAAGCTGGCTCCAAGGCCCAAAATAGCCATTTCTAGGCTACTGGGGCCAGCTCAAGGCAAATGAATCACACTAATCACAATACCACACACTTGGCCTTTTAATTCTTATGGTGTTTGGAGATTTTAGAATCCCTTTAAGCAGAAAATTACCAAAGGTTGAGATGCTGCATTTCTGCCCTATTGATTTCCTACTCTGTGCAATATACTAGAAAGTCCTTTGTATAAGTAGAAGGGAACCACATAAACATGTTTGGATGAGGCCAGTGTTAGGCCACCATTAGAAAGAAAGGGTTAACTGTTCTGATTTTTTTTCACATCTCTATCCTTTTATTCTCCTAATAACCTCCTCTGGTAGAATCAGGAGGGATCAATCTATCTTCCAGGGGAGAAAGTAGAGGACATTATGGTTGTATTTATCCAAGTTTATACAACAGAAAAGTGAAGGCTAAGACTACGACTGATACTAGGACTGAAATGGTCCCTATGGTCCGATGGCCTCATTTTATAAATAGGGAATGTGAGACCCAGAGACAGCAAGCAGCTTGCCGAAGGATGCACAGGGAGTCAGTCGGAGTTGGATTAGAACCTAGGCCTCTTTCCTCTCAGCCAATGAATGTTCTACAAGACTAGCCCCTTCTTTCTTGGGCTTTGACTGTTTAATACTTGAAAAAAATTCAAAGCAAGAGCAAATTCTATTATAATGGTGTCCCCTGGTATGCTTGGCAATGGATATCACCAGACTCAGAAGAGACGAGACCTTGACCAAAGGTACGCATTCCTCTGCAGCTCCCGTGATGCAGAACTAGATGGCTCTTCCTATCCACCTCCCGCCAGGGGGAACGCATAACTGGGCCAGGCAACTCATTCCACTGTTGCATTGTTTGAAAATCCTTTCTTCCATATGCCTTCTCCTCTACACTGGCTGCTGCATGGCAATTGATTTCATTTACAGTTCATTTTAAATAATTCATTGAACAACTAGCGATATGCACTCATTCCTTAGGCCACGTGTGCAGTTTCTGCTTGTCCTGGGGCCCTCCCCCTTGACTGGGCAACTCGTGTGCTGGTGGCCTGCGGACTCAGTGATGCCCACCCTCTGCTCTGTGCCTCCCACCCCCTGGAGTACGGGGGCCCATGGGTGCCAGAGTCCTACCTCCATCGTTGTCTTTGCTGTCACCACAGGCGGTTTCCATGGAAGTGTCACAGCCCGCTCCTCTCCAGCCCAGCTGGCAGACACAGTGCCACCCATTCAGGTCCAAGGTACATCTGCCATTACCATTGCACAACCCAGGGCAACCCTCTGCAAGACAAAGTACACAGAGTCGAGGTCTGATCTCCCCGAGCCAATTGCCGTTACACACACTCTACCTGTCAACTCTCAAAACGCTTTCACATCCATCAGCACATTGATGCCACAGCAGCCCAGGGAGGCAAGTGTCATTAGGAATTGCCGCTTTGCAGAGAAGGCAACTGAGGCTCGGAATGGTAAAAGGACTTACCAAAATGGCACGGTCAGAAGTGGCAGGGATAGGCCTGAAACCCACACCTCCTGCATCTAAAACCCCCTCTTTCAATCTGGATTCCAGAGCTGGAGTCAGTGGACGTGGGCCTGGCAGAATCCAACCAATAGAGCTTTTGCCTGATCCTTGCTCTTTATTCATCCTCGTGTGTTTCTCCTGTCTCTGGTAGCTGTTTGGAACAAAGGAAATACCTCTTTGTTTACTCCTCATGTCCCTCTGCACTTCTGGGTGTCATTCTAAAGGACTATACTTTTTCCAACTCTTGTTACCAGGTCAATTTTATTGCGCCTTAGGCATGTCATTAATTTTGTCTTATTTTCTCCTAAACAACTGCTTTTGCTTGGAGGAAGAGGGCTTGAGTCTTTTTCTCACCATCTTGTCTGGAGCTACATTTAAGAAGAGGGCTCTGCACCCAGAGGAGCCCCAGTGACTGTCCCAAAAGAGACTAACTAGGGCTGTCTGCCAGTGCAAGGCGGGTGCGTGCAGGCTGCTCTGCTCCCATTACTTTTGTCTGCACACCTATCTGCCTGTCATTTGTTAAGCACTTCTCTGAGCCAGCACTGGAGGTATGGAAATGAATAAGACCTATTCTTATTCTTGAGGAGCACGCAGCCTATCAAAGGAGACAAATTCGTGTAAGCGAAACATTTCACTGCTAGGTGCCCTGAAGGAGACGTACAAAATATGGTGGGAACTTAACACAGGAGTGGCCATCCAAGAGGGCTGTGGATGATCTAATCAAGAAGGATCAGACTCTGAGTTGGTTATGCTTTGATCATATGATAAGGTGGGGAGTTTTTATTGCTATTAAAGTAGATACAGGGTTTTTATTACCACCCTTTCAAGCCCCTGTGAATCTGTGGCTCAGAAATCTATGTCTGAGAATATGTTAAGTTACATGGTTCACTTCAGCTTCTATTTTGCTGCTTGGTTTTCATTCAAGCCCTTACTTTAATAAACCCGCCAACCCCTTCTCAGAGGGGCTATCAAAGATCACCTGTCACTGTCATGTCTTCCATCTTCTCTTTGCCCCTGCTCAGTCTCAGGGAAAGGTATGATGTGAAAGCACTCTATTAGCTATAGAGCTTAATTTGTTTTATTATCATGAGCAGCAAATTGCTCCAAATATGGCTACAAACTGAATTTTCTGCCATGAAATAATGGAAAATTGACCCATTATTCTTAAGTGGGACAACGGATGTGAAAGTGGCTGTCTAGCACAAGACTTGGCCCACGGTGGGCACTCACTAAATGGCTGATCAATCAGAATCTAAGACTTTAGTACTTCAGGGACTTTTGATAGTTGACTGTCATTCCAAAGTGAAAGAAAAGAACATGTTTATTTACACTTGAGATGTTCAACACAGCACACAATCAATCAGTCTGGCCATTGTGTTTTCCATTTAAAGGAAGAAACATTTATCAAGTGTGTACTCCAAGCCTAGGAGGGACTCCTTGAGAAGTTTGGAAGCATATGTAGACTATGTGGTCTCCGCACAGCAGAAGCCTGTTGGGAAAGATGGGAAGACACCAGCATGTCCACCCCCAAAAGTGACTGAGAAAGAAGTGGGCTCCAGGAACAGCGCTGTGACATGCAGGTGACTACCTACGCATTCTAACTTGGTAGCCAACATCAGCCACCCCTAGCGATCTAAGCAATCATAGCCTCCTCCTTTCCCCAATTAGTCTCATTTCAATTTTTGTCCACATGGCTGGGCACAGTGGCCCATGCCTGTAATCTCAGCACTTCGGGAGGCTGAGGCAGGAGGATTGCTTGAGGCCAGGGCTTAAAACCAGCCCCCCAGGCAACATAGGGAGACCCGTCTCTACAAAAAAAAATTTTTCAATTTTTGTCCAAAGGCTGGGACTTATTTTTAATTAAGCCTCATTTGTAGCTGGAATTAGTCTTGGAGGAAGTAGGTTCCAATCTTTAAGAATGGTAATAAACTGCTTTCTTTTGCTCTAAGATGTAGCCTCTTATAAGATGCAAAGAATATCTCTTGCTAAGACTGCAGGCTTGAGAGCCATACCAAAGGCTGGCTGTGCCAGTCAGTGGCTGTGTGACTCAGGCTCATTGTTTAATTTCTTTGAGACTCAGTCTTTTTACTTATAAAATGGGGGTATTGGAAGGATTAAATAAGATTATGCATGTCTGATACACAAAGCCTGGCATACAGCTCAAACGCGATATCTGAATCTTCCACTCACCTTTACCTTCTCTCTATTTTAGGCAGAGGGATATAATATTCCAAGTTGTACCCATAAGCTCAGGTAGGGCTCACAGAAAGGCAAAATAGGAAATGGAGGCAGTTATCTAGATCAGAGTCAGCAGACTTGCTCTGTAAAAGTCCGGAGGGTTTAGGCTTGTGAGCCACATGGTCTCTGTTGCAATTACTCAACTCTGCCTTGTAGCCTGTAAGCAGCCACATGCAATCTGTAAGTGAATGCACACGGCTGTGTTCCAATAAACTTGATTTACAAAACTAGGTGATGGGCCAGATTTGGTCTGTGGGCTATAATTTGCCAAATCCTGGTTTAGATGCTTCAGGACAGTGATGACAATGACAATTGCCATATACTGAAAGTCTACTATGGCTGGCTACTCCGTTAGGCACTTTACAGAGATCATTTCTAAAATAAGTAACTTGTTAAAATTTTCAGATCCCGATTTTCTAGGGTAGTTCCAATCTCACACCACATAGTTCTAAATTTTTTAATACAAACCGTGTGTTATAACAGAGCAAGGACTTTGGAGTTGGACAAATTTCAGTTCAAATCCCAGCATCATCATTTTACTTATAACCTCATGTGATGACTAGCAAATTATTTAACTCTAAGCTTCAGTTTTCTCATCTGTAAAATGGAGACAATGCCTAATTCAAAGAGTTGTTGAGCAGATTAAATGAGAAAATGTATACAAATCATTTCTCACAGTGGGTAACATAAGTTGCATTCAATAAATGGTAGCTATTATTATTATTGTTGGATGTATTTGTTTTAACTTTGTATAACTTCACTAAGAAATTCACAAACAAGAAAACCCTTTGCCTGCCCGAATTGCATCAATGTTTGGGTTAAAAGCTATGGTCCTCATAAATACAACCTTGCCAAAGAGGGTTAAGACAAGCCCGGTATTTGTCTTCTGGGGTTACGGGGTCCACATGCAGTGTGGTGGGAGGTGGCTTGATGGGTTCAGGGCCGTGAGTCCCTGTGCATGCCACCATCTCATGCTTTCCTAGCATACTGTCCTTCTCTCAATAGCCATTGTCCCAAGTATACTTAAATGACCAATTCTGCAATCAGTTTAATTGTCTTACTCCCTCCATTAGAATGTACTCTCTATAAAGGCAACCTTGGGGCTAGACCAGTGCTTGCACATAGCAAGCACTCAGTATATATTTGTTGAAATGAATCAATGAATGAGATAAGAGACCTAGGTTCTGGTACCTTCTGACTCACTTGTGGGTAAGTTGGGAAAGTCACTTTCCCTCTTTGGCCTCAGTTTTCTCAATTATGAAATAAGGGTTTGGATGAGATGATCCATTAGGTCCTTCCAGCATAACTGACCCCATAGAGAAGGTCAAAACAATTTCAAATTTGATGATTCTGTTCTTAAATTCAACAAACCATACTCAGCAGCTACTATATGCCAGACCTTGTATTAATTCTGGGGTATACAGAGATGAGATATATCCCCTGCCCTCAATAATTTTATATTCTATTTATCTGTACCCTACTTTGTTCCAGGAAGAATTTAAAATGGGTCTTTAATCTCAAACGATACTTCTCAAAGTGCACTGTGTGAAATACTAGTTTCTATGAGGTCCTCAAAAACAAGCTTCTGTAGTCAAATATGTTTGGAAAACACGGCATTCTATACTCTTATCCTAGAAAGTCGCACTGAATATCAATATATTAAAGGCTTTGAAAAGTTTTATCATAAGAAACCTGCTTACTTGATTACTAGAGCATTTTCCAATTTGACTTTAGAACTCTTTCCCCCCAACAACCCTGTAATATTCCATTCCATGAAAGTCCCTTTGGGAGCCTTGCTCTAGTGAGCCGTGAGCACACAGCACCTGTACACACATTCCATGATGCTTGGAAGCTGCCTGAAGGAGCAGGCGTTCTCAAGGAGGGTCAGCCCTAGATGTGGAATCACAGGGGCACTATCCACAGTCAGTTTCTTCAAATGGACCAAGTTATACCCTGAGGATCTGCACTGTCTTATTGGTTTCAGAGGGACTTTGAGTACCTGTGGGAGGAATGAAGTTTGCTCTTATCCAGCAATTTGCTCCTGGGAAAATCACAGCCCCATCAGCCAGCATGAGGAAGCCGCCTCCAGGGGGACTTGCTGACTTCCTTAAAGCAATATGCCCATCCTTACCCACTGCTGAGGCCGATTAATTCCACAAACCCTCAAACTCATCAATAATTCAGAGAGCCCAAGTGACATTAACAATCCTTTCTGGAAGGATCATACCAGGCATTTACTAGAGCCAAAATAATGTAATTTTAAGGGTTAGAGAAGGGCTGAGCTTTTCAAAAGAAACGATGCTCTTTAAATGACAAAGGTCTGCTTTATTGTCAACCTTCTGCTTAAGCCCAGGAAGCAGCCCCCTGGCAGCTGCATCAGTGCGACTAGAAGACTTTCAGAATCTTGGAAGGTATTTATCTTTTAGTGAAGTGGCAAGGGGGCTATGTGATATGCCTATCATATAAAAAAGTGCCCTGTTTCTTTATGTTTTGCTTCTGTCCTCTTATACTTCTCTCCACATTCACTTCCCTAGACAGAGTCAGCATCATCTCTTACCTAGCTGACAGCAACAGTCTGCTCACTGGTCTTCTCGTCCTCAACATTCCCCCTCTTCTTTCACAATATGGCCAGATGGATTCTTCCAAATCCAAACGTGATCAAATCATCATCCTGCTTTTAAAAACCTTCAGCGGCTCTCTCATACCCTTATGTTAAATTCCACAATCTATTATACAAAGCCCCTGACCAAATTGGGAGGGGGGGTCTCCTTGCTAAGTGGCTCTTGGCTTTTCCTTAACCCTCATCACGCTTTGTTGGAATTCTTATTTTAGTGTCTTCTCTGCTACACTGCAGGGACACCAAGATCAGGGACCATATCTGTTGTGCAGTTTCCACATTTCCTGGCTTTTAAGGATTTCAACATATTTGTTGAATGAATGCTGTTTCTTTAGTCTCCACCAATAGAACAGGAAAGCAATGAACAAAAGCTTGTTTATCTCTGAACTGCAAAATACTCCACTCTGACAAGTCCTGAGCTTGCATGGTAAGGTCTCTGAATTCTTTTTTTAGAATTAGTATCCATTATACCAGAACGTCAGCCAGATGAGGGCTTCGTTCAGACCTAGATTTTTCCAAGAAACATTCATCTTTTAAAGCAAGTTGTGATTCGTTGACCGAATCCAACTAAAGGTCTGGTGATGATATTTTCTGAACTAAAGATCAGAACACGTGGTTTGAGAGCGCATATGGGCCACTTCCCAGTGATGGTGCCAGTTTGGAAGATATGGTTTGGAGGAAAACACATTGGAAATTATGGGACATTCTTGGTGACTTACGGTGATAGAAAGTGGAATGTTGGAAACGTGGACAGGCCAGGAAATCCAAAGTCCTGGCTCTGTCACTTACTGGAAGTGTGACCTAGGATGAGCCACTCAACTCCCTCAACTTCAGTTTCCTTTTTAAATCAAATGTGTATAATTATATCTGTTCCCTTAAAAAAAAAATCACAGACTCACTTAAGGCTCACGGATGTGAAAAAACTTCACATAATAGGAAAAAAATCTAACAAATAGATGGTAACATAATTAAATTCAGTCCATCCTGAAGATTCCTCTGATAATGTGTGAAATACCTGTTTTAAAGAGGCTCAGAGGTACTTTTTCTCGCTGGAATGATTTTATTCTCAGCTGAGGACCAGCGCATGAAACGGGAAGGCCCCTGCTTCCCACCCACCCGACGGGTCTTAGCAACACTTTTGTTGTATCGGGCAACGTTGTCCCAGCCGAAAAGCATTTAGTCAGTTATGTTTCCCTGAAACCTTTTCCATACATTTTCAAACAGCAGTTGCTCTCTCTTGTACAAAGCCAATTTAGCCTTTTGTTTTACAGTTTCAAAAATTAATCTGGCTAATGAAGTCCTTCTCCAAATCAGGAGTGTGAATAAGAGTAAGAATATGATAAAATAGCATAATTCACACTTATTGAGCTCCTACTCATATTCTAAGCACTTTATATTCATTATTTCACTTAATCCCCATGCTAACCCTGTGGGGTGAGTCCTGCTAGCTTCCTCATTGTATAGCTACAGACTCTCAAGTGAAGAGAGGCTAACTTGCCCAAGGTCACCCAGCTCATCAAGTGTTGGAGTTGGATTTAAACCCAGGCAGTGTGACTCCAGAGTATGTGTCCCTAACTATTGAGCACATATTTCTTACCAGGTGCTGTGTTAGGGTCTGAGGATAAAAAGATGAATATGACATGGTATTTCTCCTCAAGGCACAGAGAGTCTTTTAAGAGCACACATATCTGCTCATTCTGAGACTTATTCTTACAGCAATGAGGCCTATTTGGAAAATTAGGCACCATCTAATTAATGTAAATGTTTAAATTGGAAGGAATTACTTTGCCTTTAGGGAACACTCTTCAAAGATAAAACTTACCAAAGTCAGGCCTTCTCTGAAAAGGGAAACAAACCAACCAACGAAACAACCATCCACTCCCTGAGGTCAGGGGTCTGCTTTTCCCCTTGTCTCCAGAGCCTGGCCCGTGGGCCTAGTACACAGTGGGGGCTGCATATACGGTTGCTGGATGAATGAACACAACAGCAATAGAATATAGTCCTTAAGATTTCTGAACTTGCTCTTGGGTCTCTCCTCTCTCAGGCCACCCATCCTGGTTCCCAGGATCTTAATTCTGATGGGCCAGAGGTCATAAGGAATGGGCAGGGTGACATGAGATGGGGTGGGAAGGGCGAGTGCTGCATGTATGTGGGGAGAGGAGAGGACAGCACCACAATGGTAATGTCACAAACAGATCTGAGCAACCTGGGAGGAGAATGGCACTCCAGGTATACCAACTACCTTGTGACCAAGGGCATCCCCTTTGGGCAGTGGATGCTGTGACAAAACTGGGGATATAGCAGCATCTAGACATCATGCTTATGGGGTGTATATACATTTTTATATACACATTTCTTCTTTTATGCTCACACACAAACACACACACAAAGACAACAGGAAAATAGAGGAAGGAAGACCATACCTTTAACTACCCTATCCAGATAGTGAGCTTGGGAGATAAAAGACAGGACATTTAAGGTAGGCTCGAGTAATTGCAATACTGCCTGCCACATAACCATGCCAGGTGCTAGGGAGACAAAGGGGGCTGTGTCTCATGTTTGGGACAGGGCTCTGTCACAGTGGGGAAAATAAAACCAAAGACAGGACAACACGAGAGGGGAGGAGGGAGAGCAAGCAATTCTCCAGAAGGGCCAAAAGGAACTTCAACTCATTCTGTGATCCAGGCGTTTGGAAACGTGATCATATAAATGAGAAAACATACGGATCGGGAAAACAGGAGAAAGGAGGATGGGAGGCTGCAAACGTGGCCACACTACTGCTCTGTTCGGTTTGCCTAGATTTATGGAAAACCAGAACTTGCCCCTTTGTCTACTCAGAGCAGCATCCGACCTCCCTCCAGGGGGAGCAGCTACACCAAGAACAAGTGCACCCCATCTGGGCAGAAGTGTTCCCAAGAAGCTGGAATTTAGAAATATGCAAAATTTGAATAATCTCTGATATGCACTAAGGAATTGGGTTGAGTCTTTGGTCAAATACACTGCTAGATTATCTGTTTGCTATTCTTGAATTTTCCACTTACACATGTGCCCACACATGCTTGAATGCAGAATGCTCGGTGTTCTAAGTAAGATGCCTCCCTCCTCTGTGCATCTTACACAGAAGGGGAGGTGCAGGGCAATGGAGGTCACTGTGAAAAACAGGAAAAAGAAAAGCAAACCTGACTACTTCTCAGTGCTTATTAACTCGAAAGATAGAATGATGTGTGCTTTGTCTTCCAACAGAGGGGTTGTGTCCAAGCCTTGAATTATTTGGCCATCTAAGGTCTCGCTTACTTGTGAGGATGGCTGTCAAAGATTGCTCTGAAATAAATCCCACTGTGCATCCATGTGGGTGCCTGGCTGTGTGTGTAGAGCAGGGCAGGCCTCTTCATTCCCAGCACAAATCAGTAAAACCATTCCACCTTCCCTACCTAGGCTGGAGTCATGGCGATTAAGAGGGGCTCCCCTTTCCCTGTGTCCCTACACCTCCCCCTAGCATGTTCCCACAAAGGCAGATAGTCTGCAGCCCCCTGAAGGAGCTGATGCATTCAGCCAGGCTGCACGCCATCCTCAGCTCCGTTTTACACATCAGTCGAAAGCCCATCAAACAGGACTGGACTGCAATGGTGTGGCCTTATCTGGAATCCCCAGGGTTCTATAAACTGTAAGAACATTCTTACTCTCTTCATAAAAAAATATAAATTTTATTTTTTCAATCCTCTGGATAAAACAGACATTGTTGCTGTTCATCAATATATATTAGCCTCAGAAGACTGGTAGATGCTCTTAGTTCAGGTATCCATGTGGTCTCTGTTTCAAGATGATATATGCTCCCAGAGGCTGCACAGCCAAGTGGAAAATTGGGAAGAGGAGATTTTAACTTGGCCTGCATGCTTCCCTTCATTCTTATAGATGCTCCACGAGACAGGAGGATATAAGAGGAGAACATGAAGGAGAGTGGCTTATTAAGCAGGAGTGAATAAACAAAGCTGTGTAATGCCAAACGATGAAAAATAGGGACAGCCCACAAGAAAAACAGTGTAGGAAACATCTCTGGCTAAGGGGAAAGATTTCTTGATTCTTGGTTCATCTGTCACTTTAGTCTTAGTCATGCTAAGTCATCTAATTTTGCAAAGTGCTCTAAAATTTCTTAGATATCATCTCCTAGGATAAACTATCAAAGAGCAAGAACACATAGGATCTCCTGGCTCAGGTGGTTTTCTTAGCTTTCAGATCTATAGAGTGTTTTGGAGAGTCCTAATCCTAAGTTCTTGTAATGACTCTGAATCCAGTTACAGAAGAGGTGGAGTGAGCCTAGGTTTCTCTTCCAGGGATGGCTAGGCTGGCTGAGATGCTATCACTGGGATCCAAAGGGCCATACCACCGTGCAGCATCCACTTTGAGGGAGTTCTCTGATGAGAAAAGCTTTCTTGACCGTCTCCAAACTAAATGGTGGTATCATGGCTCCGGTGGTGAGTAAAGATTATATCCACTCTATCCATAGGATCCTCTCCTCACAGCCATGGGCTGACTTCAGACAGGTCTCTCTCTTTCAATGCCATTTCACTTTTAAGAACCATATAGTAATGAAGGTCTCTATTAAATGTAAATATATTTTTAATGTCTTTAAAAAATTCTTACTAATTTCTCCAGACCACAGGTAGGAAGAGAAGCCAGTGGAAGTAATCCAGGCAGGCTCAGGTTACTATCAACAATTGTGAGTTTTTAGGAGACAAGAGTAGACATTCAAAACTTCAAATTCTGACTCCACAATTGAAAGAGATTCCTTTGCTACAAAGAGACCTCAAGCTGCGCTGAATCCCAAAGCTGATAACCACAGTTAATACCAAGTCCGAGAGTACTCTGGGAAGGGAATAGAGCTTTCTGCTTCTGGCTATTGAAAACGGAAGTGACAACCGGGTCTCTGAACTCCAATGCCATCTATTTATAAAAGGCATGTGTAGAAGTCTGTACTAGTGTTGCTTTCATTGTTTGAAAATCTTGGCACACATGCTCTTGAGTACAATCATTTTAAAATTCATGATTGTAAAGTACCAACTTTTAGAAAAGCTCATGAAAAGTCCGTAAGTTTGCATTATGGAAGGTGGATTCAGGACTTCATAAAACTCTGGCATCTTTTTCCTCAGGACTTCTTTTCTCTCGGGCCATATTTACTTATTTATTTATTTATTTGGCATTGCACAAGCGTTTCTTATGCTCCTGCTATATTCCTGTCACTATGCCAGAAGCTGGAGACAGTGGTGGCACATAGTTTTTATGCTACAGACTCCGAGCCTTTGGTGTGAGGTTGGTCTGTGAGGTCTTAGGTCTCTTTGGCATTTCTATACCCATCAACATGAAAACTTCTTTCCTTGACTTGCCTGCACCAACAGAAGTTTCCAAAAGTTTCTCTTAGGATAATCTCAAGAAGCTTCCAGGACCTCCTATCAAAGGTTATGCAGAACATGTCAAGAGGATCTCCATTCTTATTCTCCCGGAGCCTCAGGTCAACTCTTACAGCTGTACCACTGGTACACGTCAGGCCAGATTAAACAAGGATCACTGCAGCAGGTGACGCGTCTGGCGGTTATCATCATCTGAACTTCTTTCACATGGATGACAAACCACCAAAGAGATGTTCTTTTTAAGATCTTGGATACATTAATGCTCCTCTCTCTTTGGATGAACGATCTTGGTGAATAAGTGGTCAGTGGCACCCACCCTGAGAGAAACTCACAAAGCCCAGTAACTTTCCTGCAGTTTCCCATCCCTACCATGTGTGGGCTGAAATCTCCCAGAACCATCAGCAAATCAAACTTTTGCTCTGACACCGTGAGGTAGATCCCTGTACATTTTCTCTTTCTCCTTGTCAGCATCTGTCCTGCCAGATCACAGGTGCTATTGTGAGTGAATGCTTTTGAGGAGGGATAACCACAGGGTTATTGCAAAGGTGCTGATACCTTGTTGAGTGATTTGTGAGCTCTTGGGTAGGGATCATCTGATTACAAAAAAGAATCCTGAGAGCTACCATGCAAAAGTGGACAAAGTGCTCCAGAAGATTTTGTGGCCTTTCTTTCTAATTCCTCCTCATCGTGAAGTCTGGTTTTGCTCATTCAAGTAATTGCATCATCAGAGTAGTATTTTGATCTGTACTCCCAGAGGAGGCGTTTGTTTAAGAATCAGGATTTATATGATTGGACAGCTCTCCTGAAGTCTAGTAAAGAGTTCCGTATATTTGGCATCTTGAACAATCACAGCTTTGGGGTCAAGGTTGGAATTTTACAAATGTAATCAGAAGCTGGCATTTCCTACAGGTGTTTTGAGACTTTATAGATAAAGGGCACTGAGGTGAATAAAATAACCATTAAAGAATTGATCCAAAATGTTAGTAGTGTTTTCAAAGAAATAGGAAAAAATTAAACACCTTCTTAAATTTAACTATTATTTTCAGCTTTCTCAGAGGAAATCAGAGGTCAAGCCCCAGGTTTAAGGGACCCATAAAATTCCTTGAAAAGACATCCAAAAATATGTATTTGATGACTTGATGTTGAACATATACTTGAGAAAAAAATACAGATCAATCCATCTTACCTTAACTTCTGGGCTAGGAAAACTGAGCTTTATATATGCAATGGTGAGTATCAGCATCAAGAGCAAAACTGAAGAATCCCTTTTTCTTTGTGGGATATCTTAGGAGCACGCGACTCAGTTTCGTACTGTTGGTTGTGCGGTTCTGTGGGTAGCAGGGGAAGGGGCCAGAATTCTGTCACCCTGGGGACTATCTCCATCCACTGCATTCTGTGACCCAGGACAGAGAAACTGAAGTCCCAAGCAACCACGTGGTCTGCTCGTGTGCTTTCACGAAAGATCTTTCTTCAAGATGCAAAGAGACAGATAATTCCCAACATAAGGAATTAGGAGTGAATGTGAAGTATTCTTGCTGTTTGACAAAAACACTGTCATTAAAGAGGATGCCACTGTTAAATTCCCTTTTATTCTGACAACCAACCTCTCTTCAGAAAAATCCAGTAGCTTCCATAAAAGATAAGGTGGGCCAAAGCCTCCAAAAGAAGACATTTAATTCCTACCATAATAATCTGCTCTGGGAAATGTCATTGGGGTAAAAAGTTTCTTACGCTGGGGACTTGGCCATAAGGAGCCCAGGTTTGTCTTATTCTTTAAGTTCTTTATTCCTGCTGTAAAGTAATCAAATCCTTCTTTCCTGTTTAAGGAGGGCAGCCATGTGTAAATAAACAGGCCGTCCTCTCTCGCTTCCACAGCATGGAGGTCTCTGAATCAGTGTCTTGGATACCAGTTCTTTCTCCGATATGGGAAATGACTATGTTGCAGTGTTGGAACTAGCTGCATGATAATGGCCTATTGTATAATAATGAAATCTGATAACAAGAGAAAATTTAACACTTTGAATTTCTAACTTTTCACATCAGCAGTTTTTTTCTTTTCCTAAATTACCCTCGCAGGGAGTGAAGTTCCCTGGAAACATAAGAAAATGCTTCTTGTTCCCATCAAAGATTAAAGAAGGATTTCTCCTTTTCATTTCTACTTCAACAAGAAAAGGAAGGCACCTACCATTGTTCCTCTCATTTGCATCCCCTCCCCTCCCTTACATCCTACAAGGTTACTGAAGTGCTCCTTCAGCATGAAGGTGTTGGCTTTCTCTTGGGGATGCAGCTGGCCACAGCAGAGACCCACAGACACAAGGTTGCCATGCAGGAAAATTAGACAAGGACAAAGAAAACGCTCACCACACAATGAAAGGTAATAGAATTCTGAGCCAAAGTCCTTTCACCTGAGCCACTATGACTAGTCCATTACTTCTTCAATGTCCTATGTCATTTTGCTGGTATTTAGGACTGTCAACCTTCCTCTTCTATTGTGCACATTTACCTTGACGTATTTCTTATCTGGAGGGGAAAAAGCATCTGCAACCCCAAGAAGGAATCCGTTCTCAAAGAGTGACAACAGGATGCGCTAGGGAGGTAGGAGAAAATGGTTTGACTCCTTGGCATCAAAATAAAAGAGACTTTCTTAAAGCCAGGGTGATGCATATCCACAAGACGCTGTGTGTAGCGAGGCCTGCCCACAAGCCCTGGCAAGAATCATCTGTGATTGGACTAAAGGAGAATTTCCCTAAATCCCTAATCACTTGACTCAGATTAGATGCTTTTATCATATAAAAATGTTTGTCTGACACTTATAAATGTTTTGGAATTTTGGTAAGGTGAGCTGAGGACTCGGTAAGCAAGTGATAGAAAACAGAATGTGCTCTCTCTGAGCTCTGATTTTTTTTTTTATTTTATTTTTTAATAGGGATGAGCCTTCTTCTGGGCCAGGAGACTGAAAGGTCATTCTGTCCTTAGTCACCCAGAAAAGTGGAGGTGAGGGGAAAGCAGAGTTTATAGAAGAAGGTACCTCGGATGACTAGGGCCACCCCCCTCATTAAGGGGTTCCCAGGACAATCACGAGGTAGGGTGATACATAAAGAAGCCATCAAGTCACGTACAGTAAGATCACATGGCACAATCTGCTGGAGAAAAGCAGGAAGGGCTGCTGTCACCATGGAGTGGCTCTGTCGAGAATGGGGGCTGGGGCAAGTTAGGTAAAGAACTCTGAGTGCACAGCCTCTGGGAAGGAGCTGATGCCCCAGCAGAAAACCGGGGCTTTGTCGTGCAAGGACTGCAGAGCTAGCAGCTGGTGGAGAGAAAATCAAGCTTCAAACTCCTGTTCTACCTCTTTAAGTTATATGACCTTGAGCCTCAGGCTGAAAAAGAGGAAATAATACATACTGCTTCACAGGGTGATTGTTAAGAGAATAAAATAATACAGTAAAAGTTCTTAGCAGTGCTCAGCACGTTGTAAATACTTAAAAATTAGAAGCTGTTATTGTTATTAATATTAATAAATGTAAGATGTTCTACAGCCAGTGAGGTTGCTAGGATGGGGATCAAGAATATAAACTAATGTCAGGCTGCAAACCAAAAAGAATGAAGATTTTAAAAACCCACGAGAGCTAAGAGGTAGCTCTGTTTGCTCAAAATTCCTTTGTCTCTCAAAAGCTTTGGGGCGTGTCTTCCAGTTTCTCTAGGACCCAAGAGGTCACTTTCCGAGACGGAAAGGCACATGGAATCCTGCCTTCTAAAGCCATGTGCTCACCATCTGATCACAGACCCTTCATTAAAAAAGAAAAAAAAAGGACGGGGAAGAAGTTAAAACACACATACATAAACTAGTTGATTCAATAAAGAGCTTTTGGTGAGTGTTCATTCCAGGATAATAAACAAAGCAAAATGTCTGGCTGAGTTTAAAATCAACAAGACCAGCAGGAAAGGCAGAAAGAAGGGAACGAAGTGATCAGCTTGTTTTTAAAGCTGCCAACAGTGCTGCTTCAGCAGAGGCTGGTGCCAAGGAGACCCCAAGAGAGGGGAGAGGAGACAAATGCAAGCAGGATGGAAGCTGAGCACGGGGAAGGGGGATCCCAGGCCTAATGGACTGCAGATGCGGCCTTAGGGCCTGCGGGGAGCTTTCTCCAGGATTCCAGGCCTCTGTGGGAGCTCTGACCCAGGAGCCAGTGGCCATGGAGGGCTCAGAGCTAAGCATGAGCCACGCCAGCCAGATAATGCATTTTATATTAATAACAATGGCTACATGTATTAGGCTTCCCACTGTGTGCCAGCCTGTGCCACACTCTTTACATGTATCATTATCTCTATCTTCTGGGTGAGAAAACTGAGGCTCAGAGAGGGGACAGGACTTACTGACAGGGGCTAAGTGGCAGTCATCTGCCTCATTCCTGAACACTGAGCTCCCCGACACAAAGCTATACTGCATGTAGCCTGGGAGAAGCTAAATGGCAAGGCACACTAACCAGCTAACTGGGACCTGGGAAATGGAAACCGGGAGAAATAAGGTTGAAAATGCCGAGTTGAGATCCAACTGAGTCTAAACCCAAATGATAACTAGGAAAGGCCAGTCATAATGTTGTCAGATGAAAGGACTTTTTGCCCCCGTTCCCACATGCAACGGGGGCCCCGACGGACAGAGGTGTCCTGCAGACCAGAGAAGGTGCGCTGGGCCCTGGGCCCGCCATACCGATGGTGCAGTGCTCGCCGTTCCAGCCGGGGCTGCACTCGCACTTGCCGTCGCGGCAGGTCCCGTGCTCGGCACAGCGCGGGTGGCAGGCCCGCTGGTCACACGCTGCCCCCATCCAGCCATCCTCGCAGCGGCAGGTGCCCCCTACACAGACGCCGTGGCCTCCACAGTCAGCAGCGCAGATCTCTGTGGGGAGGAGGAGGGAGGACACAGGGCCAGGGGAGGAGGAAGGGGCCAGAGGGGTAGCGGAGGGAGGAGAGAGAAAAACAAAACGAGCATCGAGAAAGTTATTGTTGGGCACGAGGGTCACACTTGGCTACCTACCTAGGCTTCTGTGACAGATCAGGATTCCCAAGGCTTGGGGACTAATCTCTGTGGACAATGACCCTCGGACGAGAACAATTCTCTGGGCAGAAGCCTGCCCGGCGCCTGCTTTTCCACCAAAATAGAAGGGATTGAAAGACTCGGCTCAATTTGCTTTTCCCTATTGCCAGCCTGTCCCTGCTTTTGTGCTTGCCACTTCCAAAGGGGACTGGCCTTCGGAACAGATGTGAGGAAAAGTCAAATTTAATTAAAAACCGGTTATGTGTGAAAACAAAGTGAGGATGAGTCCCCGTCGCCAAATGAAGTGCTCGTGGGTCTGGCCGGGCACGTGAACAGTTCCGGGGCCTGCACCACATCCTGGGCTTCACGCCAATGGAGGGGGTGCGGGGCGTGGGGCAAAGGAGGCAGGGCCCCTGTCCCATGGGTATACGCTGGGTTGCTGTCCAAAACCCATGGTTTGTTCTGCGCTTTTGCTGGGTTTATTCTGTGCTCCAGCTCCCTGCTTACTCACCCTAACTTGAAGCACCATCTAAATGGGCTTTCAGCTCCAAAGCAAACAGCTGGGGGGGCCACTTCACAGCCAGAGTGGAGTTGCCCGCCCTTCACAAAGGCTCATCTGTGAGATGGTGCGAAACACACAGGCCCCGATTCACAAGCCCCTCGGGCTCCAGGCCAGCCACGGCTTCGTGCTTATTGCAGGCAGAGGAGGTGAAGGCTTCCAAAATGCAACTGCTCTTCAGGAAACAGGTTGAGCAACTGTGTCCACTGAAGCTTTCTGCCAAGGCGCTCATGGAGACCCTGACTTCATTCTTAAGCCTCATGGCCCAACATTCTTCAAATTCATGTGAAAATCCCAACATTTTTCATTTCTTTCAACCTAAATTAGCTGGCACCTCTATCAAGTTGGACTTGTCCATTACTCCCTTCCAAGCTGCACTCCTGGTTTAGAAGCTACTAATATTCTAGCTACTTTTGAACAAGAAAAGAAAACAAAATTAGGTCTCAGAGGCTCAGACCTTCCTGCCAATCTAAAAGACAAAGGATAAAATGTTTCAGGATTAAAAAAATAGTAAGAGTTACCATTTATGGTGTGTTCCTATGCTAGACACCCTGGCGAGCACATTACCTCAAAAGCGGGGTACTCATCACATCAGGTTTCTCACCTGTAAGATGGGTGAGAAATATCTCTGACCTGGCGCCTGGAACCTGGGTTCTATGCCAGGCTCTGGAGCTTCTGAGCTGTGTGACATCGGGCAGGTCCCTGGACTTCACTGAGCTGCAGTTCCTGGTCTGGGGAGCATGAGCAGGGTGAGGCTGCCTTGGAGCAGCACTCTGCTGACCTAACCGGGCTGGAGTGAGCACCCAGGGAAGTGGATGACGAAAGGGCATGGCAAAGACCAAGTATCTCAAGAAGGTTGCCCTGAAGCCGAGGGCAGGATGGTGAGCTTTAGACTGGGAGTCTAGGGAGGTTTGTGAGGTCCATGTCTACTCTGCCACTAACCTGCTGTGTGACCTTGGGAAGGTCACTTCCTCTCTTCTGGGTGTCAGTTTCCTCATCTATTGTAGGGGGAACCTGATGGTGTCTAAGGTCTCTTCAGGCTCTAAGACTGTGGGATTCTATGATACAGCATTTTCCACAGTGTACTATACCCCAAGACTTGGCTGAAATGTCCCCCCTCCTCTGAGAAGTCTTCTGTGATTCACCCTGTGGTTAGTCTCTTATTCCTTTCCTTCCCCTTTTACATGGTGGGGTGATTTTCTGTTTTTGTGTCTGTCTCACCGTCAGATTAGTAACAACCTGAGGCTGGGTCTAATTCCCCTGATCACCCCTATCCCTGGTACCCCCCCAGGTCATGGCACAGAATAGACCCCTTATTAAGATTCCTTGCATAATGGATGAAACAGGGTGCTCCCACGGCTAAGGTGCCTGGGAACAGAAAATGTTCATGCACACCTTCTTGGCCTGGCTGCAACTCCATCCACGCCTACCTGTCTGTTTCTCTCTAGTGACCTGCCCATATGAAAATGTGCCATGTGAGGGTGAGTCTGTGGAGCTGAGTGTCACTACATCGAGCAGTCCCCCAGCATGTTGTTCAAGCTCTCTTCCCTTCTCGCTCCAAGACATCATCTTGGGCTTTCCTCAAGATAGAGAATGACAATCACCAGGCCTCAGCCTTCCCTGAAATTCCTATTTCTTCTGCCCAATACTGAAAGGGCAATGACCTCCTGGTGACTCTGGAGGCGGACCTGGGCTCAGGGCTAGAACTTTCCCCTGAGACCCTTGAGAGAGAGGACCAACTTAGGATTTGTTTGGGTTTATTCAGTACGTTTTCCAGGTGTCGGTTTATGGTGTGAAAGTAAACAGCAAACAGCACTGCTGTTCACTGAGGTGTGAACCAGGAGAGGGCCAGGCTGCAGGGCCAAAGCCAGGGTGTTTCCAGGCAGCAGGGCACATAGAGATTGTGGGCGCCAAGAGCAGAAGAGGCAGGCTTCCCCACAACTGGCCTTTAGACTTCAGGTCTTGGCTAACAGGTACTGTTACTGCTTTATTCATTAACCTAGAGGCGGGCTGGATGGAAGAGAGAAGACTCGGAATCAGACATGATTCCAAATCTAATTTCTGCCAGCTAAGTGATCTGCTCAATAGCTCTGAGCTTCCTTTTCTTCCTCCATAAAATGGGGATTATAATGGCACATACTTCCGAAGGTCCTTAGAATCTGATATTTAGTAGGTATTAATGAATTCATATGGATTTATTTATTCTTCTAATAATATCCACACATGTCCACTATATGCCAGAGACTGTACCCAGTGCTGGAAATACAGAGGTCAATAAGACATAATCTCTGTACCCCAGGAGATCATAGCCCTAATAAAGCACAAACTAATATTGGCATTTCAAAGAATAGCCAAATACCCTACTGCTGTTGCTCATGTCTTCTTATGTACAATGGATTAAAAGAACCACAAAGCTCAGGATCAGACAGATCTGTGATCTACCCTTGGCTTAGCCACTTACTGCCCAGTAATCTGCAAGTTGAAAGTTACGCAATGCATTGAGCCTTCCTTCCATTTCTGTAAGATGGGGATAATTCTCACTTCACCAACTCCACAGAGTTGGGGTTAGATCAAATGAGGCAATGTGTGGGAAAGCCACATTACTTTTGGCTTAAGTAATGCTTATATCAGGTTTTACAGTTTACAAAGCACTCTTCACCTACAATTCTCGTTTAACTATCATAACAATGTTGTGAGAACACTTGGCTATTAATCCTGGTAGAGGTGTAGATACTGAGACCCAGATAGCATAAGGTCATTCTACAAGGTCACGTGGTCATCTAATGCTTTGTCCTTGTTTGATAATCCTCAGAATAACACGTCAGGGTAGGCATTTTACAGATAAGGAAGCCGAGCCTCAGAATGGGTGAGGACACTCACATGCCACGGCAGGCTTTCCCAGCAGATCCCCCTGCCCATTTCTGACCCTGCTGCTTATCCCTTGTTACGTCCCAGCAGACCCTGGATATGTGTGAAATGAAACGAGATCCTCTGCGCAGAGTTTCCCAGACACTTGGTCTCACTCTCCGCAGCTGCCCATCCAACACCCCATTTCCTTGCCAGTTTCCTCTAGACATGCTCCCCTGGCATGAAGCTAACGTTGCCTGGCGGCTGGGCACCCCTCCACCAGCCCTTTACAAGCTGGGCTGTGAGCTCTTACACGTTTTAATGCAAGGGGCCTGCACAGGGCGACCTTGATGTTTACGGGGTGCTAACTGATGGTGACGCAGCCTATGAGTGCTCAGGTTCTCCTCTGCAGATGGGCCTGTCGGATTGAGCGAGAGACCCACCGCCTCACGATGGGAGCAGAAACCTGAGATGCCACTTTATTTTATCGTCCGGCCTCAAGTCCCTATTGTTTCTTTTTTTTTTTTTTGTCCTTGAAATAAAAGGAACTACTTTATATTTCCTTCTCAGATTGTGCTCTGACATTTAGGCAGATAGAAGTTCCCAGAGTGGCTAGTGAAAACAGAGCAGGATGATGCTAAAGAATGTGCTCCGACAGCTCACATGCCTTTTACATAATGTAAGTGGTCCTTTGTGAAATCTGGTCACAGCTCCTCTCTCAGTCACAGGCTTCCTTATGCAAACTGGAGATGACATCAACTACTGTACTTTGGAGGGCGGCTGTAGGAGTGACTCTCAGCTGGTCGATTTCTTGGGTGCTCAGTATGTGTAAGGCCTGCAGTGGGCACTGGGGATCCACGGTCATTCTGACAGACACGGTTTTTTCCTGACTCCAAGGACTTTACATTCTAGCACAGCAGACAGATATAAACTAAATCACTTCAGTTAAACAAGTTAGCATGAATAAAAGTGGAGCTTCCAGCACAATGCCTGGCACATAGTTGGGATATAATAAATTAATACACATTTTTAGAACAAAGGAAATGAGATGTAGAGGCAAGTGCACAAGACTGAAGTCAGAAGATCACACGTGAATTCTGACTTTCACAACATACTCAATACAAGGGAGCATTTGATAAATGCTAGGTGACTTTCACATGATCAGCATCGAGCTTTTTGACTGAATGGTGGCTGGCTGGCATCTGGGAGGAATCTTTTGAAGTACTGTAGAGTACACAAGCCAGAGGGTAGACGTGGGTTCAAATTCTGACTCCCCAATATCCTAGCTGTGGGTCTTTGGGAAAATTACTTACTCTCTCTGAGTCATATTCTTCACCCCTAAAATGGGGAGAGTAATCATGGTCGCCCTACTGAGTGGGTGGTGATAACTGAAGGAAACAGTGTGTATGAAAAGCTCTATGTAAACTATGTTGGTGCATACGACTGGTTGCTGAGGACCCAAGACGTACTCTGTCAGCACAACTCCAAGTCACCTAGCAGAGGAGCATCTTCCTGAAGAGTGAAATATTTGCTTTTCTAGTAGCAGCCTCAAACTTTGGGTATGAGGCTCTCCTCTGGTCACCTAACATGGCTCCAGGAGTATCAAAACCTAGGTAGAAGTCATTTGTATTCGTAGCCTGGGCTTCCTCTCAAAATCAGGGGAAAATCCTCAACTGTCCTAAAATTCTCATTCCCAGCTTATAAAGTTCTTGCCTGAACTGTACAGGTCCTTGGAGATGAACCTGGCCAGGCCCAAGAACACATTAGCTCTTCTCCTGTAGAAAGTCAAACCCGCAGCACTACCCCTTCCCCTCCCTGCCTCTCCCCTGTCTCACCTGTGTCTGTCTTCACTCTAGGCTGGAAGCCCGCCTGATAGAAGAGTCTAACTTCTATCCTTCTTGCTTCCCTGGCACTAGCACCAAGTGTGGTACAGTATGGATTTCAACAAATGTTTGTTGAAAGAACAGATGAATGAAAAAGGAAAGCTTCATGGAAGAGATGTATGTCAGTTGCCTCGACTCCGTTTCAGGGCCATACCGTGCATAAGTTTTTGTTAAATATATTCACATAGAGGCTCAGTTTCCTTTGCGCCCAAGCCTCTTAGAAACTTGTCTTCTCTGATCTCTGATTGTGAACTCTGTAATTTAAAAAAGTGTCTCAGTTCTTACACTCTCAGATATTCATATTCCTTCTCACCAAGGCCCATGTCACACCTGTTCGTCTATGACACGGATGGAGGTGAACACACGGGGAATAGGTCGAAAGGAAGGGATATGATAGAAGGTTTGGCTAATGGTTAATTACGCCAAAAAATGTATACATACAGGAAAAGTTGCCCCAGGCTCTTCCCACTAAATGTTAATCCCCACGCAAGCCCAGATGAAGCCTGGGACCTATCGCAGCTATGTTTTAATTTGTCTGGACTTACTTTATAATCCTATTCATTAAAATGGCTGGCAGAGGAAGCTGTGCCTTTCTCCTAAAGGGAGAGACTTATGCATAATTTTCCCATAAAATTTCTTCTCCTTACAAAGGTGCTCAAAATTGATACAAGTAAGGTATAGAACAGACCCCTCCCAAAGATCTGCATACTTTCCTGCTGAGCAAGGAACAGAGAGGCAGGTGAAGCTGTTTCTAAAATTCTAGGGATGTAGAAATAGTCTTGGCCCTGTTTGACCTCTTGGGGCGTCCTTTCTTAAATATGCCTTTAGCATTAAGAGGGATAATAAGTAAAATTATTCTATTTTGCATAGGACCTGAGGTTCTGAGAATGACCTGAAGAAATTGTAATAGTGGGTTAAATAATTTAATGTGATTCCTGCCAGGATTTTCTATTTCATCACTAGATCATCTGAGTTACTGCACAACCAGGGGAGTTTCTCTGAAATCCTGGTGTACTTACAGACCAAGCCAAACTCATCAGCATTTGAGGCAAAAATAAGGAGAAAATGGAATATTCTCCTTGGAATATTCTCCAATGTTCTAGAACCGTTATTGGTATAACACAAATACGGCCTCACTGAATGCTTACAATAGTCCTGCAATGATACTTTCACTTCTGTATCGTAGTTAAGCAGACAGCTTGGAGACGTTCAGTGACTTGCTCAAAGGAACTCAGCTAGAATGAAAGGTGACTATGATTAACACAGTGTCTTGGCCTGTGAATTGTGGAATCAGCTTGGGCCATGCCTCAGATGTAATCTGCCAGTGTCCCGATTGCTGCTTGTGTATCAGACCTCTGCCTAACTACACGACAAGATCTCTGGAACCAGAGTCGGACTCTCCCTCCTCACCCCAATCCAGTGCCTATTTCCTTTTGCTTGCGTGTTTATCTGTCTGCTCAGCCTCCATCTGTCTATCAGTCCATCCTAATCAGCTATCTGTCACCAGGCTGCCTAACTGTCAATCTACCCATCTGTCCAACTGTATGACCTGAGAAGTTACCTCGTCCCTCTGTGGGTAAATGTTCTCATCTACAAAATAGGGTATAGACACCTACATCTGCATATGTGCAGATTAAATGAATACTAAGTAATGCACCTAGTGTCGTGCACATTTTTTACAGGGTAAACACTCACTGTGTGGCAGCTCTGCCATGTTTACGTGCTGGAAAGAGCCAGGGGAAGGGAGGGCTTGAAGACACTGGGGAGAGCAAGGGGATGACGTTCAACTGAGGCGCCTCTCACCAGGTGGAGAGGACAGATATGAAGCACAACCTGAGGGACAGGCTTAGTGGTCACCTCATCCTCTGGGGAGAGGGACACAGGTGAGAGACGTGGGGCACAGGCTGCGTAGGGACCAGGCCTGGATAACGGGGAGGTGCTTAACCACTGGCCTCGGTGCTGTCAGTGAGGAAGGAGGCAGGAACCTCTCCTGGTGAATGGATGTGGGCATTGGAAAGCGCCCCTGTGGGGAATGAGCGAGAGCACACAGAGCACAAGGACAGCTGGGAGGGCCCAGCAGAGGGTAAAGACTAAGCGTGGTGTGATTTGGCTCAGTGGCACTCAGCAGCTGTAAGATCAGAAACGGTGACTACTTGGAACAATGCTGGGTTTTGCCAGGTGGGTGTGGAAGGAAGCTGCAGAGACACAGGAGCTGTGAATGATGAAGGGAGGTGGCTGAGGTGAAGGGCCATGGGAACAATGGAAAATGAAGAAGAAAGGCAAGCCAGGAGAGAGCTGACGCTGGAGGAAGTGGCCTGTTCTGGCCGGGAGATCTCATTTTACTGGATTAGGGCCAAGGGAGAAAAAGAGGAGGAAAACTAGAGGAGCATGAGGAAGCGCTTCAGAGATTCTCTAAATGGAAAAACAAGGGCCCAGAGGGAGGAAGTGCCTCGTCCTATGCCATGCAGTGGCACGCGCTCAGTACTTGAGCAAGAACTTGCTGGCCGCCTTAGGAGTCGGTCACGTGAGGGGCCAGCTAGATGAACGGCTACACGAGGGCCGCCACACTCGCTGGTCCCTCCTCTGTGCTTCTGAACACGCAGTTTCCGTAAGCTAGGCTCCTTCACCCTGATCCTCACATGTTCAAGTCCAAATGGGCTTTCAGATCTGGCTCCAACGCCACTTCCTCCTCGAAGCTCCTCCCAGTGTCCCAGCTGGAAGAGTTCCCCTTCTGCCTTCCCAGAGCACTTTTATGTGGTTCTTTCCTTCTCAGGGTTATTAGTATGCCTGTGTTGCTAGAGGACCCTGCCATCATCAGATTCATCTCTGCCTTCCCGAGCGAGTCTCACACAGGGAATGTGTCTTCTGACAGCATCTGTATCGCCAGATTCTAGTTGTACAGGGCAGCGTGCTCCAGGGAGCTATTCAAGGTTCTGTGATTTCACACAGAGCAGAGGCTTGTAATCAGGGAAGCTGAGTTCAAGAGCCTGCTCTGCTCCTTCCTAGCTATGTGCAACAAATATTGCAAACCTTGAGGCTTATCTTTGTCACTTATAAAATGGTGATAATGATACCTATCTACCAGAATTTTAAATTTGATTTAAAAATATACTGAGTACCTACTGTGTGCCAGATATCCCTAGAAGCTGGGGATATAGAGATGATATAAAATGATTCCTACCCACAAGGAACTCAAGTCTACTTGTGCATGTAAGTGAGCACAAAGCTGGCCACCATGCCCAGCACACAGTAGGTTAATTATAAGTTAACCTTCCTTCCCACAGGCAAGATCACTCTATATTTTGAACAAATTAGCATTCTCCACGTGTGGCACCTATTCTCTACTCTCTCTCCCTCCCTCCCTCCCTCACTAAATCGGGCAGGTGGTTTTTACTCTCAGTGAAGGTTTTAGGAAGAAGCCAGAAGGGGAAGAAGGTGCAGGAAAGGAGCCTCTGACTTCCTTACAGTAATTAGTCTCCTTTAGACACGGAGGCCAAACCCAAGCTATTCTCTTGTGCTTTTCAACTTCCCTCCCTATCACCCGAGAGTCAGAGCTGCTTCCAGCCAGGGCTCTGTTCCACAGATCGAGATGGCAGAAAGCTAATGAGCCTTGGAAACCACATGGCCTTTCACCTCCTTCAAGGAGCTTGGAGAGCTTTCAAACCAAGCAGAAAAGTGGATTCCAGTATGTTGGTGCAGAGCAGGTCTCCACATCTATTCCCCCAGGACTAGAATTTCAAGCCTTTACAAAGCACCCATCACAGAAAGCGGTAAGCCACTGCCATTCATCTTAATTGGAGCGTATCTGGTCTCCTGATTAGAGGAGTTCAAACCGAGCTTGGAGAGGCCCCAAATGGGGGCTGACTTTGCTGAAGCAAACAGCCAGGAAAAGGCTGGTGAGCAAAGAAGCCAAAGAACATGACAGGGACGTGTATTTTTGGCCATGGTTGGAATGTAACCAGAACCCTACTAAAAGGGCCCAGCTGGGTGACATGAAGGGACAGCTGATGCTAAATCCACTTCCCAAAGACTTCAGACCTTAACAACCTTTTGCAAAAGGCCCATTTCTCCACTTTGTCATAAGCTCACCTATCTAACTCTTTCCTGGACACCTCCATCTGGATGTCCCCCTAGGCACTTCCAACTGCATGCTGATACTGGGGTAGCTTTCTAAAACCAACGTGACTGTGTCACACCTCTGCTTAAAACTTCTCAGTGACCCCCAATGACAGATAAAACCTAAACTCTTTCAAGGCCATTCATGACCTGACGCCTGGTGGCTTCCATCACCCTTTCCCTGCCTCACTACTGCCACAAATATCCTAAGCTAAGTCATTCCAAACTACTGGGCTTTCCTAGAAAATGCCCTGATCTCCCATCTTGGCACATGTGGCAAATCTCTGACTTCTACGATGGGCTGCTGCAAGGTGCTTGCCTCCTCCTTCTACCTCTGTCTGCTCACATCTGACCTCCATCACCCACGTACGTCCCACCCTCATCACCAGTTGAAAGTGATCGCTCCTTTTCTTGAAGCCTTGTACTAATGCCAAATACACCAGGTTCATGATGCAATTTATGTGGTTCCTAGCAGGGTTACTAAATGAAGTGGTACCTTATAAACCTGACACCTGATTCACTGGCAGTTTCAGCACAAACCTTGGTAACAGCCAATGGCAGAGTTGAGCAGGAGATAAACATGGGCTCCGAAGCCAGAAGAGCCTGGATTTGCACCCTTGTTTCCCCACAGTGTCTTTGGGCCAGTCACCCCAGTTCTCTGGACCCTAGTCTCCAGAGAATAATACCTTCTACAATGTCAGAGGCTTATATATTTGTTGTTTGAATAAATCATGAAGCACATACATGAAGGAGCTCTGTAAAATGTAAAATTTCCATTCAAAGAAGAGTTATTTTTAAAAATTACAAGTTATCATAGCAGCAGTTTGATTCAGGAAGACAACTGGAGATTTCGTGCGAGATATCAGCTTGGGCATCCAAATAGAAACCTGATTCTGAAGCCCAATTTCAGGAAGGCTTATATTTGCATAATGAAGAGTTCCAATTCTGATAGAAAATGTTCCAGGGCTGTCAGGGGAAATTCTACTAAATTACAAATCTGCCAGCTCCTGGTTTATCAACCTTTAACTCTGGCGGTATTTAGCAGCATGCCTGTCTGGGCCCAATTTTCCAGTCTTTGATTAAATGTTAGGAACTGACCATCTCATTGTGTCTAAACCTCCACACTACCTCCCAGACGACTGCTGGGCTCTTCCCTGCCTCCCTTTGACCCTCCCCTTCCTTCTCGGTGCCAGCGTCAATCTCTCAGCTATTTATTATTCTGAAGTTTGATTTTAGGCTGTCACTCGCTGTTCGGAAGGGGTACAGGAAATGTCAAGTCTCAATGGATATTATTCCTTGGGTGAAATTCTAACCTTGAGTTTCCCCTCCTGTAACATACCTATACAGAAATAGCCCAGCCTGATCGTTTCCTTTTGATGTTTAATTGGATGTCGGTGCTGTGCTTTCTGGGCTGAGAAGCTAATGCTTCTCAGAGAAGGAACAATTCCAGCTACACAAATGAGACTTGTAACAGGGGAGAATGCTCAATGCTGAATCTAATTTTCTCTCCCATCCATGAACATAAGACAATTTCTCTGGCATTAAAGCATCTCACTCAGTCTTTCTGTCATTAATAAGAATTGAATTCTGTTCCCTCAAATTTAAATGTAATTATATTTTGCCTTGTAAATAAAATTGAATTTAGCACTAATGCAACTGCTATGTTTAGAGCTTTAATTTTTTTTAACCCTGTTGCTACTTTCAGCTTTTTTTTTTTTAAAGTGTTGGGTTTATTTTGCTGTCAATTGTGACTTAATTTGATAAAAGAGCTTTTCAGCTCCATATCCACCCCGTCATTACTGTTATTATTTATGCGTTGTGACTTTCTTTCCTTTTGGGAAGGGGAGGAGAGTAACAAGACAGGACGCTGGAAGCCCACAGGATCTGAGTTTGAATTCTAGAGGGTCCCCCTAAATTATGGTAGAATCTAGGCCAGGCTGAGTTGAGAGAGCTAAAGAGCGAGCCCTGGCATGGAGTCTGAAAGAGAAATCTTCAATGTTCACTGAAAGCAATTTTAAACCAAGATTTTTGGTAAGGCATTCAGTGGGCTCCACAACCTGGACCCTGCCTACCTTCTGGTCTTACCTCCTACCACCCACTCCTGTGGCTCCTACTCTCCCACCAGATTGGGAGGTATGACTTTCCAACAGATCACACACTCCACTTGTGCATGAGCTGTTCCCTCTGTCCGCACTGCTCTCTCCTCCTTGGCCACCAGGGGCCTCCCTTCAGTCCTGGTTCATGGTCTGGCTCACAGGTCCTTGGTGAGGACCTGGTTCCTCTCCCATCCCTCTACTGGCCAAGTGCACTGCACCTGCCCTTGTGCTTCCAAACCATACTGTGTACACATCAATCAGAGCCCTTATCATGCTGCATAATTAAATATCTCACTTCCTGAGTAGACGGAGGGATTCTCTGCTGCTTGGTGCCTAGAACAGCGCCCAGCACACAGGAGAGGCCCGAAAGGCTTGGTGAATGAATGAAAGGAATGTGTGTGCCTGTTGGCTTGGGTGCAGGTCTGGAGCTGTTGTGGGGTGCTCTCTCTGTGGAGGGTGAGCTCCTCTCTGGAATGGACATCAGGAAGCTCATTCTCCTGAGGGGAGGCTGATGCTAACGCCGTTGTGCTGTGGGCTGCCGCCCTAGTTGTTCGGGTATAAGTGTGTCAGCACATTAATGACTCTTCATTTAGAATCGATGACCAGTGTTGGGGGATGGGGGAAGAACACGGTAGAGAGACTCAGCAACTTCAAGGAAACTGAGTCTCTGAGAGAGAAAGCAAGTTGTTTAAGGTTGCATAGACTCAGCTCCAGGTCTTCTGGCACCAAACCTTCATTATATAAATGGTCCTCAGACCTAATTAGAGTCAAAGGATTGTTTGGGCAATTTAGATCTAATCATGCATTCTAAAAATAAACACTAATACTTTATTTATTGAGTGCTTACTGAATGCCCAGCCACCATGCTAAGTATTTTATGCATATATATTAAAGCTAATTTGGAAAACAACCGTTTAAGGCAGGTATATTAGCCATGTTCTGTGCATAAGCTGAGTCTTGAAAATCTACTTCAAATCCCAAGCAATTCTTATTGACTGCACATGCTACTTCCAAACCCATGTTACTGAATCTCTAAAACATCTCCACCTGTTATTCCGTGAAACTCAACTGCAATGAAATGATAAGAATCATAAACCAGCAGCATGAGCATTTTACAGGCAGAAGCTCTGCCCTGTACTGCTTCTGTGAGCCTGCAACCCTAGGGAATAAAATACAGTGAGAGGCCCTCTCAAATAAAACTCATTTATGTCAGACAAGGCTGGAGTGAACCCACAGAGCAATGGAAATGAGGAATGAATTTATGAAGCTGAGGACAGAGCCTGTGGGGTGAGGGTGGGGAAGGAAGCCCTGAAGGAGAACCGATGGAGGGGCAAATGATGTGTCTAATGGGTGGCCTTTTTTAAAGGGTGCCCTGGAAAATTCCACAGAGCCTGAAATCCTCTTCAGAAGTCATTAAGCTCTGAAAGAAAGGTAGGCTTTCCTAATTCCAAGGACCATCTGAAAGAGGTTAAATTCCTTCCCTTGTCTGAGACAGCTCTGATCCAAGAGGATGAAAAGTCAACCAAAGCTCGGGGCAGGGGAGTGAGGGGTAGGAGTGAGAGGAGTTGTTCTGCTCAGCAGCACTGCCACTTGGTGCAAAAGCTGATGAGGCATCCAACCCAGGAGGGCTGCTCCCTGGGGAGGAGGGCTTAAAGGAGGTGAACTGAGGGGGCTCTTGTCCAGGAGCAGTCTGGCTGGCAATGCACATGAAACTAACATGAGTTAGGTCTGGAAACTAACATAGAAGGAGCCCAAGATCTGGTTCTAGCCCTGTGGAGTGTGTGAGGGGCGGGAAGGAAGGGGCCTGTGGGCAAGCAGGGGGAGGCCAGTCCTGAGAGAAGGGAATAGGCCATATGTCTGGTAGTGTGCTGGGATCTTCTTGCATGGAGCTCTCTGCTGCAGCCCTCCCTCTGCTGTGTTCCCAGTGGGCTCTCTTCTTCTCACTTTGATCATTCATTGGTTAAGTCATTCATGCAAGAATCCCTGAGAACCTAATGCACGTCTGGCCCTATGCTAGGGATATGGATAGATAGTCAGCAACCTCATGGAGCTCACAGCTTGTTAGGGAAAGACGTGGTTACAATACAGTGCTCAGTATACCATAGTGCTTAGGAGAGACCTTGGAGCCGGATCTGCTTTGGATCTGGATTCTGCCACTTACTAACAGGGTGGGGGTGGGGGAGAAGGACGATTCAGCATGTAATTTAATCTTTCTGAGCTTCAGTTTCCTCATCTGCAAAATGATAACAGTAATACTTTCTTTTTAACCTTCCCTTCTTAGTTACGGGTCCATATGATAATAGTTGTAAAGCACTTAGATCAGTGCCTGGTACCCGGTAAGCACTACGAGATGGATGGCTCTTCAATGCTCCATCCTGTGGCTTGTTAGGAAGAAAGATCAGACTGCTGATAAGGAAACTGCTTTGATGGAAAAGGGGATTTAATTTAAAAGCTGAACTACTTTGGGCTAGTCGTTTCCCTCTCCAGCTCTTTTCTGTCTGTAAAACAGCAGCAGCAGTCATTGCCTCCCCCCATCACTACCGCCACACTGTCATTATCACCAGCCCAAATGGTTCAGGAAGTGAGGGCCCACTGGGCCCAGAGTTGAGGACAAAAGGGGGTTGGGAGTTGGGGGTGGGGCATATGACCTGTGCTCTTCCGTTCCAACAGTTATCTTATGTGGTTTATCAGCAAGGGGGACCACATGAATGAGGCTGGATTTAAGGAGGAATTTCTGAGACGAGACTGGAAGCCAAGTTGCTGGGAAGCCAGGGAACTGAGTAAACACTTGTATAAAATCTGACTTCACTGTTTCCACAAACCTACCCCAAGTGCTGGGGAACTTGTCGGCTCACATTTCATTACAGGGCTGGTTGCTGAGTGCAGGGCATGTTGATTTAAGCTGCTTTCACTAAATCCTGTTCTTGGTGCCAAACAGCAAGACACTCATCTCAGGGAATAGACAGTCCTCCTTCCTAGGAGGCAGCAGGCAGCAGGGGCCCATCTCTGCCAACCCTAAAACCCACGATCAACACGGATGGAGCAAGGCTCACTTAGGCTGCATCTGCTGGCCTGTAGCCCCCGACGGAAGGTCTGGGCAGTGTCTGTGCCAGCCCTGCCATCCCAGGCAGCAAAAGCATAAATGACATGACTAGAGCTATTGCTTGTCTGGGGTGTGAGCTGTACCAGATACTTTGAGACCCATTTTGCCTGTATTTTCTCACCTAATCTTCACAATATTTCCATAAGGTAATTCTACCTAAGAAGAAACTAAGAGTTAGAGAGGTTCAGCCGCTTGCTGAAGCCATTCAACTAATAGGAAGCAAGTCTCCCCCAAAAGCCCAGTGCCTGTTCCACTGCCCTGTAGCCAACTCCAAAACATAAAGACAGTCTCCTGGCTGTAGGGATCCAGGCAATGAAGCATCTCCTGCTTAGCTTCACTGCAAAAACTCAATAGTTTTAAAACAGCTTCCACTCAGTGAGAGTGCCCTTGGAAGGGAGGTGGGAGAGAGACACAAAGTGCTTATTCTGCGACAGGCACTGTTCTACGTGCATCCAAAAATGATATAATTTAATGATCACAAAACCCGCTGAGGTCCTATTATTATCTCCATTTTTTAGATAAGGAAACTGAAGTCAAGAAAAGTTAAGTTTCTTGCCAAGGTCACACAGTCAGCATGTGGCAGAACCAGGATTGAACCCAGGTAGGCAAAGTCTGGGGAGGCAGGGGAGAAGAGGGAACAGTTGAAGTGCTTTCATTCCCTTTCAAACCGGCTACCAGACAGAGGGGGAGAGACAGCAGAGGCCAACAGTGGCCTGTGGGGGGCAGCAGAGAGCGCCGGGGCGCAGGCCAAGCTGCAGCCCCAGGCTGGGCTTTGATTCCCAGCTTCCCCCCTCACCAGCAGGCCTCACGCAAGGCACAGCAACCCCCAGCCTCTTGACAAGAGGGTAATACCATCCCTGCCATCCCCGCCCCACAGGGTGTTGCTGTGCGGGGTATGTGTGTGTGTTTCTGTGTGAAACATCTTTGTATGCTACGAAGCACTCAACAAACAAGAGATGGTTACTACTATCGCAAGGGGAGACGATAACTTTGATGCTGTCTTTTAAACTCCTGGCCTTGTGGC
Organism: Propithecus coquereli; assembly: GCF_000956105.1. Taxonomy (NCBI): domain Eukaryota; kingdom Metazoa; phylum Chordata; class Mammalia; order Primates; family Indriidae; genus Propithecus; species Propithecus coquereli. Next base: position 1,062,259 of record NW_012149108.1, read on the forward strand.
AATCATGACATCGTTTTAGTCAGTTACAGGCTAGAGATTTAAAAACTATAATCCAATTTCTGAAAGGGCACATTTCATCTTGCCTCTTCGTATCAAAGGTCTTTGTTAATATCCAGTGCTCTCACCAATGGGTGCTTCGATCATAATCAAAACAATAGCTAACATGTATTGAGCCCATATCATGGGCCAAGAAGCATGCTAAAGTCTCTTTTGCATTATCTTAAATAATCTCACAATATCCCCAGAAAGTAAGTACTATCATTATCTTCATTTTATAGCTTCGAAAAGTGATGTAACTTGCCCCAGATTAGAACAAGTCAGTAGCAGGGCCAGGATTTGAACCACGGTCTGTCTGACTAAGGGGCTTTTCTTACCACATGGATCTCCTTAGCTTTCACACATGAGGCCACTCACATACATGTTTCATACCAGTTATGGGGAGAGGTGTGCCCAGGACGGACGAAGATGAGGTCTCACAATTCTACTCAAAGTCCCTTCTAATGGTTCTGTTGTCTCCTTTCACAGGGCCAAGTAAAGAATACTTAGTAATCTCACCCAAAGTTATACCTGCCTCCTCAGAGGCTGTGGAGTGTCATCAGGGATTAACAGTGCAAGACACAGTTACATACCTATCATAAATTAGCCTTGTGGCCACATAATGAACAATGCAAGGCAGCGTAGCTTTAAGAGGACCATTTATTATACCACTATAAAGAGAGCTATATAAAAAGAATTATTCCTGAAACCCTGCACATCTATGCTCACAATCATGTCTTTACATGAGCTTTGCAAACAAGGATAAAAGTCCAATTTCGACTGCACATCGGACATCAATTCTCTATTCAACAGGGAAAGGTAATTCAAAGTATTCCAAAGGCCTGAATGCTGCATGGATCTCATTTTTGCCAAAGGTCTCCACCATTTTTCCTGATCACAACCGGAACTGTTAATACACAACATAATGAGCTAATCTGAGCTTCACTTTGTTTAAGCAGTGTGGAGTGGTGAGGAAAATGATTTAGAGTAAAAAAATCTAGTTGAAGATGCTATCACTTTTTAGCTGTCTGTCCCTAGGCAGGATTACTTAACGTTTCTCTGAGCCTTAGCTCAGTTTACTTACCTTGATTTGTTTGTTTGTTGTCTCCCCTCCCTGTCCTGGGATGCAAGCTCCATAGAAGGAGGGATTTCCTATTCTCTTCTTCCCCTGATTAGAAGAGGGCCTGGTACTATAGGTGCTCAGTAAGTATTCACTGACTAAAGTATATGTAAACTGGCAAAACAGAGATGATTGACACCTTTCTCAAAGGGTTTTTGTGTGAATTAAATGAAATATTAGGTGTGAACATAACCTATTATATACCAATGCTGTGCCCGGTTTTCACATGTTCCAATTTAATCCTCACTTTGAGAGGGAACAAAAATCAAAAGTGTTTTCAAACAGAAAGGTGCCAACATAACCACCCTTTGCACTTTATAAGTATAAACCCTGCAGTGAACCAAATACTACAGTCGAGAACAACTTCACTCATGTGTTCCTTCACTCATTCATCACTATTTATTGAGCAGCTGCTGTGGCTCAGGCCCATGCTGCGTCCTGGGGCTGCAGAGATGAGTGAGATGCTGGCTACCCTCACGGAGCTTACTGCCTAGCAGAGCACTTTGCCAGAAAGGCAGGTAGGGGCCAGAGCCCAAAGAACCCTAAACACTACACCGAGTTTGGACTTCATTCTGAGGGATGGGTGAAACAGAAGGGTTAGCCAGAGGGGGCCTGCATCCTGTAAAGCCTCACCCCTGCAGAGCTCACCTAGGAACACTTTCCCTATGGCCCGGCCTCCAGGGATAACCATATTAATATGAGAGATGAGATTTCAGTGACACACATCTATAATTATAAGTAACATTGTTAAGGGACACTGTTTTGAATCTTGAGGCTACCACTAAGGAAGGAATGATGTGAGGATGTGAGTTTTGAATTCTCTCTCCATCTAAGAGTAGGGGTGTTGCAGGGAGTTCGGGGAAAGAAGAGAAGCATTCAGAGTCATGGGGAATGCACTGCTATGTGATTGAGAACAGGGCCAGGTCCCTGATGAGGGCTGAATGGTTAACATGTTACAGTGGAAACCCCCTCCCTCCACCCATGCTTCTTCTCCCTGCCCTCCCCCCAATTCCTTCCCTACTCCCTCCATCCACCCTTTCTCTCCCTGCATTTACCGATAGAACAGTCATGTCCAGTCCAGCTTGGGTCACAGCTGCAAAGTCCGGTGTCTGGGAGGAAGGTTCCATGGCCTGAACATTGGTCTAAGCATGTGGCCCTGGGCGTCTCGCAGTTGGTGCCTCCCCATCCCACGGAGCAGTGGCACTCGCCTCTCACACAGACACCCCGGCCGGAACACGTGGGGTCCATGCAGTCCACTGTGACACGGAGGAAGGAGAACACAGGTAAGCACCTGACCAGCACAGGTGAGGCTTCTTTAAGCAAACTACTAAACTTTGTCATCGAGGGGCTTCACACATTCTGGCAGAAGGACACAGAGGCCACTTGATATGGTGAAGAGCAGTATTTTAGCAAATGGCAGGCCTGGTCTCCCAACTCCACCCAGTGACTGTTTGTTTACCTCCCTGAGCCTCAGTTCCCTTGCCAGTAACACATGGATACAAATTCCTCCCTCTTGGTTTGTAGTTGGACAAGGTAAGGAATATATCTGGGGCATCAGCATAGCACCCAATGCCCACTATAATAGAGGACAGGACTTTGTTTTGTCCACTTCTGTATCTCCACCGCCTCCTAGAAGAGGGCCTGGCATATAGGAGGTGCTGAATAAATCTTTGTAGAACAAACTTCTATTACCAATTCACAATGCGTGTTTATTTATGTGAGCATGAGACTAAAATAAAGAGATTCCTTAACTTAAATGAGAATCTATTTTGCAATTAAATTCCATTAGATTTCATCATATTCCCCCAATTCTTGTGATTGATATGAACTTTCACACTTCACTTTCCTGAGGGCAAACATTTCAACAACTATTCAAAATTATATGTGCTGACTTTGCACAGCTTCTCCTTAGGTCGTGGGTGAGCTGTACAGCTGTGGCTCACGGCCCAGCAGACCCCACGGGGCTCCTAAGACCCAAGGTCAAAGTGGTCTCAAGTGATCAGCCCAGAAAGAATGAAAGGAGAATGGCATTGTGGGTTACTTGCTCTGTGCTTGCGCTGTATTAAGTGCTTTCCATACACTCTAATAACCCAGTGAGGTACAGATGAGGAAAGTGAGACTCAGACAGATTGAATAACTTATGCCAGATCACACAGCTAAACTCTGCCAAAGAGGAATTGTTTTTCTCGATCTTTTTATTGTGGTAAAATACACATAAAATTTACCGTCTTAACCATTGTTAGGGGCACATTTCAGTGTAATAAGGATATTGATATTGTTGATTAATCAACATCACTGCTCATCTCCAGAACTCTTTTTATCTTGCAAAACTGAAACTCTGTGCCCATTAAACAATTCTGTATTTCCCCTTTCCTCCATCCCCTGGCAACCACCATTCTCATATCACTTTCTGTCTCCGTGAATTTGACTACTCTAGGTACCTTGTAAGTGGAATCATACAGTATTTATCTTTTTGCGAAGCCTTATTTCACTTAGCATAATGTCCTCAAGGTTCACCCATGTTGTGGCATGTGCCAGAATTTCCTTCCTTTTAAGGCTGAATAATATTCTATTATATGTATACATCACATTTTGTTTCTCCATTCATCCACCAATGGACACTCACGTTGCTTTCACCTTTTGGCTATTGTGAATAATGCTGTTATGAACATGGGTGTTCAAATATCTCTTTGAGACCCTGCTTTCAATTAATTTGAATAGATGCCCATAAATGGAATTTCTGGATGATATGGCAATTCTATTTTTTTTTGAGGAACTGCCATACTGGTTTCCACGGCAGTTCTACAATTTTACGTCCCCACCAGCAGTGCACAAGGGTTCCAATTATTCCACATCCACAGAGGACTCTGAAGGCAGGTCTGATTCTGAAGCCAATGATATTTCTATTAGTGGCTGACTTCCCCAAATCAAAGCTTTAATTATGGGGCTACACGAAATTAACAGAGACCTCTAACTGTCCACAAAGCACTGCATGGAAAAAGTAGAAGAGTATTGGGAATTAACTTAAGTGGCTCCAGTTCATACGAAAAATGCAAAAGGTAGCAGAGAGAAGACATAATTGGCACAGAAGGTTGGTCTGTGTTCTCTACCAAAAAGTTGTTAGGTCTGTCTTTCTCTTTAGGGAGGCAGGGATTCTACTCATTTTGTAACTGTGAGGGGACAGGGCTGTCCTGGTGGGGACCCCAACACGTAGCTATTGGAGAAAGAGTGTTGTGGCACTGCAATGAGTACATTCAGGTTCCTCCTCAAAGGAGCACGTGAGGAAGCCCTGTGCTGCAGAAGAAAGAACTTAGCATTTGGCCTCGGAGGACCCAGGTTCAAGGGTCAGGGGACAAAATGTACTGGTTCTGTGACCATGGTCAAATTACATGTCTGCTCTGAGCTTCCCATCTATAAAGCAGGTATGGTAAGAATATCTGCCTCTTAGGTATTGTTGCAAAGAAGTTATTCTTCCATCCTATCAGGACATTCAGTAGCATGACTTTGGCCAACTGGGGTCAGAGCTCATTTATAATTCAGACACCCTTCTAATTCATTTATTAATTATATTTTATAACCCAGTATAATTGGCTTTTGCATAAAAGGCTGGGAAACACAGCCTGAATATATAAGAGTCACAGACAGAAAGTGTGAAGACTTTACAAATGGCAACATTCTGGGAACAGTTATATTGAGAACCAGCTTATTAAGAAAGCTCTTTCGTTATTTAGGTTTTTTAAAGGAGTTTGACTTGATCTCAATGACAAATAAGATCAGAGTTCAGAAGGGACCATTTGCTAAGAAACATAGTAATGATCACAATATCAACTAGCATGAATTTAGTCCCTCTTTTATATACATTATCTCATTTAAGCTTAAAAAGTAAATATGAGGTAGCTACTATTATTATCCTCATTTTACAGATGTAGAAACTGAAGCACAAAGAGGCTAAATAACTTGCCCAAGATCACACAGCAGTAAGTAGACGAATTTAAATTTGAACCACTCTTTTCTGGTATAAGCCTTTTGCTATTTCCTCTTATAATCTTACCCATTCAAAAATACATGCATGCATATATACTTACATAAACACATAAAGTGGTTTGAAAATAGAAACTGAAACAAAATAAGAAAAGAAATAGGGCAATGTGGAAAATCAATAAAGCCAAATGAAGGCAAAGAATCTCCTTCTGCAGTCTCTGGACACTGTTTAAAAATGGTTAGAACATGACCTGTTAGAGTTGCTGGTAATTAAAAATAATAAAAATAATAATAGTGATAAATTCTCATGACTTACCTCAGATCTCAGAACCTCAGAAGGCTTATCCTGGCCCATTAAGCTACTATGACAATTCCCTAGATCCAGAGAGCTTTCCAATTTGACAGGAAACAACTCAGCAATTCCTATCCCAAGGCCTATAAAGGTATTTCCCGTTCTGTGAGTACCTGGCCCCCAGCTTTGGGTTGAAACTGTCTCTGAGAAACCCAGGGTGCCCTTGAGGTTGAACCTATAAATCTCCACCGTTAGTGAGCAGGCCGAGAGGGTGCCAAGTTCAGCAAGAGGACCTTGGCGTCATAGCCCTGTTCTTCCTCAGATGTAATGAGTCTAATGGGGACCCGGGAACCAGCAAAGTGAATCCCATGCTCTCAGCAGACAGTCCAGGCAGAGAACAAAGACCAGAAAGACCTGATGAGAGGTTACCTCCAGGCAATTAATCTTTACTTCTGAAGGTCGACTGGGCAAAGTGAATTGGAGCAGGAGGGAAGTTTTAAAGATGACTGCATCACAGGAGGGAAGGTAGCTCCAGGAATCCTAGGCTGCACTGGCTGAGATTTCTGCAGGGAGGATGCTGTCCTTGTGCTCTGCTGATCCTAAACCTAGGGCTGGTATCTATGTCTTAGCGATGCTCTGCCAAAGAGGTGGTAGGCACACTCTGGATCTGCACTCACTTTCTGGGGCCTCTGAGGTGGCAAGTCCCCTAGGATGGGATTAAAGTTGTCTTCTCTCCATCCCACTGGGACAGCTTCCCCAGGGAGCTGTGCCTAACATGGGAAGAGCTGGCTGGCCTAGGGGGCAGAGCACTGCGATAAAGGGGTCAGGGAGGCAGGCCGAACTTTGTCGCAGAGTCAGTCTAACTTAGTTTCTTCCTAGAAAACCTGCCAAACAGTTACATTTTTCCTTTTGCAGAGTTTGCCATTCAAGCCAAAATTTTTGGCAGAAGCATAGCCCATTAACAAAATGAGGAGGCCTGCATGGCCAGGCTGCAAACACAACCCTTTCCCCAAAATATTCCACGCTTCAGTGACCGCACGAGCTATTAGACACTCTCCAGTTCCAAAAGCATGGTGTCTCACTTTTCACTGCAAAACGTCTAGGTTTGTTCTTTTCTGTTCCTCCCCCAACTCCCTCCCAGTGTCCTACTGGCTCCATTCAAGCTTTAAAAAATACGGGGTAATAAACTTCAGAAGAAGGGACAGAGAGAAAAAAAGTCAGCTTGTTAGCTGATGTTTTATAAACACAGTGCAACCCGTTAGCACAGAGCTGAGGGAGGAGGCCGCAGACCCCAAGAAAACCCCATTTTCCACACAAGGACCGCGCAATGACGCTGCAGCAGAGAAACAGAAATAATAAAAGGAATCAGTACCAGATGGCCCTCCTCAGCAAAGAAAGCAGGAGTAAAAACACTTCTTTTCAGATAGGTAACGTAAATCACAGTTCTAAACATTTTTTATCTCTTTGTAAGTATCCCTTGGCTCTGGGGCACCGTCCAGTACGGGCTCATCCGGAGAAGGGCAGCTCCCCCTCTCTGGCCCACACAATACGGGTGGGACTGGGGGGGCAGCCACAGTTTCAAGGGGAATCTCCTCTTTGTTCCTCTCTCCTTCTCAGGGTCTTCACCTCAAGTGACTACAATGAAAAGGGAAGGCAGACGAAGGTCACCACTCTCTGGATAAGAACGCGCAGTTCCTTTGTTCCAGGGGGCGGCCCTCCCCTCTCAGGCAGCCTAATGTCGTCCCCATCAAAGTGGACAGGCCTGAATCAGGGCTCCAACCACACTCGGGGTTTACACACAGCCTGTCTCAGAGAGGCGATGCTTTTCAGACATCAGTCCCTCCTTGTTCCCCAGTCTTTGAAGACAGGCCTGTTAACACTCTGTTTTTAGAGAAAGTGGTGCCTTGAGACGGGGCTCTCTGTTAGATACCACACGGGTGCAGAAGACCAGCTCTCCCTGGAGCCTGTGTGCCACCCACTGGAGAAGGTGGCAGGCTGCCAGACTGCAGAGGATGGGAGATAACAGCAAGCGCACAGCATCATCCGGCAGTTTCGAATGGCAAAGCGCGTCCATTTCAGAAGCCCTTGGATGAAGTGAGGGGGGCGAAACAGGAAACGTGCTTCAATTGTCCCCAGAATAATACTAATAATAGAAGAGCTCACATTTATGGAGCGTTTACTGTGTGTCAGACACTGAGCTAAGTGCTTTACATGGGTCATTTAATTCAATCCTCACAATGGTCCTCTGAGGAAGGTATTCCCATTTTATAGACAAGGGAACTGAGGCTAGTCAGAGGCAGGGCCAGGACTCTAATCTGCATCTGATTCTAGAGCATGCGCTCGTAAAGCTACTTCCCATCGCTTGTGAGTGAGGCTCTGGCTCCCGGCTGGAAACCCCACGCAGTCAGGAAGAAAGAGGCCTAGATTTGAAGTGAGAAGACACGGTTTGAATCCCAGCGCCACCATTAGTTCTATGACCATGGGAACGGCACTGCCCTTCCCTGGGCCTCAGTTTCTTCATTTGTGAAACTGAAATATCCATTTATCTAACCCGGTTAGATTTTCCAGGAAAGAACTGCTGTTGCCGTAAATCGGGTCCCTTCCTCGCCTCGATCTGCACAGCCATGTATTTACTTCATGAGGAAGAGAGACACGCACATGGGCGCTGAAGAGCCACACACATGAATACACACACACACACACACACACATGTACAAACAGGAGAGTGATAAAAGAACACAGAGTTTGGAGGTGTATAACAGGATGAGACTTCAGAAATAGAGATATAAAAGGAGTAGACAAGCTTAGAAGGGAGTGGAAAGAACTTGGGGTATGGCGCCAGAAAAACGGGGCTCAAACCCAGCTCTGCCATCCACTAGCCATGTGACCTTGGGCAAATTATTCAACTCTCTGAGTTCAGTGTCCCCCGCTGTACAGTGGAGATGATCACCCCTCCCTAATGGGTTCAGTTCTTTTCCCCTTCACTGGCCAGGACACTGATGTGTCTGTCTTCTTCTTTTACATTAAATACTGCTGCTGCCTGGGGGCGTGGGGGTCATGGGGAGGCTCGGGAGGCTTCCTCTGCTCCCTGGCACTGTGTGCCAGCCTCTATCTCACAGGAAAGTGCTGGAGCTGCCACCCTCCAGTCTTACCTTCCTCGCAGCTCTCGCCCTTGTAGCCGGGGTTGCAGATGCAGGTGCCCATGATGCAGGTGCCGTGGTTGCTGCAGGCCACATCGATGCACTGGTTGGTGGGCACATCGCACTCGGTGCCCTTCCAGCCACTGTGGCACAGGCACCGGCCCTTCATGTACTGGCCATTCCCGCTGCAGAGCACGGGGCAGGAGGCTGGGGAGACAGCACCAGAAGGCTTGCATGATGCAGCACCCAGTAAACCCCAGCTGCCTCTGTCCCTTTCTCTCCTCGGCCTGTCTGGCTTGACCAATAGCCACAAACACCCATGTGTGTCCATCTGTCTGCTTCTCTTGTTTTATTCCATTCCAGTTTAAACACATCTGGAATTGCAGGTGCAGGTGTTGCAGGGCAGGCCCTGGCAGAGCTGGTGCCCACCTCCCCCAGCCCTTCATGTTGCTCATGGGATACCGTGCAGCCAGGAACCTTAGGAAGCTACAGTCTGTTCCTTGGTCTCACTGGAAAAGACAGCAGCTGGACCTCCTACCGCCTGCCCCAAATCTCCCGTCCAGCACTCTCCTAAGAGCATTCCACTTTCACTTCCCACACCTCATCTGCAGCACCACTTACTGTCCTCTTTAACCAGCAAATCTCAGCCTTCCTTGCCTTTCAGGCCTCCACTTCAGCCCCATACACCACTGCCGCCTTAAGAGAAGAGCTGAGCCCATCTTGGCTCTTTAAAGTATTATCCTTTCATCCTGCCTCTTAGCGTAAAGGGTTTTGTGATCATCTCTGCGAAGGACACTATATAAAAATAAATTATATTGCGTTGTGCTGTAAGTACTTACCAGTCTTATCAACATATAACAAGGCTGTTTTATACATGACTGTTAACTTTAAGTGCACATGGGATGAGGAAGTTAATTCTCCTTAGAAGGGATGACTCGTCTCCTCTCCCTGCACCACCTTCCCTTGGCTCCCACCTGGCTGCTTCCTTTCTAAAGCACTTGGCAGGTAATCACTGCACTTCTCTGGGGCTGCCAGCTTTGCTGCCTCAAACTGAGTCCACTTCCTGTTAGGAAGAATAAGCAGAACCTCCAAAGCAGTGTCACGGCCTAGCTCCTTCAGCCTGGAAAACCATCTCTGCCTTCCACTCATGAACAACTTCTTGAGCTCAGAACTCAGGTCCAATGTGACCCCTCATGGGAAGCCTTTCCCTGTCTTCATGTCTTCCATGCTAAGATGGCTCCTGCCTTCTGCTCTGACAGCAGCTTCCTGCAGGTAAGCTTGTTAGAGCTTAGAGTAACTTACAGTACTATGTTGCAGTCATTTATTTACTTATCTGTCCCTGAGACGGTACTGAAAGCTCCCAGGATTGGAGCTCTCAGGTCCTAGCGCAGGAGGGAGCCCTAAGCGGGCATGAGGTGAATGACTGCTGAATGAGAGAAGAGGTGGGAAAAACAAAAGAAAGGGCTGTTTCAGTTTCCCAGGGGAGTGCCAAATTCTCCAGACTACACATCTCCTTTGGCATTTTCCTCGTTAATTATTCCAGGACAGAAACGAAGGCTAAAAGCCCAGGGCAGACTGTGGGCAGCCTTTTAAACCATCTCCATAGTGGTTATCATTAGCCCTGGATGTGCCAAACATGAGGCAATGCTGGGGTCCCGTGTGCAGCAGAGCAGCCCAGCCTCATCAATCCCTCCCCTGGGTGGTCTCAGCCAAGGCTCTGCCCGTGCTGCTCGAGGGCAGCAGCGGAGCAGCTCCTTGGGCTGCTATCCACAGGCCAGAGAGAAATCGCACCAGCATGAAGATAAACGCCAATGATGCTCGGCCAGGGCTGATCGCTCCGCTAAGGGGAAATCAAGCTTTTAAAAGGACCCTGATGCCACTCTGCCTGCCCAGCAATGGACACTAAATTCACTGTGGCTGCCCCTGTAAAAACCGTCTATTCCCGACCTCCCAGATCATCCGCATGAGGATAACAAGGCTGACGAGGCCAGAGCTCTGCCTGCACACCTCCCCGAAGGGCTTCTGAAGAATGGCCCTTGGGAGCCCTTCTCGAGGCAGCAGGAGGTGGCCTGGAGTTCTGCACTTGCTCTGAGAAGTGGAACCTGGGCTGCTCGAGGGGCCTGGGGAGCAAAACTCCAGAGCCCTCAGGTAGATTTCTCACCTCTGCCGCAGTCAGGGCCCAGGAAGCCCAGGAAGCAGTGGCAGGTCCCAGAGATGCAGTCACCGTTGCCATAGCAGTTGCTGGGGCAGTTATCCACCGATTCTGGGAGGAGAAAAGAGAAAGAGCTGAAAATAGAAATTGCTTTACCTAAACAGAGAGCCCAGGAATCAGGCGTTAGCTTAAGCAAGGCCCACGTATTTGAGCTAGTCTGGCCCGGTCACTGAAAGGAATCAATGGAGTTACAATTCTACGTTATTTTTACTCTTGCTGAGGTACGTCTCAACTGACATTAGGAGATGTGCTCTGGAAAATGCTTTAAACAAATTTTTACAAATCAAATTTGTATCTATAAATGCATTAAAAATTCTTCAGCGAAAAACAGTGAGAAAAACCATTTACCCTTGTTGACAGTGGCTATTATCTGTGAGTGGTGGGTTACTGAGTGATTTGTGTAGTCTTCTTTACACTTTTCTGTATTTTATGTCTTCCTCATAGTGGGCCGATAGTCCATTAATTTGTTTCTCATAAAGCTACTGGGCCTTTGCAAATCTGTCTCTTCCTTCCTCTGGTTTTTCGTGTATCTGTCCAGGCCCCACCACCTTTCATGGGGCCTCCTATAGCAGCCTCTCAGCTTTGCCTTTGCCCCATCCTGACGCATTCACCGCCTGGCAGCCTGAGCGATCTCTTGGAAACAAATCTGATCCTGTCACGTTCCTGCTGAAAACCCTTCCATGGCTTCCCATTTGTTGAGTTGAAAAAATCCAGGCTCTTTTGAAAGGCATAGAAGTTTCCTTTCCTGTTACCTTTGCACTATCTGCACCTCCAGAATCTGCTATCATGCCCATTTTTTTACAGGGATGTCACTTTCTCTAAGTCCTCCTAATACTTTTGGTATATACTCTGTGTGACATTGGCCAGGAAATACAGAATTAGGCAATTTCAGAAAGATTTTAACCAAAAATTAGGCAGCATTTTGTAGCTCCAGTTAGTAAACCCGCTATCTAGGAAATGTATGCATTTGGAACAGTTCATTTCTCAATGATGCTGGATGTGGAATAGAGCAATGTAGCAGCTGTATACTGAATGCCTTCTTTGTGTCACGTGTTTGCACAAAATTTATCTCATTTCATTGTCACCATATCTGACAAGCATGTATTGTTATTTCTATTTTACAAGAAAAAAAAAAGAGGCAGCTGAGATAAATGAAGCGACGTGCTGAAGGCCACAGGTACTGAATCACGGAGGCAGGACTGCAACCCAGACGTTTGGACTCCACGCCTGGTCTTCTTCCATGACACCATGCTATCTGGGCCTCGAAGGAACTTATTCCAGATCTGTGGGGATAGGGCTCCCCCTGTTCCCTCAACTTCCTTTCTGTGTCCTGACTGAGAAACAGAGTGCCTCGACCACTCTGTGACCCAGCCATCTGCATTTCTCCTGCAGGCTTGAGCCTAAGCAGGGGCCTTGAACATTCCCAGGCACGATAAAAGTGTTTAGGTTGTTGCCCAAAACACTCAAAGAAATTAGCCCCAGCCCTGAGCCAAATTCCTTAAACCCTCATATAAAGTCCATACCTGGCACCCCTCACTGCAGACACACCTAGGTACAATATCCCTTTCTCTTGCTGTCTGCCCAAGGGTTGCTGCGGCACACTGTAAGTCAGTCCCCCTAAATAAACGTTTTAGACTGATCATCTTGGCATTTAGTGTGACTTTCTTTTGAATCCCAGCTGACCCCATCTCAGGATGGTTTGGAGCACACCCTTGGAACTCCCCTGTAGTTGCTTTTGGGGCAACTCTAGCTGTGGGTTCACTGGATAAAATAGTGGGACATTGAGGCCAATGCTGAAGGCAGCAAAGGATCAAGTTGTAAGCCAGAGAATTCTGTAACTTTCATAGCTTGCAGAATCCTAGAGACATCCAGCCCAATGCTCTCCTTGGATAGAGAAGGAAACCGAGACCCAAAGGAAGGGCAGTGACTTGCCCAAGGTCTCAGAGTGAGTCAGTGGAGTCAGATTTGGAAGTAGAGGAAAAGGTTAGTTAGGCAGGCAGAGTTAAGGATTCAATCTGTTGTCTTAGCTCACAACTGTAAGTCATGAAGGCAAAGTTAAGGCCTCTGTTAAATGAAATGTTACCATGTAAGACACGAGCCTTGCCTATAAGAAGTTTGCAGCTTAATTGGGAGAACAAAATAATAAGTGAACGGTCACCTGGGCAGCAACATGGGGCACACAAAAGCTCTGCCTAGAGGTAAGGAAGCTTGGTTTTGGAGCCCATTGATTTAGTACCAGAGGCCGTGACCTAAAGTAACTTCCTCCCCCTCTCTGGGCCTCACCTTCCTGATACGTAAAATGAAGGTGATGGCAGACATGATTCCCTGGGAGCGCTTCCTGTTCTAAAATTCTATGAGTCTATAATTAATTAAGAGATCAACTGCAAAGAAAAGGCATCCAGACAAGGGCACCAAGATTTCAATGGAGCAAAGCAGTTAAGGGTACTGCAATGGCAGCTGGAATGGGGGTGAAATTGCCAGAGGGAAGGCTTCTTGGAGGAGATGGGCTTGGAGAATGGTTTGATGATGGACAGGAGGAGCCGACATTTACAGCATGGTGCACTTCCAAGAAAGGCGTTTCCGCAGAGTCTTCCAGTTTCAACTTGGGAACTATTTTAAATGTTTGGGACAATGGTCCAAATGTATGTCATTTTGTGGGTGAGAAATTCCACTCACTCGATGTGGTCCTTGCTGACACGACTAGTGTTTTACACTAACACAGAATTAAGAATAGGGTCTAATCCAGCACATGGTCTCATTCAGGGTAAAGTGGTTGGGGTCCCAGCAGAGTGAGGCTCACAGGCCAGGGTCCCAAGAACCTCTGCTCTCCATGGGCTTTGCCTGGAAGAATCTATGTTCCTAAGGCCTTTAAATCAGTAATGACTTCCAAAACACTATTTTTATAAAGAATCATTTAGGAAGTTTCATTTTGAATATTCTTTTAAAAAATAAGAATTTTGAGTAAAGTTTAAGGCAAGATAATTTCCACTTTAAGCTACTGGCTAACTGCACAATCAGAGGAATAATCGCACCCTCAGTGTTGCAGAAGGAGTATGGGAAAGAAAGGCAGATGGCCCAGCTTCTACATTTTGTTCTGCTACGGAATGGTGGTGGATCCTTGGCCATGCCACTTGATCTTTCTGTACCTGTTTCCTTGTCCTTGCATTTGCTCATCCCACACAGCCCTGCTTGGTAACTCCTATTCCTTCTTTCAAATCCAGTTCAAATGCCACCTCCTCAGAAAAGCCTTCTGGACGTTTTAAACAGGCTAAGTTACTCACAAGATGCTTTTTCCCTCGCCCCTATTAAAGTATCATACAGTCCCCTTTGTTGACTGTGAACTCCTTGAGGACAGAAACTGAGTTTATTCATTTATGTATTTGCCCTGGTATTCAATCCAGAGCAGGGTCTCAATAAATATTTGTGGCTATCACTCAAAGAATTCAACTAGATGATCTCAGAGATCCCTCCCAGATCTAAAATTCTGTGGTCCAGTCCTTCTCAAACCCAATGGTATAAAATGTCTCCTAATAAAATGACTATAATTACCAATTGCATTTTTAATAGGACAAACTGCAGATAAGTGTTATATATTTTTTAGATTCTGATTGATGAAGTCTGCAAGATGCAAACCTGTTTATCATCTGCCAAAAAGCCTTCATAGTGAGAAAGCGAGGACAGCATATTTTTGTGATTGAGTCTAGTGCTGGTTGCTAAATCTGACAGAAGCCTGTTTGCTACAAAACTTGCCCCAGGCTGTTGGTGTCAGAGAAGGCAGAAGTTTTAGGAGACATGAAATAATTTTAAGATGGCAACAAGGGAATGGAAGGGAGACATATGGAGAATATTTTATTTTGATAGGATATTTACGTGTAGTTTTTTCTCCCACTTGGAGGGATTTCAACAATTTGGGGGTCCACGTGAGATCTCACAAATAATGAGTCTTCACTGACCAGCTATCTCTACACTAAACTCTAGGGCAGAAGTGACATTCATTGGCTTGGAAAAAGTGTGAGCTTTACTGCATAAATACATTGTATGTTCCCAACTGGTGTTTGGGGAATTTTTTCCCCAACAGTCTCTCCTGCTTTGCTCATGTTCATACTGCAGCTGCCTTCATTTAGCAGAAGGAATACCTTTAGATCTGCCTTGGATTCAAATTAAAAATTCAGCTGCCTATGAATAACTAATTTTCATTATTGGGTATATGGGATGTTGGAAAACAGGGGCCTTTCCTATAGCTTTTGTTTTTCTATCTCAGCAGTGGGCCCTAGTAGGAAATTTGATTTTCAGGAACTTGTTTTTCCTTCCATCGGCGTTAGAATGCAGAGTTTAAATGATTCCTTAGCTCATTCTCTGGACATGTGTTGTGAGTGGGCGTGTTCTCTGGATGTTGAACAAAGTATTGGTCAGAATACAAAGGGGCAACAGCAGAAGGAAGAAAAGGCAACAACCATTCTTCTCAGAGGAGACGTGGGAGTCAGGCAACCACAGGGGCCTCAGGGAACCCAATACAGTGACCATTTCGCCTGCTTACTACTCTTTTTCAAAAACAAATCATTAGCATTGTTGTGATAAGATGAAAGATGATCACAGTTGATAAACAAGTCCTCCTGAGTCTGGGTTGATGTTTGGGAAAGCCTGCCTTCATTTGCCACCTCTGGTTTTCTTTTTTGAAATCTCAAAGCATCATTTTGTAGGAGACAAGGAGAGACCATGGAATAAAATCCTATGTGGAGGAGGACTGTCAGGGAAGTCCAATTGCCTACTGGACTCCTGTTTCACAGGGACAGTGATCCTGGAAAAGAGAGGGTAGCTTCTCCTCCATCAGCTCACCATGGCATGGGCACACCTGCCTCTTGCTCTGGTCTGAGCAGGCAAACCTCTGTGGTCATGGGAGCTTGATGTTGGATCCCAGCAGCAAAGACAGAAGGAACCAGCTGTGTGAGAGAGGTCAGAGACCACTCACCAATCTCAGTCTCTCCCTTCTGCTCATCTTGCATTTATCCCTCCCTGCCAGACCTCCTCTATGTCTTGTTCCCCTGTGATGTGTCTAAACTAACAGAAGCCTGCATTTACTTCTGACACCTCCTTCTTCTATTTCTGTTGTCTCTCCTTAAATTGTAATCTTTGGAACACCTGGTTGAAGTACCAAGGTCTACCTATTGCCCAACAACCTTCTCATGCTTCCTCCTGGCTGCTCTGTAGGATGGAAGATGATGCTACGGGCAAGAAGAAACTTCGATTCCAGGACAGCCAGTTGGATGACTGGATATATCACCTTGACTTCAGTTAGTGAAATTTATACTTTAGGTTACATCTATTATATCCTTTGTTCCTGAAATAGAAGGATTGGGCTTATTATTAGTAACCAAAAGAAGAGATGAAAACAAACTGGATAGTGTAGCTGGGGTTTAATTCTACAGCAACTCAAGGGTGAAGGAATAGTCCAAAAGAGACCCTCTCATTCCCTCAAATGGAACTGTGAAACGCATATCATATATTCTAATTTAATCTTTATAATAATTATGAGAAATGGGTATCTTTGCTACCATTTTGTAGCCTCAGATGGAGACTAGGAGATGAAGTCACTTTCTCAGGTCATATAGCTGAGAAGGCTGAATCTCGTATATGTTCTATGCACAGCCAAAGTTTGTGGCACATGGCCTGGACCAAAGTATGGGCTTTGGAGCCAGGCTAACTAGATGCCTTTGGATAAGTCATCTCTATACATCATTTTCCTCATCTGTGAAATGGGATTAATAATAAAATAATGACACCCACCTCAGAGAGCTATTTTGAAAACCAAATAGGGTAATGCTGTGTGCAAAAAGGTTGGCCTAGGACCTGGCAGAGTTGGTATTTTGGTTTTAAGGAAGGGCCACACATGCCTTCCATTTGTGAGCTACAACAACATTCTGACTTGGTCTAATGAATCCAAACAAGGAAATGTGGGTTTCTGAGGGTAAACATACACATACACACACATACAAAATACACAGAAACTCCCCGTGGTAAAAACAGGAAGGCAAACAAGCAATGCTTCCGAATGTGAAGAAGGCAGGGTGTTTGGGTAAATTTTCTCCCGGGGGAAAGCACTGTCAAAGCAAATTAAACCTGTTGTCTCCCAGAAGCCCAAACACAGGCAGACTCATGCCAACATCTGAAAGAACTTTTCTCCCTGTGCACTCTAGATTGGCACTGGGCAGGTGCCAGGTGCTGGAAAGCTGTTCCATGGCCTGTGAGGTGTCGGTCCCTGTAGGTGTCCCAGCTTTCTCTGCAGATGATGGAATTCAAAGGCCTTCAGTCTGCAGTAGTCTAGGTCAATGCAATGACAAAAATTTGACAAAGCCCCTGACAGCCTGGGCTTAAAGCCAGTTCCGTATTGGCATCTGAACTGGGAGATCTGTTTTCAGTCATACTCAGAAGTCTACCAACCACTACTGAGAGCAGCTCCAAGGAGAGGTCTAGCAAAAGATTGTTTCCTCGATATATCCAGTCTTGGTTCTCTGTTAATTATTTCTCTGGGAGAAAATCTAATTTCACCAATAAGATTGTGAGCTCCTTGAAGACAAGCATCCAGTCTGGTTTTCCAAAGAGTCTGGTGAGTGCTAAAGACAAACCAAGTCCTCAATATTTTCTGGATTGATAAACTAAGTAGGAATGCAAGGGGGAAATAGAGTAAAGGGGTCAGAAAAGTGGGCATCAATCAGATTCAAGAGAAGAGTTTGGCAGCCAACAAAGCTATTCTTTCCTTGTCCTATATTTTTAGATGTGTGATGCTTAGAATAAACAGAGTGATAGGAGGCTCAACTTTGCATTGCACTCTCAGATCATATTTAGAGTTCAGCAGTTCACATGTGAAAGCCACATTTAAGAGACTAACAAGATAAACTAGAACACATTCATTTAAGACCAACCAGAAAGACAAGAGAACTTGAAACCCCATTTCAAATAAAGAATTCTTGAAGGAAACGGGAATTTTGCTTACTAAGGGGGTTAAGCTAAATAACATTTGTTTTAAAATATCTGAAAGGCTATTATATGAAATAAGGATTAGACTTTGTGGCCCTAATAGGTTGACTGAGGTCCAATGAATAAGAACTATAATCCTTGGGAAAGAGACTTGGTTCAAAAGAAGAATGAATTTCGTAAGAGAGTCAGAGCTGAATACCACTCACTACATTGGGTTACTTTCTATTTATGTGTATGTATTTGCCCACATATTATAAACCTCTTGAAGGTAGGAAATGTGTTATTTATCTCTGACTCCCCAGTAAATATCATCCTTGACTCAAAGCAGGTGTTTAATCAATGTTTGTTAGTTGAACAACTAAAACGAATGCAACTGCACGATCTATAAGGTCCCACATTTTCAGTCACCGGATGTATTCAAGGGGAGGACAAATTAATGACTGGTGGGGATGCCATAGAGGTGATGAAAGATCAAGTGTACAGCATTTTCCAAGCCTGAAATCCTATGACTCTAAGAGTCATGGTATATAGGAACATACTTGGACTGTGCCAAAATACTTGAGTTCTAACCCTACTCCTGCAACCAACTTATTAGGTTACCTGGCCAAATCCCTTCCTCCCTCACGGCCTTTTGTCTACAAAATTTATTAAATTTATTCAGCAAACATTTACTGAGCATCTATCCGGGCTCAGGAAGTGTTCTAGTGAAGTGGATGGCTCCAGTGATCTATCAGCTCTAACATCCTGTGAACAAATCAAACCAAATCATCAGTACTTAGAAAACTATACAAACAGATGAAAGAGCTGATAAACGGATCATCATGTTTATGGCCTCGGGGTAGGGGAAAGTTTGCTGTTTCAGGGCTGACTTTTTAATTTTTCAAGTCTCCCTCCTCTGTCCTCTAATAATTGGCATCACATTCTCATCCGTCCTGTGAAAGGAGCCTCAGGCGAGTCGCGGAGACCGAGGCCGCCTGCACAGGGACAGGGCTGGAGAGCGGGCGGGCGCTGGCTGCCCCTGCCTGTTGGCGACGGCGTCCCCAGTCTCGGGAGTGCCACTGTCGGCTCGGCTCTGCCGCCTTGCCAGCACAGGCTTGTGTGTGAGCACGTGCCAGGGAGCCCACTAACACGCTCGAAGTGGCGAAGGCACTGATGAGTGCCGCGCTGCTCAAGAGGGGCCTTCAAAGCGGAGGTGAACATTCAGTGTTTGGAGCCCCCTGGTCCGCACACCTTCACCCTCAGCCGCTCCTGAGACGGCACAGCGCGCTCTGCCCCAGCTAGCCAGAGCTGCGACCCGGTGGGCTGGGTGCCCCCCCCACCCCCGCCCCTGCTGCCCACAGCTGATTGGACCAGGCTGAGCACCTGACCCAAGCAGAGCCTGCGCATAGGCTGCGGAGGCGCTCTGTGACGTAATGCTGCGCAGAGGTTCTGGGCCAATCAGAGTCCCTCTACAATATTCGAACTAAAAAATACCCAGGGAATGAGGCATTTGCGATGGGGAGCGGGGCCAAGGGGAGTGACGGAAAGGGAGGGGCCGGAGTTAAGAGGAAGCAGTCCTGAGTGAGAAGAGGCAGCTGGCTTGTCAGCTGAGAGTGGTTATGGAGCTGAAGCCTGGAGAGAGGCAGGGACACCACAGCAAGAGGCCGGCATGGCCCACGAGGGAAGAAAAGGAAGGACCCTGGAGTTGTCCGCATTCCCAGAGGCTTTTCAGCGCCCGTTTTCGTCCCAAAACACAGGAATCTTTTTGAACCGACTTCACTGCCACACCGGCTTTTCTCTCAGGTTACTTGAGTGTGTTTTGCTCCTTGCAACTGAAAGAACCTAACACATCCATCCATTCACCTTGGTACCTCATCAGGATCTACCTGATAGCTTGCAGGCTTTGATGATACCTGGAAAGTACAGAACTTAATGTTTTTAAAGCATTTCCACATACAGCTTTATTTGATCCTTACAGTAGCTCTGAATGGAGGAAGGGAAGGTGTTACTACTCCCCTTTTTGGAGATGAGAACGAAAAGGCACTGAGAACTTGCCCAAGTTCATGCAGCTAGTAAGTGACAGGGCTATTATTAAAACCTGGATTTCCCACTATACCACAATTGGCAATCCAATGAAAAAATACCATGATGATCCCACTCCTTTTGCCTCTAGCCTCTAGTCAGTTATAGAGTCAGGACTACACAGAGGATGTTGCCAGGGCCAGTAAATTCCAACTAGTATCTATTTTGGTTTTGTTAATTAAAATTCTGGTTTCAAAACACACCTACCAGTATTCAAAAACCAAAATGCAGCTCTGGCACTCACAACTGTATCATACTTAGATAATAATATTGATTCATTTATTCATTGATCATTCATTCTTCAAACTCTATTGACTCCACTGTGCTGATACTGTTGGGAGGACCCCAAGCATGGTCCTTATTCTCAAGGAGCAGTGGAAAGGAGTTAGGCTTTGGAGTCAGGCAGATCTGGGCCTGAAATCCAACTCTGTTACTTCTCAGGGTGAGACAGAGAGAGTCACTGTATCTGAGTCTTAGTTTACTTGTCAGTAAAATGAGAAAACCGCTTGCTTTACCCGCTTGTGAAAATTAAATAAAACCACCATATATTACACATGCACCTGGTACATAAAACTTGCTCAGGAAATATTGGTTTACTCCTGTATAATCACAGTGATTTTCAAACTTTAGCCTGTCTCAGTTACCTGAAAGCTTGTTAAAACATGGATTGCTGGGCCCTACCCGCCAGAGTTTCAGATTTAATAGGTCTGGGGTTGGATCCCAGGTGATGCTGGTATCTTTGGTCTGGGTACTACTTTGGGAACCACTGGTCTGGAAGAAAGACTGAGACTTTACACACAGGTCTATAAAAACAAGCCAGAGGGGGCTGAAAGATCTAAACTATGTGAGAATGCAAAAGAGCTTGTGGACCAGCTCCAAAGAGGAGGGCTGGGGTCCTCCAGGAGGTAGTATTTGAATAGCTCTTAAAGAATAGGCAGGCTTTTGAAATGTAAAGCAGTTCTGGGCATGATGGGGGTCAAGTAAGAGCCAGATCCAGAATAATCATTTTTGCTGCTCCCACGCAGTGACCTGCTGATCATCATGCCAACTTCATGTCGAGTCTGTCTTTGGGACAAATTACTTAAGAAATCAGTTTTTTTAAAAGCTCAACTCAGCTGCAGAGAGTTCCATCTAATGAGCATCGCTTTGTGTTGAATTATTCTGTGATGACAGACAATGTAGAAACAGAAACAGGCTCCGAGGAGGTGGGGTGGAGGGAGCTGCTAATTATTCTCCAATCATTTATCCAGGCTTGTCACCAAGCTCTCTACTGCTTACAAACCACATGGAAAACCTAGGTCCCATCTCCTCCCTTTTAAGTCAGCATGTCCAGGTCTGAAAATGCACAGAACTATGTAAAGTTGACCTAGATACTTGCAGGTTAAAAATCCCCCACGTGGGCCTGGACTTCACTGGAAAAATGGAAATGTCCAGGCCATGTTACCTCTGGCCTGGACCATTGCATCAGCATTCTAAGTGGACTTCTGTCTCCAGCCCTGTCCCTTTCAGCATGTCCTGTACCTGCAGGCCAGAGCTATCATTTTGGAATTAAGTCTCTTCAGGCCACTGGTAAGTCCACCATTCCTTGTCATCTGCAAACAGGAACCCTATGGACACTTTTGTTTGCATGTTGTTCTAAAAAATTCAGATTAATTGCCAGAATTTTGAAAACAGGAGATTTCAAAGGAAAAAAATCTTAATGTTGGCTTTAAGATATTTATTTTGATATTTAGCATTTGTTAGATATCAAAAAAATATTAAAAAATTGAAAGACCCACCATGGCAACAATCTTCCCTCATTTATGGGAGGCCCAGACCCTGCGGTCAGCCTCAGGCCCTCTGCAGCTTCCTGCACTGATGCCACCTGCCTGGCCCTGAGGCATCTGAATATACCACCCGGGCCTAGAGCCGTGTTTTCCAAGAGTCACTTATTTGGGTACTGCCTTTATGCTATTGCCATATTCACATACCATCTGTCCTATTATTCACTTGGCATTTTTTGATTCATTTACTTTTTTAAAGAAATGTATTTAAAATAGAAATTCGGTATCACTATGAAATAATGATTTGATAAACCTAATTCTATTTGTTCCAGTTTACTAAAATTCATAATTTTGGAGATAGAGTCTATGTATAATTTAAAATAATCTTGAAAATTATACTTTAGGAAACAGTGGAGAGGAGAAAGCCCCAATTTTTGAACCAGGAGATTAAAGCTCCAACTCCCCTTTCCAAAGGTCTTCCTCATGTCCTCTTTGTGCTGCTGCCAAATTCTCCCCACCCCCCACCTGAACCCACACCCCTTTTTCAGCCTCCCTGACTCAGCCTATGCTGATAACTTTACCTGAAAATCCTTTTCCCTCTTATCCACTTGTCCAAGTCCTACCAGTTCTTCAAGTCCAATTTAATTTTTTTTTTTTTGAGATGGAGTCTCACTCTTTCGTCCAGGCTAGAGTCAGCCTAGCTCACACCAACCTGAAATTCCTGGGCTCCAGCAATCCTCCTGCCTCAGGCTCCTGAGTAGCTGGGACTACAGATGTGCACCACCATGCCCTGCTAATTTTTTCTACTTTTAGTAGAGATGGGGAGGCTGGTCGCAAACTCCTGACCTCAAGTGATCCTCCCACCTCAGCCTCCCAGAGTGCTATGATTACAGGTGTGAGCCACCACGCCCGGCCTAAATATTACCCCTTTCATGAAGCTTCACCAGATTCTTCCTCACAAGACAGAGCTCTCATCTGAGTTCTAATGGCAGTTTCCTTCCATCTTTCACTTATTATCTACTGCTTTCTACTTTGCAGTCTGGTTATTTATGAGTATGGCTGTTTTCCCCTAGTAGACTGCAAATTCCTTGAGAGGAAGGGATCCATTTCTGATTCTCCCTCTTATCTGTGCCACCCCAGTAACTGGTACACTGCTTTGTCCAGAGGAGCTGCTCAGTCAACACTTGTTAAATATCAAACGACAAAGGGCAATTTGCGATTGATTTCATGTCTTTTGGGGTGTTCAGCCTCAAATCCTAAGGTTGGGCTCTCTCTCTGGAGCCTGGACTGCTTACCTCATTGCTGATTTCTTTTTTTCAAATTTCCTTTTTATAAATTCTTTCCAGATCTGAGGCTTACACTGTCATCTCTCTTCCTCTGCCTGTTATTATACATTCAGCTAGACACTGCGCTGGGCTCTCTTCTCCCAAAACAACACTAACCACATGTTTGGGGAGCACGCAGTAATAAAATTTTGCAGGGCCCCAATTCTTTTCTCTAGCAAGAGCTGCCAAGATGGCTTCTTTGAATTATGTACCTGAATTACTTCTATCAGGATATAAGACAATAAATTGATTAGCAAGATGGATACATTCTCCAGCTCTGGTGGATTTTTCTTTACAATAATTATAATGCGTGTTGGTCAGCTGCACAATGATTTGAACAATCTTTCTTTCTTATTTATCTACTAGGTAACACTCAACATAATAACTTGGGTCTATAACTTTGGGCCGGAGGCCAAGTTGGACTTGTGCTTGACACCAAATCCTATTAGAGATCATGGTAATGTAATTATATGTTCAAGTTAAATATTTTATAGCTGCTCTAGCCACCTAGACAGATCACTCCCTCAGCCTCTAGGCAGAAACTGCCCAGTGGCAAAAGGCAGAGCTACATATCTTTCAAGGAATTGAGAAACAGTTACTGTTGTGAAAAGTTTATAGAACCTTCTGGCTACTTCTGACAGTCTGGTAGCAAGCAAGACTTTAAGCCACCATTGTACTGGGTTGTAATACAAATGTTAGCCCCTGCCTGGCCCTGATCTAAAGGGGAACTCTCCCTGGTTCCCTGACCAATGAATGGTGGCCTGTCCATGTGCCAGGGCTTCCTGCTCTCTATGCAGTGATAGACTTGTCACTCCTGCACTCAGCTGTCTGCATGCCTGGGTGAAGAGACCCTGAGAGGCCCCCTGAGCACTAGAGCTCAGCCCCCATGGCTGGCCAGCCTCCCTCCCATGTTCCTGGTTCCTTCCCCTTGTCGAATGGGCTGGTGTACGAACACTGGCGCAGGCATGGCCAGCTGGGGCCTTGTCTCCTTTTGCCTAGTCTCCAGCCCACCCCATCAGTTCCTCAGGTCTAGATCATGTCTCTGGCATGATTTGACTTCCCATGGCTGAACTCCCTATTCCACGGCTGAGCATTACTATGACATCAAGCAGACCTGGGTTTAATTTCCAACTCTGACTCTAACGAGCTGTGCAACCTTGGGCAAACCGTTTAGTGTCTCTGAACTCTGGTTTCCTCACTTACCTGTGTCATAGTGGGGCTGGAGGGCCAGATGAGATACTGCGTGTAAAGCACTCAGTGGGGCCTGCAGTAAAGTCTCCTCCATGGTAGGTGAAATGAAACCCAGTCAGAACAAACCAAACTAAGCAAAACCATTTGAACGTGGGGGTCAGAGGCTGTGCGGTATAATGGAAAGGGCACAGGCTTACAGGCTTCAGAGTGAGACCCTGGGGGTTCTAATCCTACTCCGCCACCTCCTGTGTGACCTTGAGCAAGTCATTTCACCTCTCTGGGCCTCAGCTTTCTTGTCTGTAAAACGGGAATGATTATAAAGCCCCAATACACAGCAGGTATTATAGTGTCAGCAGCTGAAAGACTGTGGATGGGGGCTGTGGACCCTTCTATGTGGGTTAGTTTTGGTGGCTGTCCCCTGGCTGACCTTAGCTCACACCTTCCTCACTAGGGCTCCCAGCATGCTGTGCAAGCAGGTGCATGTGTACTTTATGACAACAGGATAGGAGGGAGCTCGGCTCTCAGCCTGGGAAAGCAGCAATTAATGCTCCAATACCATCTCCACACAGTACTGGCTTATGTCAGTAAGACACAATGAGTCCATGTGAGATTATGTTTCTCCCGCCTGCAGGACACACCATAACACACTGGGATGTGTCCACATGGAGGTATTGGGGCTGCTGAATTCTCTTCTCCTTTCAGCTCCTGTTTCCAAGACATGGACAACATTGGGTAGACATTACTCCCGCTTGCTGTGAAAAATGAGTTTTAAGAGTCCAACACACTCTCAGAAACCCCCTGGGGCATTTCCCATAAATTCCCTTCACACTGGCCAACGCCTGGCTTCTTTCCTCTGTTACTGCTCAGCCTGAACACCATGTGCTGCCTGTGACTAGGGAGGCTGTTCTGATGACGGGCCTGATCCATCAGGACAGCCAGGGTCTGGGCCCAGCAGCCGAAGGCAGAGCGCACATAATGGGGAAGCCGCGGGAGCTGCAACCTGCGCACTGTTCACTGTTCAACTGAGGGCGGTGGGGGGCTGATGTGAGGCTTGCTGGGTCTTGGGGCTTCTAAAGGATGTAACAGAAAGTAGGAGAAAGCGATCAGCGCCCTACCAGGGGACAGACACCCCGCTGCCGAGCCTTCCACTCCTGGCAGCTGGCCAGCGCTCGGGAGGACGCAGGTGCACATCCCTCCAGAGCAGCTGGGCCTGGGGTGGCCGCTGCTCTGGGCCTCTGATGGTTTGCCAGGCTCTGACTTTCCGAAGGTTTGGGGAGAGCAGCTGAGTGCAGCCTCTCTTTCCTCTCAGACCCTGGGAGATCCCAACCTTCACACTCAGCTGCCAGGACAGTAAATTAAGGGAAAGGCTCCAGGCAGGCTCACTTTCAGAAATATCCTGTGAAAGTCAAAGGAGTGCTGAAATATCAGGCCTCTCATTCTTCCCATCTAAACTTCTTTGATTTCCAGCACAGATCCAAGTTTTTAATAATAAAGTAATGAATTTAGACATCAAACAAGGTGACAATAAAAGCAACGGCCATCACCACCACCACATATCCTACCACGTGCTAGGCACTGTGATAAGCACACTTATCTCACACACTGTTTCATTTAATGCTCATCCCAGATTAAAAGTATCATTATCCCCATTTTTCAGATGAGAAAATGGAGGCCTAGAGAAGTGAAATGGCTCACCAGTGATTGCAGAGCCCAAAACTGTCAGGCCTCCCAAACAAGTAGTTACTGAAAACCTACTATGTACAGGTGATTAACAGATTTAATTGTTCCCTTCTCTGACTCCCCCAGCAGCACGCTGCCCAAATTTCATGACAGCTCAGGAGAAAGTGCACTGCAGTTAGTTATCTTCACTTTGCCTCCTCACTGTACATGCACTTGCAGGGCCAAGGTGGGCTCTAAGTCCCTCTGCAGCCCCAGATCCCAGCTCATGGCCAGGCCAAGAGCAAATGCTTGGTCAACAGTCAGCTGCGATATAACGAAGGCACAGCCTCTGCCCTCTACCCTCACAGTCTGGTAGGGGTCCCAATGCAGTAAGTGCCTGCGGTGAATAAATGTGTAAAGCCCAGAGGAGGAAGCAACATCTCAAGGAAGTCCCAGAAGGCCCTGCAGCTCAACCTTGGAGGCTAGGAAGATATTCTCCAGGCAGAGAAGGGCACAAGGAATATTTAGACAGAAAGAACAACACTTTCAGAAGCAGGTGTTCTCAGAATCGCAGGTAATTCAGCAGGGCTGGGACACAGGATGGGCAGCAGAGTTGAGGCTGGAAAGGGCAGTCAGCTGACAGATGCCAATAATGAGGGACAAAAGACACTTCCCATAGTCTCAGCTGGAGGCACAAAGGAGCTTTATTTTAGCCAAATCAAAGTCCCCACCATTGTAAATATTTCTCTTCTTTGAACGGTCTTTTGAGATTGACAATGACCAGGCTGCTAAACCACAGTCTGGGTCTAGGGCTCTGACTCCCCAGAAGAAAACATCTTCATCTGGGCCCTTGGCTAGTCAATATGCGTCTGCTTTGGGATGCAGATTAAAAGTACAAATTAAAGAAAATAATACGAGAGCCTACTGTGTGTCAGGCAGAGTGCCAGTGCATTGCATCGTCTCTAATCAGAACTGGGAGGGGAGACCCCGCTCTCACTATGGGCCAGTCTCAGCAGCCGGCCCCTATGTTCCAATCAGCTTCTCACCCTGGATTTTTGTTCTGTGCCTCTTCCCTTCCTTTGTTCCTATTCAAATCCTCCTATGCCTTCTTGGTGCCCCCTAGCCTATGGTGACGTCAGGTCATCATTGGCCTTCTCAAAATTCCCTTGACAAGTCACCTTAAGCCATGTGGTACCCCCCCATCTGTTGTCTTCAGTATTAAGTTTCCTCAGGCTGTAAAGAGCTCTTAGAGGACAAGGGCCCCAGACGTGCACAGCCTTTGTGTCCCCCAGGGAGCAGCACAGTGCTGTGCACACACATACACACACACAAGCACATGCACACGCACATAACCCACATGTATGTTTTTAATTAGATTTGCTTTTTCTCTAAATTAGTAGAGTTGGGCTTAAAAAGGTAAAATCTAAATTTGGACAATTGTGTGACTTTCATAATTGTGTGAGAAACAAATATGAAAGAGTAATTTTGAATAACAATCATATTGACATCTATTGCACACTTAGTGGCAAGCCTGCTCTGAATGCTTTGCATGTGTTAACTCATATAATCCTCATAGTAAGATCTGGGCCTACTGTCTTGGCTAAGTCTGCCCAAGACAAAGTAGCCATTGCTAACAAGAAGTGGTATAGGACCTGGAACCTGGGTACTCAGCCTCCAAAACTTATCCTCTGAACCATTACAATAGTGTACAGAAAGGTTGCTAGACTGTCTGCATGCTCCAATCACCACAGTATCCTTAACTTGGGTTATTCTGGATAATGCAAGCTTGGAAAGCACAGACTATTACAGGAGTAATCCACCATTCCACCTAAATAAGTGTGCAGTAAATGCAGAATCTGAAACTTTCCCCCAAGTAAGCCATCCAAGTGACCTGTGCTAAGTGAGGAGATGTAGAAGTTCCTATTACTACCTCCAGTGGACACTTTCAATATCCTTTCTTCCTTGACCTCTGCAGCATTAAAATGTTTTTCCCCCTAGACCAAAGTAATATACATACACAGTTTAAGAAGTCAAAGAATACTGTAAAGCTTACAATAAAAAATAGCAGTCAGTCCTCTGCCCTACTCACACACCTGAATGCCACTCTCAACTCTCCTTTGCTATTTCTTCTAGAATTTACTTCAATATTTCCAAATAATGTGCTTAACAGTGATTTTTTTTGACTAATATTTGATATTACTACTACTTCTGTCCATTGCATTATCTACTACTTCTGACCAATATAATCTAATGAAAAAACATCACTTTTTGCTTACTTAATTTCCTGTGTTGCTATTAATACCTCCACCCAAACTACCCAACAGAACTATAAAATCCCTCTGAAATAGAATTTTCTACATGGTCAAACCCACTGGGTCACCTCTCTGATCCACTGCTGTCTTTTTCCTGGAGCTTCTGCCCTGCTGCAGTCTGGCCAGGTTGTTTTCTAGGCCTGCTACACATCCATCCCTTGGGACTTCTCTTCACTTCTATCTTGACTGAACACCTTGTTTCATGGGCCCCCTCTTCTCAACTTATTTTATCATTTTGGTGGAGTGCATTTTCCAGTAGCTTTTTGAGAAAAGGTGAGTGGGAGGTATGATTTTAGAATGCTGCATGGCTGAGAATGTCTTTATTGTACTTAGACTTGATTAATAATTTGGGTATAGAATTTTAAATTGGAAATAATTTTCCCTGAAAATTCTTAAGGGCATTCATCTTTAGCCTTCTCACTGCTATTGATAAATCCGTTGGCATCTGCTTCCTAACTCTTTGCATGTAACCTCTTTCCCCCTTGGAAGCTTTCAGGAAGATAAGTGACTTTTAAAAAATTAACTGGGCTGGCCACTTGTCATCCAGAAACCCATGTCCCTCAGCTATGGGAAGTGTGCTTGTATCATTATTATTCTATGTTCTTCTATTAGATCTTGGACTTGCTGAATTGATCCTTTAATTTTCTTACCTATTTTCTTCTATTTCTCTTTAGCATACCACCCTCTCCATTTTTTTCCAACCCATTTATGGGAATTTTATTTCAGCCTTCCTGTTGTTAATGTCCAAGAGTACATTCTTATTTTCTGATTCTGTACATGTTCTTGTTTTACAGAGACAGTAATATCTTTTCCCTAATAGCTTGACAGATTATAGTTTTTTTTTTCCTTTGAAGTTTTCTTCTTCTCCCTGCATTGTTTTTGTTTCCTTCCTCTGTTTTTCCTTTTTTTTTTTTTCCCTCTTTTCTATTTGGTCTTTTTCCTACTTACTGGAAGGTGTCCTCAGATGTCTGATGATCCTCTGCTGTCTGTTCATATTTAAGAGTGAGATGCCAAAAAGCTCTATGTCAACTGCTGACCATCCAGACATGTTGTGGAGAATCCACAAAAGGTACTGTCTATGAGGTTTTTTGGTTCCCCCAAACAATTTATATCTCTCATCTCTTTCCTTATAGAGGAGACATACTATATTTGGCTGTCAAAAATGGGGTCTAGAAATGCTGTTTACAAAATTTAGTTTGTACTTATTTCCTCTGTTGTCAGTATGGTGACTCTCCCCTGCCTCTCCTATGACTGGTGCCCTGAATCTGGAACTCTTCTTGTTGATATCTCTACAGGTCCCCTGCTAGGGTGGGAGTGGGGAGTCACCTATCTGAGATGAGAGAGGAAACCTAAAGGTTTAATTGCTGCTGCTTCCATATCATATAGACCTTGAATCCATCCACGTTTCTAGCTCTGTGCCTTGCCCTTGCCTTTGCTGTTGCGGAGGTTTTCCGTGAGTCTGCTTCTAATTGATATCTTAATCAGCAGGCTCAGTACTCAGCTTCTCCACGCTGCTAACTCCATCCACTTTCTGTTTTCCAAAAGTTATTGACATCTCTTGCTGGCTGTTGTCTCTTATTCTGTTTGTCCTTGTGGGTTTATTCCTCATTTGTTTCAAATCATTACTCTCATTGTAGTAAGACTCCATGGGGGAGATAAATGTACCAGCCAACTGCAAGCTCCTCTCAACAGCATTTGACGTGACTTTCTAGTCCCCCTGTTCGGAAGCTCTCTCTTCCACCCGCTTTAAAAACACACTTTCTGGTATTTCTACCACTACAGTTACTACTTCTCATTCTCCTTTTCTGGCTCTTCCTCTACCTATTAAATTTTGGTGATTCTCAGGCATCTGTCTTAAACCCTCCTCCCTTCTCACCTAGCTGTCCCTATCCAATTTTTTGAGGTCTTACCTTAGATGTCATTTACTCATTATAAACCTTCCATGACCACCATACCAGTTAGGTTAGCACCCCTTGTTAATGCACCCTAGACCCCATACTTTTCCTTGATAGCACATCACAGCCACATTACTGACCAATGTCCTTCTCCCTGGATAGACGTCAAGATCCACCAGGGCAGAGTCCCTGTCTGCTTTGTTCGTAATGGTTACTACAGCCTGAGCAGAGTATAAGGCAGATAGAAGGTGTAGAAGAAACACATGCTGAACGAAGGCATGCTTGCGAGAATATTATGAGTGAAAGAATGAATGAAACAAACAAGAGAACTGCATTTAAACCCAGGCTTTCCAGGTACTTGCTGTGTGATCTTAGACCAGTGAAAAAGCCTTTCAGAAAAATGCCTTACCTTTTCTGAATGTCAGCTGTTACTTCTACTAAATTGGGACGATAATCCTAGTACCATCCTACTCACTGGGTTGTGAGGATTAAAAAAAAAAAGAAAGAAAGAAAAAATCGTATGTCTCTGTGCTCAGTAAGCTAAAAGTCTTATACAAGGTAAGGGATTATTACTGTCATGGTAATCTCTGCTACACAGAAAATTCTCATCCATTTTGGGCATGGGGATGCAGGAAACAGAATGGCAGGCTCAAGTTTTCAAATCTCAGGATTCTTTAAAATATTCTTTCTTTCTTAAAGTGAATCCCCACTAAGCCTTCTCTGTATCCTCTAATGCTAGGCATTCAAGATCTAGAGACCATCGGGGATCTTTTCTTTCACCTCAAGCAAAGCTGGTTTAGAAAGCATAGTGTGCCTTCATGGTTAATGGTTTTAACTTAATGAAATTCTTTAAAAAAACAAAAACAATGAAAATATTTAAAATATTTATACACGTACAGATGTGTAACAGAGAACTGAAGAAACACACATGTGCCCACATTGGCTACAGCACTTAAGTTACACTGGCTACTCAGATCTTTTTCTGGTCATCTAGATTTGTCCATTTTATCACTTGTGCCAAATGGGGAGAAGAGGAAAGTTTTAGATGATAGCAGCTCTTTGAGGTTATAGTATTGAGTATTGACAAAAATCTCGTCTTTCACATCCCCCATTAGAATCTTTGAAGCACTGCATTAGGCTTGGCTGGGAAGGGCACCGGACTTCCGTAGTCAGCCTGACAAATCCACACCTGTAAACCATGCCTTGGCTTCCACGGCAGGAAAGAATCAGGCAGGTGGAAAAAACAGTGATCTCAGAACTGAAAAACTTGAGTTCAAGTTCAAACTCTACCTCTAAACTACGCAGATTAGGCAAATCACATTGTTATTAATGGATGTGTTTATATCATAAATATAACTTCTGTGTCTTACTTCTGGGACTGAAGATTATAAATATTTTCCCATGTTTCAGACTTTTCATAATTTTTAATGGCTGTATAATATTAAGTGGATAGTCCATATTTTATTATATGCTTTCTTCTAATTAGACAATAATTGGACATATGGATTGTTTCCAAATTTTCACAATTATAAACAATGCTCTGATAAGCCTGCAGCTTTTGCTAGGGATTGGTTTATGTCTTTAAAAGAGACTCTCAGAAATTGAGCATTTTTATGGTTTCACATAAAATGCCAAATTGCTTTCCCAAAGGGTTGTACTGATTTACAATGCAACTAGCGATATATATATGTAGATGCAGTTCCACTGCAGCCTCAGTGGGACTGGATATTAACTTGGGGGATTGTAGCTTATTAGGTAAAAAAAAAAAAAAAATACACCATTATTTTAATTTGTACTTCTTCAATCACTAGTGTGGTTAAACATATTTCCTGTATGTTTATAGCATACTATACATTTTTGGAAGTTTTTCTACACACAAGCTTTAGCTATCACCTAAAGGAAAATAATGCTTTTTATTCCCCCACAGTTTGTGAGCTTTACTATAATACACATATTAACCCTTGCTCTCTCACATTTACTGCAAGTATTTTTTTAATCTATTTTTCTTCTTGTTTTGATATATTTTGTAAGACACATGGAAATGTTACATATTTATATAAACATTTGTCAGTCTTTTTCTTTGTAATTTCTTCAATGACTTTAAGATTCAAAGTCCTTCCCCAACCCAGAGACACATGAATATTGGGTTTTACCCTCTTTTAGTTTGACTTTTAAATATTTACCTCTTTAATCCATCTGGAATTTATTTTAGCATATGGTATGAGATGAAGTCTGAATCAGAGGTTGAAAACTAAAATTCCTCTAGGGGCCAGGCAGCGAGGTATAGGAGTAAGGCTGGCTCGGTACAAAGGGATGAGGTGGAGACTGGCGAGTGTCAGAGCATGGGTTCCATTCAAAGGCGGCAGGGGCTCCTTCCTGCAGGAATTTCAGTCTTCTGATTTTTCAAGGGAAGCCATAAACCTACAGTGCTATGTGAAATTGTCCAATTTTAAAATAGTGGGCCAACACTGCAGGCTAAAAAACCTCTGTTCATCGACCACATCCCTCCCATTGAATGCCACTTTGCCTCCTCTGGTTTAAGCTAATGCTTTTTCAAGTTATTCCAACATTTATTGACTAAGTCTTCCCTTCTCCATTAATTTGTGATTCCTCCTTCTTCAAATAATAAACTTTTACATATAACTGGTGGTATTTCTAGGCAATTTTACTTCATTAATCTGCTTGACTCCTATTCTCTTTTAATTATTATAGATTTATGATATGTTAAGAACTTTAAAGATGACTCCCCTTTCATTATTCTTCTCTTTGGAATTTTTTCTATACTTTTATCTGTTTATTATTCCAGATGAAGTCCTAAAACAATCAATCAAATTTCTTCAATTCCCTTTAGGATTCCACTTGGCATTCCATTAAACCTACAAATTGACATATTGAGAGTATTTCACTTTCCCATCTAGAAACATGTTATATTTTCTAATTACTCATGTCTTGTTTTATAGCTCTCAATAAAATTTTGTAGTATTGTCACATAGGTCACATATAGTTCTCATTAAAATGATATTTTAATTTTTATAGATTTTTTTTTGACTAGGACATTTTTCATTATATTTCATAAGTGGTTACTGCAGATATATGGGAAATCTATTGACTTTAAAAAAGCTATCTTATATCCCAGTTACAAGTTCTGAATTCTTATTAAGTAAAATAGTTTTTCAATGTTTTTGTGTTTTCTAGGAATATAAACACATCCTTCACAAATAATGATAACTTTGTCTCAGCCTCTTGTTTCTATGTCATGCCTTATATTGGCCAAAGCTTCTAGAACAGTGCTAACTATACATATACCATATATTATTAGCAGTTTTAAAGAGAATTCTTCTAATATTTAACCAGGAAGCATAATATTATCTTTTGACTAGAAATCGATGTTCTCTATTATGTCAAGTTTCTTTTTTGTCTTTTGTTTTCAATATTTTTATGACTTACTATTATCCACAGAGGCATTTTCATCAGTTATTGAATACAAAAGACAGATCTGAGCACAGTGCATTCAAAGAGTATTGGATGCTTGCAAAGTAAGCGTGAACCAGACATACCTGTTGGGATCCTACCTCTGCCTCTGTGTGACTTGAACACAACTCCCTGCCTAATCTGGAAAATGGAAGTAATAATTCTGACTGCATGAGTTGGTTATGAGAATTAAAAGGAGTTAATGTAAATAAATTGTGCCTAGTGTAGGACTTGGCACCCAGGAAAAGCTCAAAAGATTTCACATTCTTCCTCCACCACTTAAAGAAAGAGGTAATGGCGGTACAAACAATATCCCAGATGCAAACTTTTCAAGGAATAGCTTGCATTTATAGGCTTAAGAAAATTCAGGCTCTATTTGTGAAAAATACCACCTTAGTCTTCCGCTTTAGCACATAGGGCTCTTTCTCACTTTTCCAAAATTATATAGTCCGTCCCTTGCACCCTGCATGGACTCTTTTGGCCTATGACACAAATGAAAATAAAAAATCAGGCTGACGCGTAATATGAACCAGGAATGAAACAAACTGGACTTCTTTTAGCCCAGAACATGAGCATTGCTCAGATAAAAGCATGAACAAGCAGCTACTCAAACTGAAACCAGATGTTCAGAGGTTTCTGGCTTACAATTTTTTATAACCCTTCATATAACACTCATTGTCCTGTCATTTGAACAGAAGGTCCTCTGGTCTGTTTAAGCAGCAAGAAACCAGCCCAAACCTCTGTCAAATTTGCCATCATTAAACCTTTGCTTGATTGTAAAGGAAGCCTTTCCCCAAGTAGAGATTCTTGGTATACACTCTTCAGCCAGAGAAGTGCCGGGGAGTGACAATGTACACACCCTGCAGTGTTGCTGGAGCACAGCCTGAAACGTCTTTCTACTATAGTAGGAAAGGAAACTTAGGGGTACTAGGAAAGGGGGTACTGACTTAGGAGGGGCCCAGGAATAAAAGCCAGTGTAGGGGCTGGGCGTGGTGGTTCATGCTTGTAATCCTAGCACTCTGGGAGGCTGAGGGGGGAGGATCACTTGAGCACAGGAGTTTGAGGTTGCAGTGAGCTATGATGACCCCACTGCACTCTACCCAGGGTGACAGAAGGAGACTCTGTCTCAAAAAAAAAAAAAAAGAAAGAAAGAAAGCCAATGTAGACAGAGCATGGACTCTTCAGTCAGACTGGTCTAGATTCAAATCCTCCTGCCTCTGCTCTTACTCATTGTGTGGCTGTGGGCAAGTTTGTTAATATCTCTGAACCTTGTTTCTTCATTTATATAAAGGAAATAACAGTTGTTCTTGCTTCCCTGGGAAGTTTGTTTGTTACAAACTTTGGGTTAGGTAATGCCTATATAACACTTAGCACACTCCTGGGGCCCTGTGAGAACTCAAAAATGTTAGTGACTATTATTGCCAATAACAACAGCAAACACTCATATAACATCTATTATGTACCAGGCACTGTTCTCAGTATTTTACAAATATTAATGCCATTTTAGCTTCATGATTACCTTCATGAGGTGAGTACTAATATTATTGTCATTTTTCAGATGAGGAAACTGAGGCACTGGTGGGTTACCTGTTTTGGCCAAGGTCATACCGCTCATAAGTGGCAGAGGCTGCATTCCAGCCAGGCCATGTGGCTTCAAATCCATTCCCTAACCACTACACCGGGCTGCCTTTCTCTTTACTGTCACGTTGTGCGATATTTGATTCAGTGTTGCCTCCAGGTTGCCTTTACACAGAAGGGAACACGGGCCATTCAGGCCCTGTGTGGCTTACCTTGTAAGGCAATCCATTTCTAGAACACACTGCTGGCCCTGAGATCTGCGTGAACCCCACCCGTATCCCACTCCCCTCCACCTTCAAGCTTGACCTTTCTGTCTTCACTGCCCTCTGCCCTACCCCAGGAAGACGTGTCCCTGCCCCTTTCCAGGGCTCCTCTGCCTTTGCCCCCCATTCCGTGCCTCCCCCTCCTCCCATTAATCACCTCCCTCTCTCCTGGGCCTCCAGTCTTCTCCCCTGGCTCCTTTCCCACCGCTGACAACACATTCAAGGCTCCCCCACCTTACGTAAACCTTTCCTCGAACCTGCCTCCTCAGGTTACTCCCATCTGTCTCCTTCCCTGCTCTGTCTAGAAGGAATGGTTTCCACTCCACGCCTCTCACTCAGCCCTGCACTCCAGTGACCTTGCTTCCGCCTGCACTGGGGGGGAAACTGCTCCCACCAAGGGTGCGCCAATGACCTCCTAATGACCAATTCCAGCAGCTTCTTTGTAATCCTCTAATTTTCTCTGAGGTCGGTCTCTGTACGCCTTCCCCTGCCTGCCCTCTGAATGGTGGGCCCCCTCCTCGACTTCCTTCTTCTCAGCGTGAATATCTCCTCAGGCACCCTGCTCACACCTGCTCCCTCTCACACCCCCAGTGACGGTGCCCACTGTGCCTGTCTGAGCGATCCCCCAGTCTGCCCACTGGTGACTGCCAACAACCAACATCTACTTGGAAATTCTATCAGCAGCTCAAATCTCATGTGAAGTTGCCATCTCCCTCCTTCCTTCTCCCAACAAACCCACTTCCCCGCCTTATTTCCTAACTTATTTAACAATATCACCATCCATCCATTCCCTGCATAAATGCATAAACTTCCTGCCTCTCCCTTACAGCTAAAATATAAGTGGTCAAGAAAACCAGCCTATAATGTCCTGAAATGCCTCTGCTCCTTTTTACAAAGGTGGTGGCACTTGCCCCAATTCAGGCCGCCTTCTCTCATCTAACCGCTGGCTACAGAAAGTCTTCCAATCAGTCTCCCTGTCTCAGTCTGACAATCCAACCCACTTGTATATCCCATTGCCAAAGAGATCTATCTAAGACCCAACTCATGCTACATCTTTGCTTAAAAACCCTCCTGTGCTCCCTACTGCCTTCAAAACCAGACTTCTAGGCTGGCCTACAAAGCCCGTCTAGGCTGGCCTGACCAAATTTTCCAGGCTCTCCTCCAGGCACCACGCTGTCATGTTTTCCTCCCACTCCCAGTCTCCCGGACACACCAGACACTCTCACACAAAGGCAGAAGTGGGAGAGAACATGGGGTGAAAAGTGTAGATATTAGAGCCAGACAGGCCTGGATTCAAGTTCCAGCTCCTTTGCATACTAGGTATTTAACTTCTGCCTGGTCATTTAATACTCTGATCTTCACTTTCCTCTAGGGGAAAAATACCTACTTTGTATGCCTGGTGCAAGGATTTGAAATAGTTTATGTAAAACATCTAGGATAATACTTAGATATGGTATGCATTGAATAAACTGTAGCTATTAATATTATTAATTTTGCCAAGTAGTTCCAGAGAGACAGGGAGAAGTTTATAAAAATTGAAAAGCCCTAAAAGTAGCATGGGACAGTTGATAAGTTCCCTGTGAAATCTGAAGGAGGTCAAATTTATAAGAAAAAATAACAGTTTAGCACCTTGGAATGTTCTGGAACCCACATTTCCACTTTAGAGCTACAGCGGTATCAGCAAAGAAAGATCGCAGGACTTGAACCGGTTTGAGTTGCTCTGCCCCTGAATTTAGCAGCCTTGGAACACATAAACTTTCCAGGGCAGAAAGAACATTCCTCAGCCACGTGCCTGCTGTGTCCCGGACTGGCAGCTGTGCCTTCTCTCCTTCGAAGCTGCCCATAAGAGGTTCATGCCCATGGCAGATGCTTCTAGGCTGCAGGGAACATCAGTGACCTTTGACCCTCTCACTCGTGGTTCACTGACCCTCTGATGGAGTTCTGCCATGTTAGGACCTTGTCAGGCAACTGGGCTCCAAAAGAAGTTACTGGGATTGGATTCGGAAGACCTGGCTTTGTGTCCTTGTGTGAGCCACTGTTCATAGACTATTTCCATCTTATCATCTTCTCACTTCCTCCTAGTTATGGACTGAATTGTGCCTCCCCACCAGATTCCTACGTTGAAGCCCTAACCCCCAGTGTGGCTGTGTTTGGGCTGAGGGCCTATCAGGAGATAATAAGGTTAAGTGAGGTCATAAGGTGGGGCCTTAATCTGATAGGACTGGTGTCCTTATTAGAAGAGATCTCTCTTCCTCTGCACACACACAAAGAAAAGGCCACGTGAGGACAAAGCAAGAAGGTGGCCTTCTGCAAGCCAGGAGGAGAGGCCTTACCAGAAGCTAACCCTGCCGACGCCTGAATCTTAGACGTCCAGTCCCCAGAACTGTGAGAAATAAATTTCTGTTTTAAGCCACTCATTCTGTGGTATTTTGTTACAGCAGCCTTCGCAGACTAATACACTCCTTTTATTTCTTCTTCTTCTTTTGGATAATTCTTTCCTTATATTTTCTTTCTGGGTTCCCACTTGTGCTCTGGCCCTAAGTTGCTAATAGTATTTGTACATCACTAAGCAATTTTCTCACAATAAGTCCTTTCTGCCTTACCGCCGTCTCCTGTATCCCTGGCAGAGGTAGAGGCCCTCCTCTCTGCTCCCATGGAAGCTCACACAGACCTCTCTGTTGGCACAGACCATATTACATTGGAATTATTTATGGAAGGGTCGGTCCTCCCCGTTGATTGTAGGCTCTTTGAGGGCAAAGCTTCTGTTTTATTCAGTGCTTAATCTCCAGCACTTAGCAAAGATGCTCAGTAAATGTTGAATAATTAGGAGATATTTAAAAACACACTGAGTACCTACTATGAATCATGTGCTTTCATATTATTATTAGACTCTCTAAAGTAGGTTCGATTCCTAATTACAGGTGAGTTAGGTGAAGCTAAGACTTATCTAAAATCCCACAGCTCATAAATAGAGCAGCCTGAATTCGAACCCAGGTCTGGCTGACTCCAAAGTCTCTGCCCTGTCTCCGGACCAAACCACCTCTTTGGTCACAACTCTGCCTCCAGCTGTACTTCTGCCTCCGACAACCTCAACTAGCTACCACCAAAGCCAATTCCAGCAGAGAGCCACACATCAACTGCAGCTAGGTTATTCCCATGAGGGTGTCACAGAACAGGAGGCCACACATTTAATTATGTCCCATGTATCAGCGGTACTATAAAGGGAAAGGAATAAGATAACACCATGTGAGAACCCTCTCAGAGCTGCTGTTCTGTCAGTAGAAAAGCCAGCTGGCAAGATGGGCATGAGCGACTGCCTTTGGCAACTGATAGAAAAAAGGGCCATAAGAAAATAAAAATGTAATCTCAGTTGTAAAAATGAAACTATGAGTGATACAATATCTGCTAACAGAAACCCCGTCTGGATGGAGGGTGGGAGTAGGGGTTCCTTCAGCAGGAGCGAGCACCGGGTCAGAGATGTTTTCAGCAAGGAAGATGAGCTGGCTGCAGGCGCACTGCCAGCACACGTGGGCCTGGCAGGCGTGGATGCCATAACCCCTCGGACCCCATCCAATGACAGTGTATAAGGACACGCAAGGATGTCACCACTCTAGACGCCTGGATTTAGACCTGGTCTCTGAGATGTAAGAGAACGAGCTTGTGCACTGGACTGCTAACCTAGCTCTGATGCTTCCTATGTATGAGATCTTGGCAAGGAGCATGAGATCTTCGAGCCCTAATTTCTTTATTGATAACACGGAAATACATACAATCCAACTCCATAGTTGTTTGGGAACTGATAATGTACGCTAGACAGTACCCGGCACAGAATCAGTGCTCAGCCGACAGACTGCTGTAAGTATGATCCTGGCTCTGCCACTTGGTGGCTGTATGACCCTGGACAAGTTGTGGGACTTTTCTAATCCTCAGTTTCTCATCTTTAAAAGTGTGAAAATTAAATAAATAAAGGGTCTGTGAAGGCTCCTTGCGTTATGTATCTCGAAGTGGCAGAAACATAAACCACCATGAAACGGAGGCCCACGGTGGCTCGGGTGGAGGAAGATGGCTGAGATGCTGAAGTGGAGGAGTCTCAAAGTATCTGGACTCTTGCTATGGAACCTTCCACCAGCACACTCTGCCAGCCCCCACCCAGCTCTCTGACCCTCACAATCTCTTTTGCCAGCTGCATGTCTTCACTCACCCCTAAAACGGACCATTCCTCACACCTCTTCTCTTTCTGCTTTAGTCTCTTCCCTTCGGAAAAGTCATGTTAATCCCTGGGGTTTGCCAATAATCTCCATGGGTCACCATATAGCTCAGATCTGCTCATTCATCTACATTTACAAGGCCTCCATCCTGGCCCAGGCCAGCACCAGGCCCTGCCTACACTCCTAGCTGGTTTCCCAGCTCCTACAATGGGAGCAAACTTTTTTTTTTTTTTTGAGACAGAGTCTCACTCTGTTGCCCTGGCTAGAGTGAGTGTCGTGGCGTCAGCCTAGCTCACAGCAACCTCAAATTCCTGGGCTCAAGCGATCCTCCTGCCTCAGCCTCCCGAGTAGCTGGGACTACAGGCATGCGCCACCATGCCCGGCTAATTTTTTCTATATATATTTTTAGTTGTCCAGATAATTTCCTTCTATTTTTTTTAGTAGAGATGGGGTCTCGCTCTTGCTCAGGCTGGTCTCGAACTCCCGAGCCCAAACGATCCTCCCGCCTCGGCCTCCCAGAGTGCTGGGATTACAGGCGTGAGTCACCGTGCCCAGCCGGGAACAAACTTTTAAATGTGCACATCAGAGGAAGTGAACCAAAGTCCTGCAATGGTTTGCTTCCTCTTACCCCTAGGATAAATTAAAAAAACAAAACTCTTCATGTGCCATGTTAAGGCCCTATACAGTTTGGCTCCTGGCCACCTCTCCAGCCTTATCTGATACATTTGGCCCTTGGACCCTCCCACTCCATGATGTGACCAGCTTAAAGTTACTTGAACACACCCAGCTCTCTGCTACCCCAGGGCCTTTGCATGTGCTCTTTCCTCTGATTGGTATATTCTTCCTCCAAACGTTCATCTGAACAACTCCTATTCATACTCTTGCCCCAGCAATCCAAATTATGCTTCCTATTTGTTTCTCTAGAGCACCTGCTTTTCTTTACCACAATGCGTATTTACCACTTACTATTATGTATCATTACACAACGATTGTACTTAAACTTGAGAATCTATCTGAAACCATCTCAAACATGTCTATGAACATGAAGGTAGAAAGCATTTTACACACTACTGACAATGAACATCTGCTCAGGATGTGGCGTACAATAGGCAGTATATATGGGTTGAGTAAACGAGCAAATGAGCAGACAGTGTCTAGGTCTGTCTGCCACCTGGTGTCTACTGCTCTGGACTTGCTCCTCTTGTCTGTCCTTAATGTATCAGGCAAGGGGCCTCGAGGCTTAATGAAAAAAGGCCTTGGTGCTTTGGATGGCGTCAAAAGACTGAACCAAGCCATTTTCCCTCCTCCTTAGTGAGATGGGCAGCTTCTCCTTTTTCTCAGCTTCACTCACCCTAACTTACTAGCCCACGAGGGCAAGGTCAAGGCATGTCTGCCTCCTGGCTGTACCCAGGGCCCAGGCTGGGGTCTGGCACACAGCAAGCAGGCTCTCAGCTGGTATTTGCTGAACCAAGCCGACTCGAGGGAGCCTGTGGCAGACACTGCTGGCTGCCCACCCCACATTCATTTCCTTTCTCTCTGAGAGAACCCTAATTTTGTTTAGGGTGCCAATGTGGCAAGCTAAAAACATCCACTTCTTCAGACTTCTTACAGCTCTGAGTGTCCAAGTGACACAGCTCTGCCAAAGAAATGGAAGCTGAATGTTCTAGGAAAAATTCTGCTTTCCTGCCTCTTTGCCCTTTCTTCTTTTCCCTGCCTTATACACAGAGCTGAGTCTGGGAGCTGCCGCAGCCACCTTATGGCCACGAGATGGCAAGCACGAAAACAGCAGCCCAGAGCGAGGATGGCAGAGCACAGGTGGACGAGTCTGGTCCCTGATGCCACTACTGAACTGCTGCCCTGGCCCTGGATGGACACGCCCCAGAGTAAGAGTGTGCAAGAGGACATCAGAACTCCACCTAAATGCCACTCAGGGAGGGGTTTTGGTATTCGCACACTAAACACATTCCTAAGCATCTCCCACAGAGAGACAAGCTTTCATTGCTTGATATCTATGGTGTCCTTGGGCTACTTTTTCTTCTTTTTTGCCCTTGTGGTTCCAGGTAGAGAATCAGAATGTTCAGCAGTCCAAGATAAGACCCTAAGGGGAGTGGAGGAGGCGGGGGTGGGGGCTGTGGGAAGCCCTGCCCTGGGGTGGGTAGAGAGAGCTGCCGCAGGGCTGGTCTCCACGTCTGCAGATGCTGCAGATGTAGCACTCCGATATTCCTAGCTCCCTTCCTCTGAACAGATTTCTGGCCACAGTCCGTCTCCAAAGTGCTGACTTGAGCTCTCCCTCGGCCTACAATTTTATTTCACTTATACCAGATTGCTCCGAATAAATCACCACATAAGGGCGAGGTGAATTCATGGGGCACTTTTCCAAAGCAGTGTTTCCATTAGAAATTTCACAGAGTGCTGCCAGTGTCATTTACAAGAAGGTTAATTTATTACCGAGAGGCCTTGATTCTTCATTGCCATATTTACATCTTATAGTATAATTTAGAGGAAGGGGATATGGGGAGTAATGGAGAAGGAGTTTATTAAAAACTGAAAATCATTCCCCAATCACTTTCTTGGTTTCTTCTTTGAGGCAGTGCAGGTTTTACACAAATTACAGTATGTAATGTCAGAGATTTTTCTCTCCAGATCCTTGCAAATGCATTCAGAAGCTAATGCCCAATCAAAGCGAGGGAAATAAAGGCACAGGCCAGTCCAGTGGTGTTTTGCAAAGGATGAAAAACCCAATTTTGATGACCCTTGGAAGATAGAAACTTAGGTGAAAGTATCTAGGCATACCCAGGGAAATGAGGAATGGACTATAGGGGAAGTAAATGAAAAATACCACTAGTGCCACCGGACAAGTCTTTCTGTCCTTCCTGGATCTCTCTTTTCCATACAGCTGGACAAGCCCTCCCCTTCCTCCAACCCTCATGACACTTTGACTAGTGACTCCAGGAATGACCTTTCTTGCTCTTTTCCTTGATTTA
This sequence comes from Propithecus coquereli, assembly GCF_000956105.1. NCBI lineage: Eukaryota > Metazoa > Chordata > Mammalia > Primates > Indriidae > Propithecus > Propithecus coquereli. The sequence goes on from NW_012149108.1 coordinate 1,104,725, forward strand.
GAAGCACTTACTATATAAATCTTGCATCTTCCTTAATCTAGACCACGAACTACTTTTGCCAGAAACCATGTCATACCTTCTCTGTATCCCTAGTTTGGGAAAGAACAAGGATGCAATATTTGTTGATAACAGAAAGCAAAGATGAAGGAAGGAGGGAGGGATAGAAGGAAGGAAGGAAAGAACTAAATATGCTTCCAGTCCCTGGACATAGAACAGACTGATTTACAGTGGCTGCCTGGCCATATAAAAGGACTCTTCTTTTCAATTTCAATAACCAGGAAGACCACAGCATGTTTCTCATAAAAATTCCCAGTCTCTATATTTTCTAACAAAGATTATCATTTCTTTTCTTGAGTTTCTAAGTCCACTGCAGGGTACCTCTGTTATTTTCCAGCTTGGCTCACATTGCCACAATGTCAGGTTGATCTGTCCTTTTACGCTTCAGCATCAACCAAAATGAAAAGATAAGATGCTATCTGGAGACCCAAAATACTGCCATGCTACATTGTTAGGACTTTGGGTTGCAAGCAATGCATACAAAGGTATTTTTATTTTTAAAGTTTTAGATGCTGTGATATTTTCTTCATGGTCTTCTTAACGATTTCTCAAGAAAACTTCCAGGGTTGATGTAAGATGGTTACTTATAATTGGAGGCAAGTTAACAAGGGGGAAATCATATTCCATATAACACTAGTAGAAATAAAATATTTAATGGTAACCATGACGAATAATGAGACACAGTGGCAGAGGGGGGACAGTGTGAGATGTGGAGACCAAATTTCCATCCTAGCTTTGCCCTTAACTTTAGACTAACTCTCTGAGCCTCAATTTCTTTATCTGTAAAGTTAAGATTAAAGTACCTGTTGTCTAAGCTTCTTGTGAGGATTAAGTTGCACACTTGAGAGCTAAGCATGGCCTCTCAACACATAGTAGATGCTCTTTAAACATCTGTTAATGAATGAATAGAGGGAAAACAGAAGTAAGTGTAATACCCAAAATGGGGGTTTGATCTTGAGAAGAAAGCAAATTTTTGAAGAACGAAGGTCATAAGTTTTGGAGTCAAAAAGATGCAAATTCATGTCCTAACTTTTCTTTTAACATCCCTGAACCTCAATTTCCTCATCTGCAATGGGGCAGGGGTGAGAATAAAAATAAGAACAATCACTCATGGAGTTACTGCAAGCCTTACAGGATGTGTGTGAGAACCCTTTGTAAATTGTAATGGGTGGATTATGGTTTAGCTAGCGGCACACACCCCCCTACTGCATTCAACACCTGGGGTCAGCAAGGCTACCCATCCCCAGCGGAGCTGGGACCCCAAATGGTACCCTCAAATTCTGGATCTCCACACATGGGGGAAAGACCGTTGTTTCTGAAAAGACCTTCCAAGTTTTATTCTAAAACTTGCTTGGTTTCAGTGGGGGGTGTGTGCATGCTTGTGCATGTGTGTGTGTGTATGTATGTGTGTGTGTGTGTGTGTGTTTGTGCGCGCACGTAAATGTATCTAGTTTAGTGGGAGATCTGTCAACATCAGGTCTCTGTGTGTATATATTTGTGTATACAGTTTGTAAAGTGCTTTTAGATTTTTTTAAGGCAAAAGATAAACTCATTTAATTTAAAATCATCAGCTGGATTGCATTAAATGGAGGGAAAAGCAAAAACATACACAATATAGCCATTTGTTAAATTAAACACAGTTATTTCTCCTGTTACTTAATTACAAACAGGCATAAATACTCCAGATTCTGACAACTCAAATCTTCTTAAATTCTAGATCTGCATTTCGCCATGTAATGAAGGGAGGGTCATATTCCAATTTGTGTGTTAAGCAAACCTGAGAGTTACAATTGTATATTGGGACCATAATGACTTCACTAAAACAAGACCTAAACTTTTAATTAACCTGCCAAGACAAATTACAGCTCATAGCTCACAGGTAATGATCACAGACAGCTGAGACTCAATGCCAGGGACTCTTGGGGAAAGAGGGATTAATAGCAACATCAGAATCAGTCTGTTTTTGTATTAAAGAAAAAAAACCAGTATTCATTAAACAATCACTGTAGCTCAAAGGGAGACAGGTCAGAAAGGCAGTAAGAGAAAGGCGGACGGAGAAACAGGATGGGAGAGACTATTAACAGCTTCCATTTATCGAGTGCTTGTGGTAGCCCAAAGCCTGTGCTAGGCACTTTATATTGCTTTGTCTAAGCTTCACAGCAGGGACTGCAAAGTACTACTATTCTTCCAGGCAAGAAGAGAGAGGCTCAGAGAGGTGACGTGACTGTCTCTGGCTGCAGAGCTAACACTGGGCGTGAGGGAAGGAGTCAATGGGAAGTAGCTCTCGTAAGGCGTCTGTTTTCAAAGCTTCCTTGGCAGCCACCAGCATCGGGGTCACCTGGGCTCTACCGCAGCCCCACTGAGTCGTGAATTCTGGAGGAGAGGCCCAGGAATCTGAATTTTTACCTAGTTTCCCAGGCGATTCCTTTATTCAACTGTGTTTAAGAACGATCCACAACCTGCGGCCTCAAGGCCACATGTGGCCTTCTGGATTCTTGAGTGCGACCTTTTGACTGAATCCAAATTTTACAGAACAAATCCTTTTAATAAAGGGATTTGTTCTGTGAAGTTTGGATTCGGTCAAGAGGCCACACTCAGGGATCCAGAAGGCCACATGTGGCCCCAAGGCCGCAGGTTCCCCACCCCTCTGGCTCTGAAAGACAATATAGGGTTAAGGCAAAGTGAAGACAGGTTTTATCTTTTAGGTGAGAATGCAGAAACCACAGGGAAAAGCAAATCCGTCTCCCCAATCATGATAAAACAGGCTGGCAAGCTCTGACAAGCCAGGGATCGGCAAAGGTACCTCACTGTACCTACATTTTATTTCTCTAAGATGCGTATCCTAATTAAAAGTAGCTTTCTTTTGGGGTTTGTATTAATATCCTTTCATATTTATGCTCAGTTATTAAAAATAAATAAGCCTGATTATAAAAGCTCTTAGTTCTATGCAAGCGCCATACTTCATGCTTAAGAGAAGTCAGGCTGTGAGACCATGAAGCTGCAACTCAGGCACTGCCGTGACTTGATAATCACGTCCTTCAACTCAAGCCACCAAGAAAGAGAAAAAAGCAGAGACTGCAGCCTTGCAAACCCTGCCGAGTGACAGCCAATTGAGGGTGAGGGCCAAACCTGGGCCTCCAGTGACAGGGAAAGGCGGCCCTGATATCACCAGTAACCATCGAGCTGCAGCCTCGCATTCCAGCATCCTGAGAAACCAAGAGCTGGGAAACCTAAGTGACTTGTGCAAGGTGGAAACACGACTTAGTGGTGGAGACTCAGAACTGAGCATACTTCCCGCTTCCCCCTGAAAATAGGCATTTGGGGAGCAATCCCAGACTGCGGCCACTGACAGTCCCGCCGAGGGGAGCTCCCTGCCTTCCTCACTGAGAGACACAACGCCCCGGGCACTGGGCTGCGCGTTGGCAGGTGGAGAAGACCATGCCAAAGTCCCTGCCCTCCAGGCACTGAGTCCAGCGGCTAAGACAGACACCTCCAAATCAAGGGCACCACAGAGGCTGCTTCCTGCGTCACACCTGGCTGCCTGATGCCCCCCGCCCGTCCCCTTCATTTTGCCAAGAGGGTAGAATGTCGAGGCTGCATTTACAGCAGAAGCTTATTACTCATGCCCTCTATTTAATGGGAACCTATTCTCTGCCTCAACACCAAGGACAAAATTTCAAATAAGAGGTTAAATGGCCTGAAATTGACGTCTACTGTTTAGAAGTAAGAACCAGGGTCTTGTAAGAGTTTTGGAAACCTAGAAATCAGAGTCAGAGATTTTTATTAAACTCTATTTTTCCATGCCATAGGGACTCCCAGCCAATGACTGAGACAGAGTGACAGAGTTTTCAGGTGGACTCGAAGCCACACAGGACTTTTCATTAAGCAGAAACCCCATTCCCAGGTGTTCTGATGAATAGAGTTATGTTTTTCTGTAAGTTTTATTTTCCTGTAGGGTATTTTACCTCCAGGCCGTGTCATAGTGCTTCCAATATAAACTCAGAAAAAATGTTTTCTGTCCCGAATCACCTAGACTGTCATGTTCTAAAGTACACCGTGGCAATCTAAGGAGAAGAGAAATCCTATGACATGTGTTGGTAAAGAAGAAAAATTCTTTAAATAGAGTGCCCGACTACCCAGACCCCCATGAGCTTGCGAGGCGGCCGAGGGGCTCGCTGCGACCTGAGAGCTAAGGCCCTCTTCCACCGCGAGGGACACGGAAGGTGCCAGCACTGGTCTCGCACGGCAGGGCTCACTCTTTGTCAGAGATGAGGATATCTCTGTTCTCAGCTAAACCCCAGTCTGACTGATTACGTTATTCGTTCAGCCCTTTGCATTGCTATCCTCACTTTCTCTTCAAGCCTTTATCTTCTTTTCTCATCTGCCAGGGGTCATTGGCTCCCAAGCAAAACAAACCAAAACAAAAAGAAAACTCGAGCACCCAATCAGTGCGTTGAACCAAGTGAGACTCTAAAGGCAAACAGGTGGGATGGAAGTGCCAAGAAGAGAGACGCTGCCTGCATGAGGCTTGTCGTGCAGGATTCCTGCCTCATGGTCAGTTCTGCCCCAGTCTCCAGACGTGCCGCACTCCCAGCTGCTGTGCCACGCACCAGGCCGCAGCCAGCACAGGAGGACGGTAGGCGACAGCCTGGGCTCAGGAGCCAGCCCAGAGCGGCCTTCCCGCCCCTCCTGCGGCTCCTGCCCTGTATCTCCTGCCGACTCCTCTGCAGCAGGCCCAGCCGGGAGGCCTCGTGCCAGGTCCCAGGGGCATCCGCAGCTCTGACATTCCCTTGTCGGTGTCAGCCCCCAGAATCCCCAAGGAGCCCCCCACCTGAAGAGACAACACCCCACTTCCTTACCGATGGCAGTGGTGAGAAAGGAAACCACTTCGGACTCCTTCCCGTCATTGTAAAAAGCCAAGTGCCAGATTCCTGAATCCAAATACTGGATGAAGCCGGTCTCATGGCTGGAGGGGGGGACCACTCCCCGAGACTGGCGCTGGGGTCCCTCCAGGCTCCGTGCTTCCTGGGCCAGGAGCCTCCTTCCATCCAGAAGCTCCACAAAATCAAACTACAGGACAGAGAAAGCACAATTAGCGGTGGGTCTGCTCCACCACACGCCGGGATCCTTCTCCTGGGAAGGACACGGGGAAACAAACTGAGAGAGGCGCGAGAGGCTGGAGCTGCGGGAAGGCTGGTCAAACTTCTCCCCAGGCCCCAGGTTTTCATGGTAATATTCCCCCAATTCTCTTGTGAGTGTGGCATAATTAGTGGATTATTTTTAGTTTCATTTTAATTTTTGCTGTATGGGTGGATGAGTTTGTACCAGGACAACCATGCTTTTCAGTGGTGGGCACATGATTAAAAACCCAGGCACTTCATGATTGTTTGAACTCTGTGCAAGTAACGACAGGAATCTCAAGGGTCTAGGACTGGAATTGGAGCCCTGGACGGGACTGGAATGCCAGTCATGTGCACATGAAAATTTGATTTATATCTACATTTTTTGTGACAATGGTCCTTTCTAAGTGCTCCAGTTTCAGGGAACAAATTTAGGGGGCCTACACTGGATCAGCTCTAAACTCTATCAGTACTTACCTGCTGTGTCAAATACAACTGCCAATTGACCAGAGACTGCTTGTGTGAGACTCCAGAAGCCAGTCACACGGTGCTAACAACAGGTAGGTGGTTAAGTCCTACCAGCCTACTAGCAAGCACATTGAGTAGGTATCTAGCTAGCTAGCTTTAAAAGAGCAAACCGACAAGATAGCTATTTATTCTATCTCATGTAAAACTGTCTGGAGATAAGAAGTCCGGGACACAGCAGTTCTGAGTCCATGGGGCCCAGACCCCTCTATTTTTCTGTGACTCCCTCCAGAGCCAATGTATCTATCTAGCTTTTAACTAAAATCCTAAGTGTTAAATAACTACTGGGGCTAGGAAGACTGCATCTGGCCTGGGAGAGCCTGATGGCTGCCGATGATTTATATTCCTCCAATTCTAGAGCTTGGAGGACCTTGGACAAGTCTTTGGTAAACTGGCCCAGTCATAACTGGTAAAGAACAATCATCCTGGACGAGTTTTCTCGAGTGTTTCTGGTGTGCATGTGTCTGAGTAAACGTGCAATCCCGAAGGAGAGAGAAGGATGCACACGGCCAGGGAAGCGCCGTTTCCTCTCAGCCTGGGCCGCACCGGCTGCCTTGTGTTATTCTTTATTCTTCACAACAGCCCTGCATCGCGGGTATTGTTACCAGCATCTTATAGATAAGGAAACTTGCTTTGAGAGAAGTAATGAAACGAGGGGTACATACATAGCTGATAACAAGAGGATTCAAACTGAGGTCTGTCTGACTCCAAAGTGCATGCTTTTTTCTCTGGATCACATTTCCAGGGTAATTTAACTTAGGAGATTAGGCAATAGCAGAAAGGCCATTAAGAGATTTCCTAGAATTCCTTGCTCTTTAAAAGCCCCAGGGATATCTTACTCATCTGAAAAGGAGGGTCTGAGAGGGGGTAAATGGATGCAGGAGCTATAAAGTATATGCACTTCCCTTCAGGTTCAAGGATCCCGGTTGGGCTTCTTGACTCTGGGTTGAGATTTGAGGTACGAGCCCATGAAGATCAACAGGGTACAAGGGGGTTCTGGTTACCTGAGTATGTGAAGGAGGAAGGCCTTTTCTGCCATAAATGCCCACCAGAGCTGCCTTTCCCAGCGACACATTGAATTTCAGATGCACAGGATGGTCTATGAACACCTGAGATCTCCAGAAAGTGCCAGGAGGAATCTTCTGTGATGCTCGTCTTCCCACATCGATTTCTCCAGAGTCTATAAAACTGTCCTCTGGAAAGAAACTACTGGGCTTTCCTACCAAGACACAGGGAAGGAGAGACAAAAGCATCCCAGTTAGCCACACATGAAGCAAGGAATCAGCGCGTCTGAACACCTAGGACTCTCCTCAGCCTTGAACTCCTCTCTACGATGTTCTGCTGCCAGCATCCCCTACCCCCATGGAGGAGTAAGAAAGTCCAGAACTTTTTTTCTCCAGCGATGCTCAAATTGTTCTGCTAAAAATATGCATTCTTCCAAAGCAGTATGGGTCCTCCCCAAGGGCCATCTGTTTACTGCATAATTCCACGGCTTGTTAAGATATATTTTGATCCTAAAAATAATCATTTGCAGTCACATGCGAGTAACTCTGTGCTTTTGTGTGTGTGTCAAGGGGAACACGGTAAAATAGAAAGGATAGGAGAACGAGGTGGTATTGTTAAGTTTCCAACTCAGAATGATTCCCCCAGCAGTGGGAAGTGTGACTTGAGTGGAGTGGGGTATTTTAAAAGTTTACTAATTTGTGTACACATTGGAAGCCAAATTCTAAGGCTAAGATATGTGGATGGGGGTTTGTGTTTGGGGCAGAGTTATGCGTTGGGGAAGATAAGGAAGAGGGTACTTTTGAAGGGATGAACAATTTATGCAAAATGCTTGTCTTTAAATGAGGGTGAATATCATTTTTCTGCTAAAGTGAGTAAAGTTGAGGGAATTTCTCAAGTTCATACACAAAGTCTATGCCATACTTAGAAATTCAACCCAGGTTCCCAACCCTGTGCCCAGCATCCATGCAGGAGATTAGGAGTAAGGTCTCTTGGCCATTTCTGTCACCAATCAGGAGAGTGACAGCTTTGTGGGGGCAACACAAGTGCCAGGAAGGAGGGCTGCTTATCGAACTTCCTCTATTTAGTAATTAAATGCTCATGTGAAAAATTGAAACCCTAACTTCCTGCCAGACATCAGCCTTCTGAAGAGTCAGGAGGGAGCTGAAGGAAACTCTAGGGATGTTAGGAAGACCACCCTTAGGACACTGAAAAACCAAAGTCAAGTCAACAGACTATGTTTTATTTGTCATTACAAAGGACTCCCGGGGTATCTTAGTTCCAAGGCTTGTGTGCTGTTAGCGATGTGATGTTCGAAGAGACACTTTAGAGAACAAGAATTCATTTGTAAAGAAAACACATTTTGGAACTTTTTATAAAAAACATTTGGGGAATAAGAAATTAAAATGTCTTTTTTCCTCTAGCTTTGTAAGACTCTTTACAAAGCATATTTGATGCTGCAATGGAGCCTGGCAGGGCATTGTTATAGTCATAAAATATTCTACTGTTTTAAATAATAAAATTCAATTTAAATGTTAAATTTCTCCATGTTATCATTCCTGTATAAACGCCTGGGCAGAAACATCAGGTCTTTAGTTTCAAACCGTTAAATGTTATTTTAATTAAAAATATGCCAACAAAAAATTTAAAATGCACACTATCAATAAAAGTACCACTAGTATTCTGTCATTAGCATGGGAAAGAGTTTGCATTTAATTCCTTTACGGAAAGAGTGTGCCCCAGACTTTTACCTTCAAAATACAGACACACAAACCACCACACTGAGTTACAAAGTTCAAAGACAGAAGCTAAATTCACAAAGTATTATGATGAGAGAGAATTATTCGCATTCTTTCTTATCTGATTTTTGGGCTACCAATATCACAACCCTTCTAAATCCCAGGTAGAAAATAGTATACCCACAGCTTTTAATTCTACTAGGGAGGTAGAATTAAGAGGGAGTATGAAACAAAAGCAGATGAGTTCTGAGCTTCTTACTCCTAAAAACTGCAAAGAAATAAGTGCAATACTGCTAATTCCTAGGGCTCATTTCCTTTGTGACTAGGTGGGCATCAGAGCTGACGTGATTTGAGAATTGTCTGCGTTCAAATAATTCCTATGTTCTGAAAATAAATAACGGAAAACTGCTTCCCCATTTTAGCATGCTGCTGGAGAACCCTGCATAGTTCATTTTCTCCCCCAGTGAGCATATTTTTAGGAGCCAGCTACTGTATCAGGTAGGTTCTACAGCCTTATAGGTAGAGGCCAAGCCCAGAGGTCTGCTGGCCCCCAGAGGCATAAATAAGTTGGCTCTTACCCCACAGGAGGTGATAAAAGGGGACTTTTTTTTTTTTCCCAGCACTCTAGTATTTCACCTAGGTGGGCTGGATGGGAGGTAGAAAACTATCTTGGGTGTGTATACGATGAAATAAAAGTAGTAACTTCTGTTCTGGGGTATATCCTCCACCAGGAACTCGAGAGCCTCTGGTTGCCAGTGGTCTCCACACTCCAGCCACGGGGGCTGGGTTGGGGACTCTGGAGGGGAAAGAGCTAGCAGCCTGCTGCTCACCTTTACCTGATGGGGAAGAGTCATGAGAAGGCTATGCCGAGGGTTGGCAGAGTGAAATGCCTTCCTCCTTTCTTGCCTTTTGAAAACCCTTATTGCTTTCTACTTTCTAGATCCTATTAATATGAGAGTCTTTGTCCTTAATTCTAAGTACCAAGCTGTGAGCACTAGGATATAAAATATCCCACCGTGAAACAAAACCTACCCATGGTGGGAGTATAATGAGGGAGGGCAGAGGGTAGAGGCAATTGGAGGAGGAAAGTCCTGTGTATAAAGTTCTTCTTATCCCTACCTACATTCTGGAAAATAATAACAATAATAATAATAATAATAATAATACATGTTAGTGGTAGAAATGGTGATAAAGGCAGAGGAAGTAGTATTAGTTGTAGCATTAGCTACCATTTAATGAGCTCCAACCACATTGGCAGCACCTTCACATGTATCAATTAATTCTCACAAGATTAAAATCTATATACTGAGGCTCAGAATACTTAAAAAAACATTTAGAGGCTGGGCACAGTGGCTCATGCCTATAATACCAGCACTTTGGGAGGCCAAGGTGGGAGAATCACTTAAGGTCATGAGTTTGAGACTGGCCTGGGCAACATATTCTAAAAAAAAATTAAAAAAAAAAAAAAAACCTTTCAGGGATGAAGCCACTTGAGTTCCCTCTTTATTTGTTAGAATATAGCTTCTGAGAGCTCTAAATTGAATGACTAATTAAAACTCTATAAAGACATTCTCAGTGGTGGTGGGGTGCATCAACCCTTTTAAAGGGCAGGAGTCCAGTGGCAGGCTAAATATCAAAGCTAGACAGGCTAGATCTAAGGCCCATTTAAGAATTACCCTAGGGTGCAAGAGGTTGATCATTTTTATGAATTGGAACTCGACAACAGATCCCAAAGTTAAAGGGCAACAGTCAGGGTCTCAAAACATTCATGAGAAGGATACCATACCGTCACTGGGTGCCCCCAGAGGCTTAACAAACAGTATGAAGAGCTCAGTTCAGCATTAGGGTCCCCCAAGAGCATGATTCGGTTTCACAGGGCAGATTCCACTGGAGACAGTCCTTTGCTTTGTAAAGCTAGACAGATTTAGGCTTCCTACAGCAGTGCTGTGCAAATACACAATTAAGTCTACAAAAGAAATTTCTCAACAAATTGCTGAAATGATTGGATAGCTCAGTTAAATAAGCAAGATTTGGAAGAAATGAAATTCCATGCACTTCCCAATCACAGTCTTTACTTTCCTGAACTGAGACCTATCTATACAGGTTCTAAACTTCTAATCAACTAACATTCTCCCCTCCCTCCACCTTTTTCGTTCTTTGCAGTGCAATAACTTGCACAAAGAATCCTTTAGTTTCCTTAGCAACTGTTTGAAATTTATTTGGTTATCAAAATAGGCTGTTCCATTTTGGAGAGCCCAGCTGAGTCTGCGCATGGCAATTTGCATGGTTCAAACTGATGGGCAATTCTGATTTCACTGCAGAAAGAAGAAAATGCTATCCCTAGCCTACCAATTCAACCATCAGAAATGCCTGTTTATTCAGTGCTTTTTTCCCCATTCCCCATTAATGCATAACACAAGTTCTTGTGGCTTTACTTTGAAAGGCTGCTGTATTTGGTTTCTGTCCCATGACAGCCCTGAAATGGTTACAGCCATTTTGAAAATATAGTACGAATTGCAGTTTGTTGTTATTCTCAAAGACGTGGTGAACATTTACAATACTGGGATTATCATATATTTAATATGTATTATATAGTTAAACAAATCTATATCCTTTAAAATATTCAAAAATACCCTAAACCTTTGCAGGATCTCTGGAGGAAATGTTAATTAATCTGGATTTGGGGAAATTTAATAACTTATAAGGGATAGCTTGGGATTTGAGTGGACAAGGAGGGAACTAATATTTGTTGAGTGCTTCTTCGCCCTAGGCTTTGAAAGGATAGGTATTATCATCCCTGTTCTACAGATTAGGAGGCCAAAGGAGATGCAGTAACTGGCATGAGTTAACACAGCCAGTTATAAGGTGGGGTCAGGCCCAAAAACTATCTGGCTCCAAGATCCATTTTTCTTCTTTCTGTCATACTACACTGCTTCCCCCATCGTTGAGGAGCAGAGACTCTAATCTTAATTCTGGAATCAGCTCTCTTCTCAAATACCCTTAGATGGGACAAGAAATATGTACTCACATCAGGGTTAAAGACTTTCTCCATTGAGATATGTCTAAGGAACTACATTTTTAACATCACAATTAAAAACATAAACTGAGTAGACATTGCTATGGACAGGGCAAAAGAAATTGAGAACCATGTGGCCTCACAGAAACTATAGGAAGCTTTGTCCTCTGATTTTCCAGACTGATGTATTTTTCGTCACAGTAATTGCTTTTGATGCTGACCACTTCCCAGCACTGCACTGCATTGAAGGGGTTTGTAAACAGGATTTCCATTTGCATCAGTAATGACAGATAATCCCTTTAAGCAAAAATACTCCAATTAAAATAAACCAATAAACTGCTCCAATTTTATTTTGTCTCTTATCTGTACCTCCTGCTCCTTGGGAAAAACAAAACAAAACCTAAACAACCCACAAACTAATTTCATTAGAGTGGGAGATTTCAGATAGATCCAACTCCTGTTTAAAGAAGGTTTGATAGAGATCATGGAGGGAAGAAAATACATTTTGCTAAATGAGATCCTTTACCAGTGCCTTGGGGATTGAGTATACTTTATATCTACATTTGTACGTGCTGGTCTAAGGCAGTCCTCACTTTATGGCATCGACCTGGCATCTGACACTATACACTGACATGGGCACCACATGCCAACAAGCAGGACCATGGACAGGGCCAACTCGGAAAAAAAATTGGGAAGCCCTGTCCAGTTGTCATATGATGATTCTGTTACTAATTCCATACACACAACTTACAAATGAGAATGTACCTTAGAGAGAATCTAGTTCAATATCCTCCTTTTGAAGAGGAAGGAAATGATGCCCAGAAAGTCTGTTCCAGGGATTTGCTTAAGGCCACCCCACAGGTCAGTGGCAGCAGCTAGATAGATGTGTGCTTAGGGATTCTGACTCCTAACCCAGAGCTCCTCCCATGGCCCCATTCATGATACTTCCCTCCATATCCTACTAAGGGGCAAATGTATAAATTATTCAATGTTTTAAGTCTGAAAATCTCTGCAAAGGGGAGGACTGGTTTTGCCCCGGAAAATATTGTACAGGAGTTCTGGCTTGGCTCTGTGGAAATGATCCCAGTCCTCACCTCCCTTAAAGATGACCACAGGCCAAGAGTTCACTTTAGCCTTCAGGATCATCATTTCCGAGGTCATGAGTAGCCACTATGACCAAACATATGCCACCCTGCTAACCAAGCCGACTGCTGGAAGGCAAATTCTCGTAAGGACAGAGAAGCTCAAAAGCCATGATCCCAAAGTTAACTGAGCTGAGAGGAAAGAAGATGGAAGCAGTGAGGGTTAGAGGAAGCAAGGGCCACTTTGCTGACCGAGGGGACACCAGAGAGATAAAGCAGGCCATAGCAGAGGCAGGAGAAAGAATGGCCACACTGTCCAGAATGACAACCAGGCTGGCCTGGCTCTGACATCTCTCCTGGTGCTAATTTTTGTGAGTCTGTGCCACTCTTTTGGCTGACAGTGAAAGGATGTGTGTCCATGGCATGTTAGAAAGACCTCTAAGACATTCAGAACATGGGTCTATGGATGTCCCATTCAAGAATGCCAAACCCAAACGCCACCACCATCTCTGTCACTGATAGAGAAATATCCTGTCTCACTGTACAACAGAATTTCACATCCATATCTCCCTCAGGGTCCTGTAGCCTTGGGCTGAGTCATGCAGGGAAGCTCATGGAGACAGCACTAGCCCTGGAGTCACAGACCTGGGCTCATATTCCAGACTCCACCACCTACTGTGACTCCGGCCAAGCCACTTAATTAATGTGATCCTTAGTTTTTGCATCTAGAATAGCATAAATGATTATAGTTACCTCACAGGATGTCTGTGAGGATTAAATGTAAAACTCGATCGCTTGACAAAAAGCTTTGAAACAAACAAGCTGTACAAACACTAATGATTATTATTATTGCAGATGTGGAAAGTGGAACTCAGGATAATTAAGTGACTTGTTCAAGGTCACATGGTTGGTAAATGCTAGGCCATTGCAGTGGTGTTTCCATGAAACCACAAGAGTCCAAGAATCTTTCCATTACAACGCACTGTCTACCCACACACCACACCCCACTCCCACAGATGCCCGTTCGTCCCATGAGGTTTGCCCGGAAGGGCTCGTTTGACCCCACACAGACGGCCACCCCAGCAGTGTGAAGCCCCCTTGAGGCATGGGATGGGACATCGCTGAGCACCACGAGCCCTGCCCAAGCCCCCCATGAGCTCTCAGTGACAAGGAACTGCGATGAAGACAAAGGTGGACCGGCAGCCGGCGTGGAGTGCGCAGGGATGGAGGAAGCACTAGAGCATGGAGCTGTGAGCCAGGCACATGACGCGCATGACGGAGGTCTCCTCGGCTCAAAGGCAGACACAGAGGACTCACGACACGGACAACGCAGCGACCCTACCTTCTGCGGCTCCTTTGCCTTTCCTGTCAGGGGTCTCTAAGCCAGTGCCCCCTGAGGGGTACAGGGAGACGTCCGTTGGCACAGGCCAACTGCTGGCTGTGTCCTCCGTGATCTCATACATCTGCCCCTCCATCGGCTGCAGGTGCCAGTTTAGGCCAAACAGGTGCATGGCTGTGGTGAGCAATGAGAAAAGTCATCTTTTTCTGCTGGAGGTGGAAATGGAACTCCCAAGCCAAAAGGGAAGGGTGGGTGGGGTGGGGAAGATAGGCATTCAGCTCAGTTCAACAAACAGCACCCAGAGAGAGCTCTTGCAGTGCTGGGCCTCGCAAAGGAGATCGAGGCTTGGACCCTGCCCCTGAGGGGCTCACAGTCTGGTAGAGCTGGAGGGGAACAGAGAGGGGGAGTTTCAGGAGCTCTTGGCTTTTTACTTAAAAAGATAAATAACAATCTAGGGGGAGAATTGCAATCTGTATCACAAAGAGTTAATTTTCTTAGCATAAAAATAGCTTTTATAAATAATAAGCAAAGTCCAACAACTCAGTAGGAAAATATGCATAGGATGTGAACAGACAGTTTACAGAATAAGAAATACAAATGGCTCTTAATCATACGAAAAGACTCTTGGCATCACTCATAGTAAAAGAAATGTAACTCAAACTCTGAAATACTATTTTTCGCATATGGCTTGGCAAAGATGAAAAAGGTTGAAAATATACTATATTGGCAGAGAATGGGAAGCAAGAATTCTCATACTTGCTGGTGTGAGAATAAGCTGGTACAAAAGATATGGAGGGCAATTTGATAAAAGCTAGCACATTTAAAACACACACTTTATCCGGGACTTAAATGTTCCAATTCTAGAAATTTCTCCTCCAAGTATACTCATACTTGTACTAAATGATGTACAAAGGCATAGTTTGCAATAGTAAAATATTAGAAACCAGTTTGTCGACAAGGCACAAGGTAAGTGATAGCCACACAACAAAATAGTATGCAACCATAAAAAAGTGAGGAAGCTCTTTATGTATTTTTCTGGAAGGAAAACTACAATATGCAGAAGTGTATTTGATATACTACCTTTGGGTTAAAAAAATTCCTGTATATGTACACAATATTTCTGGAAATATAAGAAAGACACTAGTAACAGTGGGTTTGTCCTATGAAGGAAAGAGATAGTATGCATTGGGGGTGGAAGGAAGACTTGCTTTTCACTATGTATCTTTTGTATGTTTCCATTTTGCACCATGTGCATGCATTTCTGTTTTAAAAATTTTTTTCCAAGATAGCAACTGCTAAATCGTCATGTACAACAATCTAGAAGAGACCATAGGATGCCAAAGAATGAACGTTATCCCTTGAGATACACAATGCCTGAGAAGGTTAGGAAGCCTGTTTCCAAAAGCTTTGTGATCTAGTTCAAAATGTCTGCTTACATCCCATCTTAGGATTCAAGACTTGGACCTTGTCAATGGTCCAGACTCACCTCTTCCGGGATGCCTACCTCAAGTCCCCATACAAAGAGTTAATAAGCACTCGAGTCCCTGGACTCCCAAAATACCTGGTGTGTATACTCACTGTATTGTTCCACTGATGGACATTTTCTGAAAGCCCACTCTATGACAGATTCTAGAGAGCCAGAACTGAATCAGACGGTCCCTGCTTCAATAAGCTCATAGTCAAGTAGGAAAGACGGACAAATAACAACGTCTATTCAGAAGGACTAGAAGGCCCAGGTGGGTAACTGATCCATTAGGAGGGCCAGGAAGACAGAGAAGGATCTACAGAGATATGAAGGCCCATAAGTAATGTATTTACTATTTACTAAGGACCTACTGTGTGACAGGCAGTGTGCTGGGTAACTTGCATATATTACGTGTAATCCTCATGGCAAGCTCACCAAACCCAATTTACAGAGGTGCACATTAAGGCTCAGAAGGTTAGTTAAAATTATGATAATTATAAAACTATCATTTATTGAGTGCTTACTATGTGCCATGCATTGTGCTAAGAGTATTAAAAGCAACATTTCCTTCAACTCTCGCAACAGTCTTAAAAGACAAGTATTAATAATTTCATTTTACAGATGAAGAAACTAAAGCACAAGATTAATTAACATATGCAAGGTTAAACTGCTAACAAGTGGCAGAGTCTAGATTAGCATCCCAAACTGTTCAAACCCTGAAAACACAAACCATCAGTGGTCAGTCTTCCTGGTGTGAAGACCCGGGCTCCACCCACTTGCTAGGCCTCCTCCACTGGCTGTATCTAGCAAGGTGGGCGTCATAAAGACATCCCCTTTAAACAGCAAATAGTCCCCAAGGCTTTTAAGTCTCTTTTAGGTGGCAACATAGGTTACCTGGCCCCAGTTTACG
Organism: Propithecus coquereli; assembly: GCF_000956105.1. Lineage (NCBI taxonomy): Eukaryota > Metazoa > Chordata > Mammalia > Primates > Indriidae > Propithecus > Propithecus coquereli. The sequence goes on from NW_012149108.1 coordinate 1,120,980, forward strand.
GGAGGTGTCATGGATGGCGGTTTTGAGGGTCTGTGTCATTGCCTTTAAGACACGACAAACTGCCGAGGAGACTGGAGCACAGGACGCCCTTGTGACTTCTAGCCCAAACAGGAGCCATCCAGGAACACATGCAAGTCTGCTTTAGCTCGGGGGCTGCACTCTGGTCAAGATCTGACCGTTTGCTTTTTCTTTGGTGACTGTGATGCAGGGGAAAGTGTGCGGGACCAGGAGTAAGAAAACTGGTTTTGAATCCTAACTGCCACTTCTTAATTGTAGTCCTCTCATCTGAGAAATGGGTATGGAAATTTCAGAAATTTCCAAAGACTGTTGTACCCAATGAGGAAATATGTGGTAAAATGCTTTGCAAACTGTACATACGTGTGATGACTATATCTTATAACCACAGTATTTGTACCATTGATGATAATGATATCGACAATAGTTGCTGACGTTTATTGAGTACCTTTTTAGGTACCAGATACTCTATGAAGTGCTCTGCACTGCTCTCTGCTACCTCCGTGTAGTTGACAGTAACAACAGAACAGTTAGCTTGCCCGGAAGGAATGAATACTCTGCTATTTCTGAGGCTCAGTTAGCTCACATTTCTGCTTACCTTCCTACTGTTTCAGTGTGTGTATCGGCAGCTCCAAAGGTAATGGAGAAATTGTTTGAGCTACAGACAACTCAGATGTATGCAGTTAAATGAGCAGTGCTTCTTTCCCCATTAGAATCAATTATCTCATCTAAGTGTGCCAAAGTGCTGTCTTGTTAAAAGGTCATGAGAATTAACTAATCCCAGAATGAAAAGAATTCTCACAGCTTTGTGAAGAGAAACCTTTTTATTGTCAAAGCTTTCTCTTATTTTTAACAAGATGCAAAAGCAAGTCCTTGCTTTAAAAAAAAAACTATGCTGAGGGGAGAAATAAGCCAAGGGAAAAAGGTGTTGCAGGTGAAAATGATCAACAGGTCTGGTGGCGGGGACCCAGGGGAAGTTAGTTAGGGCAAGACAGTCCCCAGCTGGGGGGATGTGGCGCGTAGAGGTGGATGTCCTCCCTTCCAATCACAGAGGCCCACACCGCTGCGAGGGTGGGCACTCACCTCCATGACCAGTAGAAGATGCATTCCTGAAAACTACCTGGGAAAGCAAAGCTCTGTATCCAACTCCAACTCAGACTGATTCTCTTAGAAGATGTAGCCATCCACAAATAATTTTGGAGGCTGGTGGGTATGGAAGTAAACCCAGGGTCACCAAGATTGGAATGCGAAATGGCTAGCTGGCAGTTAAGATTTAAATGCAGGAGTAGGATGAGTTACCCAAGACTGTAGAGCTAGTGGAAGTTTGAAGCAAGTTTCAAACTCAGCAGCCTGTGTTCCCAAACCAAGCTTCCTCTTTTACATCATTTACTTTATTTATTTATTTATTTAATGGGCAACATGAAGCCACCAGCAAATAAAGTTTGAAATAAATGTTGGGGGGGGGTCTCATAGTGATAATAAACAAACATTTCTTGGCCCATAGCAACCCTCATTTAAAGCTGTGTATAGTAGTAAGTGCATGTTGTCCAAATGATTTAGAAGTAATAATTAAGGATCAAAAAAAAAAAAAAAACCACTAACAAAGTAGCCTGCTAAGAATGGACCAGACCACCAAAACAATATAAATTATAATCACTATATTCCCCCGTTCCCTGAAGAATTAACGGTAAACACCTACCACCAATGTACATCACAATTATCTATATTACACCCTGCTCTGTGTTTTTATAACAGTTGTGCAAAACCCTCCTCAAGTACACTGAAGGTGGCCTAGATAAGAAATTTGGTTCTGCTTTTCCCTTAGACTAGTTTGTAATTCAATGAAAAGGTGAAAAGATGCTAAGGAGTTCAGAAAAAGGCTGTGGAAAGGTAGCAAGTTCAGGAGATCACCCACATTGAAATGTTAATGATTTCTGAAAGCCAAGAGCCAGGGTGGGGGACATTCTGATTCCCTTGGCTCTGGTCAATCTGATCCCAAGGCTGACATTTTCCTGTCACCTTTTCCTGCCCATTGAGACATGAGAGATGGCTCGGAAAGTGCAGGCTCTATCCTGACATTTTTAAGAAATGCTTCATAGATGTTCAGACACTGAAGCCTCCCCCAGCCCCCGGCCAGCAGGAGGCAATTAACAACATCATTATGCAGGAGTCACCAACACAAGTACAGGAGAGTTCCTGCTGTCAAGATGCCCTTCCCTTCCGAACACAGGAACCCACTTGCATGTGCACCTTAGCAGCTTCAGGGAGTGACTAGAGATGGTTATAACCACAAGGAGCTGTGGATTCAAGTGACATTTTTGGTTTCGAAAGGCATAGGAACCAACCCGGCCACACAGCTACCCACTTTTCTGTTCTATTTTAGTGCTCAGCTTTTTGTTTTTAATAGAGTCATTTCCATAAAATTGAAGTCACTGAAGTTCTTGGACTTATGGTCCTCTAACGGGGAAAACAATAACCAAAAAGACAAAACAACAACAACAAATAACAGGCTTTCATTTCCAATGTTCTCTTCCTGGTTTTGCTACAAAGCCACAATATTGAAAAGTTCCAAACCAAGAAGCTATGTACTCAGTGATGTACATGGCAGTGTAACCGGAAAAAAATTAGAAGCAACCTAGATGTCTAAAAATAGCAGAACAACTTAGCTAATTTATGGTATAGGTACTGGATGGAATATGAGGCAATCATTATAAAAAATAACTACAACAACCAGCAACAAGGGAAAAATGCTTAAGATACAATGTTAAGGAGGAAAAACAGGACACAAAACCGCATGTTTTTCCTGACTGCACCTCTGTACAACCAGGTTGCATGTTGGAAAAAAAATCTGTAAAGAATAAAATTGATATCAGGCTTTGAATTACAGCAATAAGATTCTTTTTTAGTTTCCAAACTCACTATAGTGCAACAGCATTAAAAAGAAAGCTCTACAACTCAGTGTCAGGAGCAACAGGTAGAGGAGAAGGATGATGGGGAGAGGGAGGGATCCTAACTTAGAGCATTTCCCACGTGTCAGACGCTGGAGAAGAGGACTGTGATGCTCCCTCATTAGATCCTTACATAAACCTGAGAAACTGGTTTTGCAAATGGAGAAACTGGAGGCTCAGAGAGGCTCTAAGGCTTGCTCAAAGACACACAGATAGGAAGTGATAAAGTCACATTTGAATCCAGATCTGACTGGTTCCAAAGCCCAGGCTTTCCTCCTGGCCCATCGCACTGCTGATGAGTACAATGCCTCAAATTACATTAAAATTAAAAAAAATTTTAAGGCAAAGCCTTTGCTGGCGGCATAGCCATATTGGCTCTTCTGAGACGTTGTTAAGGGGCTTTCCTCTTCTCAGGGATAAAGCATGGGGCCCCCCCTCCTTTCACCTCTGCCTGACCCATGGCTGATCCCCACAACCAAAGCCGAGTAAGGGCAAGTAGGGGCTTGTCTGTGGGCAGAGTCAGTCTGCCAGTTTGGGTCTATCCAAAGAACTCACAGCTTGTTCGTTTACTGGTTTTGGGCTTTGGGCAAAGTACTCAGCCTCTCTGAATCTCAGTTTCCTCATCTGTAAAATCAAGATGATAATAACCAGCTCTAAGGGTTAAATGAGATGATGTGCATAATTTGCTTAGAACTAAGCCTGGCTCATGGCAGGAGCTCGGTGACTGGCAGCTGTATCATCACTGTCATTTTGCTATGCTGACTTCCCTACATTCTATAGCCACCGAAAACTTCGTTTAAGCCAGCTCTGTCACAAGACCTTTTTTCTTCTTTTTATGTGTTCCCCATAATTCCCCTTCCATGTCAACTGCAAATGTTTTTAAACCGAGGGTCCGCTCCTGCTCCCATGAGCTGACAGACTTTGGGTATGGGAATAGAGATATTTGCCCAACGGATGAAACAGCTTTTAAAAGCAGAATCACTATAAAACAGCCTGACAGGATCCCACTGGTGACTATGTGGGGCTAATTTTAAATCAAGTGAATATATTGCTTTTCCTCCTGTCTCTGGATAAACTTGACTGCAACAATCAAGGCTACTGTCTCTCACTCCCAAATTAAGTGTTTTCTGGAGAATGGACTCGGGCACAATGAATCATTTTTCTGTACCACACAATGTTGTGGGGAAGGACGGCTTTTAGCAAGGATTCACGCGCAGCTGCTCAACGTTTCTGTAAATCAAGGCAGAGTCGGTGCAGAGCCGGAGGACGAGGCGCAGTCAGCCATGGAAGCAGGAAACAGGTGTGCCTACCGTTGATACGGAGGAGAATATCAGTTTAACCAGAGGGCACTGAAAACTGGTGACAAGGCAGGTTACAGGGGAACTGGGACCAAAACCTAATTTGTACAGAATAAACTGCTATTATTGCAATAATAGAATAAGAAAGCTGTCTCTCCCGGACACCTTTCGCCCGCAGGCTATACGAAGACCTCTTCTGTACATAACTAAGTTAGGAGTTGGCCACCTCCCCCCGGCCTTTGGACTAATAGCCCAGTTATCTGACCTCCCCCTGGCAGACTCTCAACACCGTGCTGGTTCCTGAGCACCAGACAGACCTGTGTTCCTTCTCTGTTCTGATGTTTACAGCTACGTGCCTATGGCACTCTTATGAGCCTCAGTTTCCTCATCTATAACATGGTGATAATATCACCCAGCTCTAAAAGTTGCAGAGATGGAAAGAAGTGCTGTGTTTTGTGACCTCACACAGTGCTTGGCAGTTACTGAAGTGACCACCAGACGCCTTCTTTGTTGGTATCACCACCATCATCCCTCTTGTGCACCGAGATTTTCATTGAGAAAATGACATAAGGACATACCAGGACTCGGAGAGTCAAGAAGCCTGAGTTTTTGCTCTGGTGTTGGGGGATGTTGCTACGACTGACCTTCCAGGTCCCAGGGATCTGCCAACCCATCTGCACAGATGAAGAGACTCAGGCTGGACAAGTGCATTTGTGGCAGGGCCTGGGACTGAGCTGAGGCCAGGTCTTCAGACTCCTAGTTCAGAGCTCTGTCCACTATGATGCTGTTACTAAGTCACAGCAGAGAATCCTGTTAAGAGCAGGACAGCCATCCTCATCACTTGATATCCTGCCAGGCACTGCTTCCCAGGTGAAGGGAGTCATCTCCCGGGGTCTAACATAAGGAGAGCACACCCACAGGATAGGCCATGCCAGGCCATCACACGGCCCTCCCCAGGGCAGGGATTATTCCTCCCATTTCTGCCCCTTAGCACCTAGTCCAGAGGATGAAGAAGAAAGGGAGGAAAACAAGGAGACATAGTGAAGATTATTATTAAAACAATAACGGCTCCCGCTTACTAAAATTTTACCCTGTGCATGATATTACACTGGAAGATTCATGGTGATTGTCATTTAAACTCACAACTCTTTAAGGTAGATGCTATCAGTAACCCCATTTTATAGATTAGCTTCCTCAAAACACAGCCACGACGTAATTATTATTAATTTAATTTTATATCTCTAGAAAGGCAACGCTCCAGAATTGTCTACAATTGCACCATTTATCATAGCAGTGTCAAGATCCAAATCCAGGTGCTGGTGACTCCAAATCCCACGGTCTTCTCACATTGTCCTCAAGGAAGCACAGTACAGGCTTCCATTTAATCCCGACCAGAATAAAAGTGTAATTTCTGATCAAATCACTGCCAACAGCACAAACATTCAAGGAAGTGACTCCACATAGAAGCGCTTACACCTAGTAAAAGGCCCATGGTCTGCCCTTCACACTCCAGGCCTCACAAATTTATCCAGAGATCAAAGGAACCCAAAGGATTGCCTGCCTGTTCAACCTGCAGTGCTGGTGTGCCTGGTCAGCACCACAGGACAGCGCCAGGTCTGGGAGCGTACCTGTCATTTCCCCAGAGGGGGAAAGCTCTGGCACAAAGTTCTGCCATACTTAGATTCCTTTCTTTGCGGGGCTTGTATCCAAGCGTAAACGCCACTCACAAGCTACCTAAAGCATCTCTATACAAAGCTGTTCTGACCTGGCAAAGGACCCACATCTCACTACGACACATCATCCCCTCCGTCACCTGTACTAATGATCAAACGAGGCAGAAGAAAAATGTGGGCTTGGTTAGTGCTTGGGAGCTAGCCAAAGGAGAAGATGCCAGTTGCCATGTCTCATTTCCACAGCTACTAGAAAACATATCGTTACTTGGCTCTGTGGAGCGACCCTTCGTTTCCTGCTTTCCTTTGGCATACCAACCAACCATGTAACTGATTTTTTTCATGATCAAAGTCAATTAGGAGGTGGTCCCAACTGTACCTCAAATGCAGTTTTAATTTGTGTATATATTATTAGGCTAGGCCTTTTCCCTCTGGAACATTCACTTCAGTGAGAGGAATGAGGGCAGACAGCTTAACATGGAGCCTGCCACCCAGATTTGTAACTTGGGATAATATTTCTTTATAATGAGAAGCATTTTGAAAGAGCACTTTAAAATCTCACAGAACAGAGTGTTTGATGTCCCTCCCTGACTCCCTGCAGCTTCCCAGTCTCCTGCCCCACGGGCATTTTCTAGCCCTTTGGGACCGTATCACATTTTCTTCCTGTCTGTCTTTGTGCACAGAACAAGGCACTTGATAAATGTGAGTTCCCTGTTTTTCCTCTTTGATTATACACAGACTCCAGGTTTGGTTCAGCCCTTCCATTAAAAAGTTTAAGGCAGTATGGAATTCTGGGCACCATGACAATTATCACGATAATGAAAATAACGATGATGACAATGTGAATAGCAGCCACTCTCATTAATCGGAAGCTATACTGTACCAAGCGCCAGGCCAAGTGCTTTATAAACAGTATCATTTAATCCTCACAAAGGCCTGTGAAGCAAGTAGTATTATTACCCTCATTTGCAAGATGAGGAAACTGAGGCTCAAAGAAGTGCAACAACTTGTCCAATGTTACCATTTAATTAGAGGTAGAGAATAAACTCATATCTGGCTTAAATCCAGGCTGAACCTGTCCCTAACCACTATATTACATTGCTTTCCTGATTCAGTATAAAACTGTGGAAATGACAAAAATGAAAAAAATATTGCCAATCTCATTGTTATACGGACCTGCCTTATTTTGTTCAAATTTTGTTGGCAATATTTCTCTGAGAACAGACACTTGAGGTAACATCTCTTCAGCACAGAAATGACTTTAACAGAGCATTTTATGCTTGTGGAACACAACCTCTGATGGGCCACACTGCTTCTCGCTACTCAGGAGTCTCACTCCATGTGGATTTCTCTGTCCCTGGAGCCTACTGCCCATCCAGCCTCCATGCTTTTGCTGATACAATGCCATTTGCCTGGAATGGCTACCACCTTCTCTATTAAAAAAAAATTCACCCACCTTTCAAGGCCTCCTTCAAATATTGCCTCTTCTGTGGGGATTTCCTCCATCACTCCCAGGCAAAAGTGACCTCCATCTCCAGCCCTGGGCCCTTACCATTATTTCTACACTTCTCCCACAAGCACTGCCCCATGGGGTGTGTACCTGTGCTTCCTGTTCTTGCTGGTCCCTCCAGCAGGCTTAGTACCTAGGGGAGCAGATCTGTAGAGAGTGAGCTATGGTCCCTACCAGTTGCGCATCAACAGGAATATCACTTACCTAGTATGATCCTCAGTTTTTTATCCATGTGGGCATGGAAACAACATAAGACCATCTCCTAGGTTCTTATAAGGATTGCATTTAATGAAGGTTCTTTATAGATTATGAAGTATAAGCATTATTATTATATTGCTTAATAGTTAATGAATAAAAGAACACTCAAATATTCTAATTTAATATAGTCTCTGCCTAATATACAGACTGATGCAAAGATTTAAATGTGAAACGACCAGCACAGTCTCGGACCTATGCAATTAAGTGTATGTGTAGTACTATTTAGTAGTAGTGCTGTTTAGTAGACTTAATGTGTTACAGAAAAGTTAGGAGACACAGACAATGAGCTGGAAGAGTTTCTAGTTTTCAGGTAAAGAAAAATGCTACTTATCCAAAAATTTTCATGTAAAGCTTTGCTACCCTCCTACTCCATCTCCTCTCAGTTACCCCTGTTGCACACACAGTTGGACAGGTTCAAATGTCTGCTCACATACACAGAGACATGCACACACTGAGACACACACAGGAGCCTGAGGAGTACGTCTTCCTGTAGAATTCTACAGATGGCCTGAGTGGCAAATTTGGGACAATGTGATGAAATGGAGCCTACAGCACAATTAATGATACTGGCATTTTTTTTCTCTTTCCTCACTGGAGGCTGTGAACAAAATCTAACTCCAGGCTGAAGGGCAGGATAAATCTAGCTGCCTGCCACACACCAGCAGGAAGGGCTTTCTCCAAAGTGAAATATTACACCTATGACAATCTACTCATGCTGGAGGAAGCCTGGAGAAGAGCAGAATCAGATACCATGAGTGCTGTTGCTCAGTAAGTGATGGGTCTTGAGGTCTCCTGATGTCCATAATCCAGGCCTCCTGTTTGCTCCAATCCTGGAGCACTTTGGGTGCAAACCATAGCCCCATTCAGTGCACAGGTACGTGGCAATGCTGGCACAGTACACGGCACAGGGCAGGCGGACGTTAATTTTTCTTCCATAAGAAGATAAGTTGGTTTCTTTCTTTAGCAGGGAGCAGTTCAGATGGGGTGAGCACCACCCACCCCACGGCTGTGGGAAGACAGAGCACAGGGAGAAGAGGGCAGGCTCTGGGGGCGATCCCGGCTGTATCCCTCACTGCTGATGTGGCTTTGGGCAAATGACTGAATCTTCTTGGGCCTCAGTTTCTTATCTTTAAAAATGGAAATAAAAATAACCCAATGCCTACCACGTGGATGGCACGTAACAAATATTCACTGGATAAGTAAGACTTCTGAGAAGACTAAATGAGAAGATATACGTGACATTCAGAACAGTGCCTGCCTGGCATATGGTAAACTCTCAGTTCCTGTGAGCTGCCATCTCCGGCACATCAGCTTAGGCCTTGCTGGGGGTGGCTAGGAGCAGGGAAAGCCTCAGACAGTACAGCCAAGTGCCCCTCATTTTCTCTGAGCCTTGGGTATCACATTAGAGGAGGGCTCTTAGAGGTAGCATGGTCTATACAGGATTTAGAGTCAGAAAATCTAGTTTCTAGGCCCAGCCCTACTACTTACCAGCCATTCCAGCTGAACAAGTTATTTAACTGCAGCAGGATTCAGTTTCTACATCTGGGGCTTTCTTGCAGGACAAGGAAATGCAGTTAATAATTCTATACAGTGCATAAACTACTGGAGAAGATCAACAGATTTGAAAGGCCTCACCAAAGGCAAGGTATTTATTATGTATTTGCCTAGCCGAACCTCACTTTTAGGGGGAAGGCGGCCAGTGTTCACCAGCACTCATTGTGATTTCTGTAGTTCTACATTCAAAGTCGGCAGTACAATAGAATAAAAGTACAAACGGAGGCCCATGGATAGGTAAAGCACACAAATGGATGTTTTAACGTGAAGTCTTCTGACAATGATGCCAAAAATAGCCAACGTTTCTATCTGCTGTCCTCTGCTTTTGTTTAGGCTGTTCCATCTTCCAGAGAGCCATTCTCACTTTCTCTTTCAAAATTTTACTTGATTTATAAGCTCAATGCCTTGGGGAAATTTTACTTGATCTTCCCAGTTCGAATGAATTGCTTTCTCCTTTGGGATCCCACGGTGATAAGGTTCAAAATCCAGTGACATACTTTTATCATTGGCCAGTATTGCCATCAGCTCCTTACACATGTGGCTTTACAGGAGGCTGTGGATGGCTGAAAGGCACGATGCCAGCTTATCCGGCTCTGTCTGCTCCTCACAACCTGGCATGCAACCCGGCAGACGGGCTCAGGGAGTGCTCTCCACCATTTTAACCTGAAGGTGAGGAAGCTCCCTCTGTTTAATCCCAGATTACCTGAAATCCCTACATCGCAGGGTGGCCCCTGGCTGCTAAACCTGAGAGGGCTTAAAATCTCTAGGTGATCCAGCCACTGGGAAGGGTGAGAATTGCATTTACTCAACACCCACTGTGGGCCACCCACTGGATCCGACCCTTTGCAGACGTTCTCGCACTTAATGCTCAAAACACTTAGATAGTTACTGACATTTTACCAGTGAGGAAACCAAGACTCAGAGAGATTATAAAACTTGTCTGAGCTGGGGCTGGAATGCAGTTCTTACCTAGCTCCAAGTCTGCGCCTTTGCTGCTAGACTGTATTGCTGCCTTCAGAAGGGTGAAGCTGTTTAGTTCTGGTTGTGCTGTTTTACTGACAGGAGGAGGCACTGAGTCAAAGGAGAAACACCCTGATTTTTACAGCCACCTCTCCTCTCACTGCCCCCTTCCCCCTCTACCCGCCTTCCTCCCCGCCAGGAAGAGTGGCTGAGTTCCGCCTTCCGCCGCTCCCCCAGGCCCTGGTGGACCTAAGTTCCCCGCACAAGGCTAAGAATTAACAAAGTGAAAGAATAGCCATCAGGGAGATTGTTTCCTCTTTCTCTGTGCACTTAAGTGCAATTAAATTATGTTCTTTCACAGTAATTAGTCTGGAATAAAAATGAGATTTAGGGAAAAATCCTTTCCAAGGACCCGACAATCTGTAAAATCGACTCCTGTCCACCTCCCTGGGGGAAGTTGCAGAGGAGAACCCAAGACCCAGCCAGGGCTACAGGGCTGTGCTGCCTCCTCAGGGGCTTTGAAACTGCCCTGAGGGCAAATGAATAAAATGAATATTCTGGTAAACTTGGCTCCTTTCTTTTTTGAGACTACATTTCCAAACTCAGGAACTGCTTGGCCCTCAAATCTAACACATCTCATTGGCCAGGGGAAGCGGAAGACAGATTTCATCGACTAGCGGCTCTTACTGGTAAGAACTTGGTGCCGGACAGTCCTGTCACCGCCACAAGAGCCGCGTACCCATGTGCACAGGGCGGGAGACCGAGGCTCCATGAGAGCGCAGTTCTTGCCTAGAGTGGCGCAGCAGTCAGGAACGCTGAGGTCCAAAGCCAGGTCTGTGCCCCGTGCTGACTGCTTTTCGGCAGCCACCTCTGGTTTTGTCGTTTCTGGTTTTCCCTCCCTTTAGTTTCCAGGAGCCATTTTCACTCTCACGTTATCTAGACTGTCCATCTTTGATCTCTGCGAGAACTTGGAGCCTCTACTCTGCTTTTCCTTTCCCTCCACTCCATGCCTTGTGGCATGTTAGGTTCTGGTCCTGACGTCCTCCCCTCCTCTCTCTCCTTCAACAAAATTTAGCTGAACACATGCCACATCACGCCAGACCCTGGCACAAGAAGCAGTGGCTATGACACTAAGCATGACAGAAACTGTTTCTGCCCGCGAGGCACTCACAATCTAAAGGTGGAGACAGACACTAAACAATCAATGTCATGGTCATTCAGCAGCAATTGTGTGAACACCATGAGCATATACTATAAAAGCATACAACTGGCTCCTGGCTTAGTGTGCCGGGCTCAGAGGGGCTTGCTTGAATAAGTGACATCTGATTCAAGCTAAGCTCTTAAAAATGAACTGACTGTGGGGAGGGGGATGGGAGGTGGCAGGTGGCTCCACTCCAGGGATCCTTCAGCCTCTTTGGACATCAGAGCCACTTGTGACCCGACCCCCCATCTCCCACCAATTAAACTGGCTGACCCAAGATCAGACGCAAAGTGCCATGCTGGCGGGACTGCGGGGAAACTGGACACCTGGCTGGAGGCCCTGGAATTCAGTCCCATCCTTCTGAAGAGGATGTAGCAGTGATCCTCTGTTAAACTCTCCTCAAGAGCTTTGAACTGCTCACACCTGTGCCCCAGGAAGCCAACTCTGAGGAATACCCCCTCCCTAAGGTAATCCAAAGAAGAAAACGGAGCAGAGGCACAAGATGTTCACAGAAGTGCTACTTATAATAGTATCAGAAAGACCAAGAGTGTAATAAGGGGAAAAAAAAAACCACAAGATGAAAATATAATAGCAAACAACTGGAAACAGCAGAAATACAATGATATAGCAATGGCACCAATATAATAGAGCTATTAAACTTGACAAGAATGAGAATTATGTCAGCACTTGAAACTGTTTATATGAAAAAATGGCCAATGAAGAAGGCAGAAGAACACAAACCTTTGCGTTCACGCCGACTGCGCAAAGGCGTTGGCTGCTGCCCTTCAAGGAGGTCAAGTATAGCATGCAAAAAACCCCAGAATGTTTCTGTTCCTTGCCCTGATAGCTTGAATTCTGAATTATATCTTAAAAATTTCTCAACAGCACTTATATATCTTAGAGTTTGAAAATTATTTTGAATAATACCTGATTTTGACTCCAGTAATTAAATCACTTCTTTAGTACACTACACTTCTCAAAAATAGTGCCTAAAACTACAGAGACAGAGGACAGAAGAGTGGTTGCCAGAGGCGGAGAGTGAGGAGAGGGGGCTGACTGCCAAGGGCATGAGGGAACTTTCTGGGGTGACAGAAATGTTCTGTGTTTTGACTGGGGTGGTGATCACACAACTCTATCCGTCTGTCAGAATTCATAGAATGGCAACTTAAAACATGTTAATTCTATGTAAATTATATCTCAATAAATCTGATTTAAAGGAAGTGCTCTGGGCCTGGTGGCTGAGGGGGTCAAAGGTAGGGAGCCTTGCCTGAGCAGTGTCTGGGTCTCGACCCTAGAAGTGCAGTCAGAGCCCTGCACGTTGCTAAGGAAAGGGATGACAACAGGTGGCGAGACCGATGCCATCCCTTTGCCCTCCACATTCACTCTCCATCCTTCTCCACTTGCTCTGTGCCCTGGGAGGCTGATCCACACTGCTTGGATCAGTGGCTCCCTTGGGCTCTGGCTCCAGCTAGCTGGGTTCCACCAGTGGGAGGAGATCCTAGGGTGGGAAGAGAGTGAGGTCAAGATATCTGTCTCCTGGCTCCCTCACCACCATCCCTCTACTGAACACCACAAATCCTGCCAAGCAGTCCTCTCCTGTGGCTGCCTCCCTTTGGTCCTGGTAACCTCCCTCCCCTGCCCCTTCGTGCCTGGGACATTAACAGTAAGTATCCTGGTGTCATTAGCCTGGGGTGGCACATTCCTTGACATTCTGCCCTCCTTTTGTAATCACCCTCTTTATTAAACTCTCCTCAAATTAAAAACAAATGAACACTCAAACAAACAAATCCCACAACCCACTGCCTGAATACTTCCTTTGCCAGGAAGATCACTACCAAACAGCTCTATCATGGGGCAGGTCTGCAAACTGGAAAACGTTCTTTCATGCTGAGCTGAAACATGTCGAATGACTAAACTTTAGCCAGTCTTTCATTTGTTTGTTTTGATTCCTATTGTACAAATGAGGAAACTACAGCTTCAGGAGAGTAAGTTCTTGCCCAAGTGGGCGGGCTAGTACTGGCAGAAGGATGGAGCAGATGCGGTCACTGGTCTACAGTCTGGGGACTTTAACTTCTGCTCCTCTCATTCCAGACATGGGCTCCCCCAGCACAGCCGCTCCATCAAGCAGCTCTCCTGTTAGAAGAACCTTCTTCCACAGAGCCCATGGTGCCTTCCCATCATTTCACCCCTCAGGCTGGCTCTGCCCTCTGCAGCCCCTTCCCCTACAGCAGCATTTCAGACAACTGCAGAGAGCCGTGCTGGTCTCCTACGTCCTCCTTTTGGGGAGCTGGAAGATATCTGTCTGGGTTCTGTTATAAAGAGAACAATCTATATATATCTTGCTATTAGCAATTCCCACAGAGCAGCACGAAGGAATCAATCTTGGAGAGAAAGGTGTTAATGCAGGATCTTGCATCTTTATCACTTTTTCCTCCTCCTAAAAGACCATGTTCAATCATCTCCATTTCCCATTCTTTGGGCTATAAAGCTAAATCTATGGCTTCTGTCCAAAAGGCCTGATGTAAAGTCAAAGAGAAAGGAGAGAAAATGAGCCTTATTGCGCAGAAATAACACCCGGGCCCAAAGTGCAACAGGCCCGTGCTTATGAAGCCAATAGCATCTAAGATCCTGATAGTGCATGAGCTGAACCAATGGAAATAATTTGTCAGGGGTTGGGGATGTTGTTCTATTTGTAATTTTTTTTTCTACTCATCTCATGACCATTTCACCTATACCTGAGTCCCAGGACATAAAATGCACAGTTCTGCCACCACGTTTTTGCCCATCCTGTTTTTTCTGCCTAGACTACCCTTGGCAGACTTAACCATTTGCAAGGTCTTTTATTCAAACGAGTCTTACTAAGCACAGCTACCTTGTGCCAGGCTTTGTGCTAGGGATTGAGTATGTAGCAGAGAGTAAGGCATTAGATGGAGGAGTGAGAACAGTACCCTAAAAGGAAGGGAAGTCTAATATCTCCTCTAACTGGATTGCTGCCATACTGAAGTCCAGTTTGCACAGTGAAATGTCAGAGACCTTGAGAGAGCCTGCACAATTCTATGCAAATCACACTTAACGCCCAAGTTCACCTCTATCAACATTTCCCAGATAGCCTTGAGAACCGGACGACCCAGGCTCCTCCAGATCAAGAACTGCAATAATATTCCAACAAGCAAAGCTAAGAGCTGCCTTTTGAAGAGCAGCAATTAGACATTAAGCTCAGCAACATTCTCACTTATAAATTAAACTATCACCACTTTAAGCAAGGGTTCTGATTTTTTTTTTTTTTTTGTAATCTACAATCAGCTTCTGGTGGAGGTGAAAAATGTGACCTAATTTTTAAAAAGGATCCCTCATTGCTACTGTGCATGTTGGAACGTTCCACTATAGTTACCCGGAGGCAAACATTTGTGCCTCCACCCTTTAAGTCCCGGTGCAATTTCCTGCAGGCAGATAACTGCACACCAGGAGGACTTTACCGGACCATCTAGTCTCACTGCAGTCTGGGTGAGGGCCAGGGAGGGGTAACAACAATCTCCCAAGGCGAGGGACATCTCCTGTATCACATCATCTCATTTAACCTGCACAGCAGCCTTATAAGGCAGTGCTATTATTCTTCTCACTTTACAGATTAGAAAACCAAGGCTCCAAAGGTGACACAGCTGGAGAGTGGCAGAGCTGAGATTTCCACTGAGTTGGTTAGGCTCCAAATCCTGTCTTCCTTCCTGATGAGAACACCATGCTGCCTTGGAGAAACCACGGCAAATGCTGCCGACGCCCTACAACGTGACCTGCGCCTGATGATGGACCAAACTGCAGCCAGGGGACACTGAGGTCTTCTGTGAAATGTGAAGCTGTTCCTGGTTTTCATACTATTAACAAGCCTTTTTCATTTCCATTTCAAAGGTCTATCTGGCAAGATAGGTGCTTAAAGAGTCCTCGAGATATTAATCAGTGGCTCTTCCGTGTCACTCAGTGTCTACTTTTTACATAGAGATTCAGAAGGCAAGGGAAGCTGTCAGTTTTATCTACATAGAGGCAACTGTCAATGAAGCAAAAATCAACTTTTGTCCTACTTAAAGAGATGATGTGAGATACTTTTTAGGTGATGACTCTTCTCGAGGCTGCTTTCCTGGAACAGCAAGACCTCCCTACAGATATTTTCTGACAGGTCCCCCTGCTTGTTCTGTCAGCTGCCCTTGTGACTAGCATAGGCTGGGAAGCCTGCAGGCACTGCAGCGAGACAGGCCTGGTCCAAGTTTAGAGACACTCAGGAGTCACTAATACTCTTTTACCTGTGATGCCAATGGTACAAATAATACTATTAATAATAGCAGTATCTAACTCTGTGCCAGGCAATGGGCTAGGTACTTGGTGTGAATTATCTTACTGGAATTTCACAACAACCCTGTGAAGTAGCCACTACTATTAGCCTCACTTTGAGGCTGAGAGAGATTACGGCAACTCACCTGGTGTCACCAAGCTTGTAAGCAGCAGAGTGGAGATTTGAAAGCAGGCAGCTTTGTTTCAGAACCCATGCTCTCAACCACGATGCTGCCCTTGGTTTCCTCTCCTATAAAATGTGCTAATCGTCCCAACCACAACTGTTATAAAAGCCATGAGCAGGCTGGGCACGGTGGCTCACGCCTGTAATCCTAGCACTCTGGGAGGCTGAGGTGGGCGGATCGTTTGAGCTCAGGAGTTCGAGACCAGCTTGAGCAAGAGCGAGACCCCGTCTTTACTAAAAAAGAGAAAGAAATTAATCGGACAACTAAAAATATATAGAAAAAATTAGCCGGGCATGGTGGTGCATGCCTGTAGTCCCAGCTACTCGGGAGGCTGAGGGAGTAGGATCACTTGAGCCCAGGTGTGTGAGGTTGCTGTGAGCTAGGATGACGCCACTGCACTCACTCTAGCCCGGGCAACAGAGTGAGACTCTGTCTCAAAAAAAAAAAAAAAAAAGCCATGAGCAAAGTGGAAGCTGAGGTTCAGAGAGGTTAAGCAACTTGCCCAAGTGTACACAGTCAGCGAATGATAGAGCCTGGGTCTGAATTAGGGCCTTTGGACTCTACATTGTGTGCCTAGGACCTATGCAGCAGGTGGCTGGAAGCATGGCCTTTGAAATCCGACATCAGGGTTGAATCCCAGCTATCATTTACTGGTTGTGTGACCCTGGCAAGTTGCAAACTTCTTTCAGCTTTAGTTTCCTCATCTAGAAAATACAGAAAATGATACTCATCCCACAGAATGGTTGTGAGGGCCCAGAGAGGTGACATACATAGTGAGCTTGGCCTAATGCTAGGCACATAGTAAAAATTCAAAGGACCAGATACTAGGATGGGAAAGTGATGGTGTGAGGGTTAAGAGTGTGAGCTCAAAAGAGAAAAAATTTTAAAAAGCATGAGTTCAAGAGCTAGAGTGCCTGTGGTCAGGTGGCTCACAGTCCAAGCATTTGCCATGTGACAGTGGGCAGGTTACTCCAGCTCACTGGGACTCAGTGTTCTCACCTGCAAATTGGGGGTTGTTAGGAGATTTCAGTGAGACACAAGCGATGTGCTTAGAGCAGAAAGGGCACGGGGACAGCACGTGGTCAGAGCTGACTGCTCTCACTATTAATGATAAACAGCAGCCAGTGTTAGTTACTACTCCATATCACACCTCCTTTGCTGAAAATGTTTAAAAAACAATTAAACGCTATAAAATACGGCATTCTTGCCGTGGCTGTATAAGCTTCATGGTTTGACCTAAAACTAGCCTTCCCTGCACATTACTCCCTTCACCTTTTGTTCTGCAAGCAGATTTCTTCAGAAAAGAAAAGGCAGGGTATTCAAATGGGGACCAACAAGGACCGGAGCCCCTTGCTAGGGGGAATGGGTGAACGGAACAATGCAAACTCATCCTCCACGGCTGCCTTGCTGAACTGGCCTCTTTGGAGACAAACAGATAAATTTTCTCTCTGAACAGATCCCACAGTGGCCTGAAGATCCCAGCCTAGGCCAGAGCAGCCTAGTGACACTCTCCGCAGAGCAAGACAGGACCCAGAGGCAAGGTCCCAGGCTCTGCAGGCTTTGTGGGTGGTAAGTGCTGACTCCAATTTCTCTATTTTCCCATGAAAATGCCGTAAATGTATCTATAACAGAAAGGTCACTGGTTGCACAAGTTTCTCAAGAAACTTTCCAACTAAGAAACTGAACGTGGAATGGATCTGTCAGGATCACCATCCAGACATGCGGCCCTGGGCAGACACGAGCAAAAGAAAAATTCTTTGCGCCCTCGGTTTCTGCCTCCCCCTCTGCTGGTGAGGTGATGCAATTCTTATCTGGAACTTGATAGCATGTAGAAAATAATTAGAAATGAAAAGGTTATTCATAATTTTTAAATGAGTTAATTAGTAAATCCAGTCAGACTCACTCATTACAGTAATTAATAATTGATTATACTTGAAATTAAACACAATTTTTCATCAAAAATCTAATTAAATATCTGTGCTTCTGTCTGTTGATTAGATCACTTGGTCTGTTGGAAGAGAGTCTTTGTTAAGGATATTTGTGCTTGGCTGAGACAATTAATTTGGTTTTTAATAATTGATAGTTCCTTATAAGTTAGTCATCACAGCCTGTAATCATGGCCAAGCCACAAGATGTTCATCCCTTGCCCTCAGCAGCCGAAGGAGACCAAGCAATAAGGTTGCTAACCCCCAGGCCTTGAAGCAAGGTTGGGACCTCCTCACACCTGCAATGCCTTCACCTGCATGAGCCTACTCCCACCTCGCAAACACCCTTCTGAGGTAGGGGGCCATGCCTATTTTCTAGAAGAGGAAATCAGAACTCAGAAAGAGAAGGAATTGCCCAAGGGCGAACAGCTGCTGTGTGGGCTTTCATGGGGCTGAGTCTCCAGGTGACAAAAGGAGTGCCCCAGGCATGCCTCTCTGACCTGACCCTTGGATATGAACTCTGGAGTCCAGTCTGAATGTTCCTACACAGATGGAATTCTAGCAGAAGGATGTATTTATTCTTAGCAAGGACATACTATCAATGACTTGAGACACAAATCCTCTTGAAGCGACCTTAGATCTGGCCCCTCCTCTCCACCCACATTGGCGCTCTCTTAGTTGAAGCCATCAGCTTTTCCTGACGAGTTTATTGCAATAGTTTCCCACCAGGTCTGCCTTCTACTCTTTCCTCCCTCTACCCGTATCTTTCTAAAATAAAAATCTGACTATGTCCTACCACTGCTTAAAACCATTCAATGGCTTCCCAATTGCCCATCCGATAAGGTCCTCAACTTGTCCTCCTAGCTGATCTTCATAATCTGATGAAACGCTCCTGTATTAACTCCAATGGTGCAGCCCACACAACTCAAATACTTCAAATACAGAAAATTTCTTTGCCACCACATCATCCTTTTTCAAGGCTTTGAAAGTTCCCTTGTTTTGAAATACCCTTTTCTGCATGTCTACTTCTGGCTAATGCCTACTTTAAAATTCAGCTCAAACATCACCTTTCCCAGGAAGCCTTCTCTAGTCCCCTCGGCTGGGGTTGGGTATTCCCACAGCCCCTGAGCTGCTGTGTAAATCAATCACTGTTTTAGATTTGCCTGCTAATGTAGCGATCTCCTCTTTTAAGCTACGGATGCCTCAACGGTAGGGACCGTATCTTTAACCCTAGCATTTAGCATCATGCCTGGCTCAAAGCAGATACTCTGTATGGTTTGCTGAATGAAAAATAAAATTCATAAAATAGTAGATTCTAAGAATCTCAACGTTGGAAGGAAAATTAAAGGGCGTCCAATGAAAACCCCTAGTCAGTGCTTGAATCTTATTCTTGCTAAGTGGTCACTAAGCTCTATTTGTACCCTTTCTGACAGGGAGCTCACTACTTCCAACAGTAGCCCCTATCTTCAGATAGCTGAAGACCGACCATGTATGCTTATTAAATGGGAGAGGAAGAAACCCACGGGATAGAAAATAGGAGAGAGTTTGATTAATCATGTAAAGATTTACTTTTCCTCATTGAGCTAGACTACATGATAGAAACTTCAAGACTTCAATGCAAAACAGATTGATTTCTATATGCAGCAAACTACTTGACTGTTGAACAGTGACACTGCCTGTCCAAAAGTCTACTTGCTTAGGGAATAGAATAATGTAAGTCAAAAGCAGGAGCTGTGCCAGTGGCTGGTGGGGACATAGTATTGGTGGTGCCAGAAGAAACTTTCATACAAAGTAATGGCGCATAGAACCCCACAGCCCTCACCTGTAATACAATCTGTATCAATGACACCCTCTCACGGAGCCTCGGTAGGCCCTGACCTCTCCCAGTTTGGCTGTTCCTTTTAGCCAAGGACCGACAGCAGGGATGGTAAATGCCTGATCCATTATCAATATTTTCCATTCCTGTGACCATGACAGACATCAGTCACAGAGACTCTTTTACATTGAGTCTAAATACAGCCTCAGAATCTTTCTCAACACAGCTTTCCTGGCAGCAAGACCTAATCAATCAGATAGAAGCAGAGATGAAACAGGCATGCCATCCTGCATCCAAGGCCAGGATGGCATGGAGCCATGAAATTCTCAGCCAATATTGATAAGGGGAAAAGATATGACATACTAGAGGAGGGTTATTATAGCTCAAGACACTTTAGGAGAACCTTCTTGTTTTCAGGACCGTCATCTCCTGATTATTTGCTTTTATAAAATTCAAGCATCTTGAGAGAAAAGTGAGCACACAACTTGAGTCACCCAAACTTCCACCCATGCCTGAACCCCCTCCACCTCTTGAACAGTGGTGGCGCCTGCTCTATTAATGGCTCCTAGGGGCAGCGCTTACTACCTGTCAAGATAGCCCCTTCCCAGCCACACTGGCTTTTGTTGTTACAAAGTTCTTTTTCATGCTGGGCGGCACTCTGTCTTCTTTTGGCCTCTGCTGGTTAGTTCTATTCCTATTTGCGGGGCTTGTGCTGAAAAAGTCCCCTCTGCTTAGAGAATCATCTCAGCATTCTCAAGCATGGATTCAAAGCCTTCTCAAGTTGGCCTGACCTACCTTAAATCTGAGAATTATAGAATCTGAAGGCTGGAAAGGACAGGGGAAGCCAGCCTTCCCTTCGATGCCCTGCCAAGAGGCTGACTTACGCAGAGGCAGCAGACCACACAATGCCCACATCTTTTCAGGTTCATGTCTTTCCTGGGAGAAGACCAAAGAGCGGGGTCAGATATAGGAAACTGGACTGTCAGAAACAGAGGACTGCGGAGTGAGAGCTGTCCCGCTGCAGCCAGGCGGTGGGACAGGCAGAGCTCCTCAGGGCCCTGTCATGCTGGGGGTCAGGTGAGTGCTGCTCTGCACTCCACACACCCCTCCGCCAGCTCTGTCCACTCACTGGGACGTGCTGCTGCTCAGTCGGAATCTCCCAGGGCTCCTCACCATGGTTTAACTCTGGACCTTGGTTGCCGCGATACCCTCCAACCACCTCGCCAAACCTTTGCCTTCAGACGTGCTTTCCTGGCAGTTTCCCTCCAGCCCCAAGGCACTGCACCTCCTCGCTGCAGCCGTGAGGCACCCACGGGAGAGGCTGCCTGCTGCCCAGCCTCTCCAATTTGTCATTTCATTTGTAGTGACTCCAGTCTATGACGCTCATGCCATAGCTCACCACCACAAAGGCCTGTCTCACCGAGTGCTTACACCTCAGTGCTAGGCGCCCAACACCTGAAAGGACACATGCTCAGCTTCCTTCCTGGTATAAGTGCAGAGTAGGAAGGAGGGCCCCGAAGAGCTGACCCTGAAGTTTGGGGGTGTAGGCTGTCCAGCATGCCAGTGCTGCTTGGCACACACTGCATGCTTTGACTGCCATGCTGGTGAGGAGCCTTCAGTGCCCATAGGTGTCTCGGTCACTGCCCTCTGGGCCAGAGGGGAGCCAAGGGAAGCCAGGGTGAGGGGGTGCTTACCCACAAAGTATGCCAGCAGGATGACCAGCGTGGCCGAGATGACAATGGCGCTCAGGGCTGCGCACTTCCAGTTACAGTACTTGGAGGGCTTCTTGAGGTTGAAGGCCGGCCGGGCAAAAGTACTGCGGGGCAGGGGCCGGGGCGGAGGAGAGTACACCGTGCTGGACGTCAGCGGGTACCCTGGTGACGTGGTGCAGAAGAGCGGGGAGGTGCCTCCAGGCTTGAAGAGGAAGTGCCTGCAGACAGAGAAGAGCAAGAGCGCATGAGGGTCTGCCGGCGGCCTGGGCGCCCAGATAAACCTGCGGGACAGAGGCAGCAGTAGAAGAGGCATGCAGAGGAGCCTGGAGAGAGAGAGTCACCCAGAGACGATGGGAGGGACGCGAAAAGGAGAACACGGACCAGACCACAGAACAGCACATGAAGACACGTTTCCACGGAACATGGATGGGAGAGTCCTGTCCGTGGGAAACCCACCCAAGGCAAGGCAGGTGTTACCAACTCAACAGAAGGCTGGCGTTGAGATCCTTTTCCTGGGAATGGATGGGACTGAGTTTCTGTTTCTTGGGGAATAAACTACCTGTTCTCTAAAATTATTACAGTAGCTTGGAAAGTGTCTAAAATCCTGTTCTATCCCCTGGAGACAATAGGGCCTAAAATTTTTCTTCTCCTTCCAGTATGTTCATTGCCAGTGCATCTTGGTTGAGGATTGGTGTACCCTTCTTTTTAAAGGGAGTCTTGTTGGTGTTGAAGCCAAGAAACCACCACTAACTTCTGCCATGGCCAAGAGTCCCCTAGTGGCTGTTACACAGCCAATGGCAGCAAATGCCTGCAAAGCACTCTGCTCAGAAGCCAGACTGCTGCCTTCCAAGCCCCAGGTACAAGCTGTGTGAGAGGGCAGACGGGCAACTGCAACCCACAGCCTAGCTACCGTCTTGAGGGCAGCAGGGCACAGTCAAAGCACATGATGTGGCCAAACTAGGTGTCAAGGAATCCTCCATAGCTTGGCTTTAACCATGGCCATGGGAGGACTTGCACACAGCCTGGGAAGTGGGGTGCATTAGTTGCACTGTACACCCCTGCAAGTCTTAGGGTAAACCCACCTCTGTTGGGGTTCAAGATGCCTCAGGCCACAGAATACACACTCAGAATGCATACAATACAGGGCCTGTGCTGCATAAAAATTGCTATATGAGATGGTTTTCAGAATGGCAAAGGCAGCCAGTGAGATGCCGAGAGCTGCATATTAACAAGACTGTTAATATGCTGGGGGACAGGGTATTCCAAGGATACACTGTGGCAAGTTGCACATGGACTTGGGGATGGGCATGCAACATGGGTCACCTCCCCCAGGAAATCCCAGGGAAAGGTCTCAGGTCTGCATGCAAGCACAGGAGCCACGGGGGAGAGCACACACAGAGAGGAGCATGGGGATGTCACCTACCCGTCACTGTAAGCCCCATCATGGCGGGAGGCGCCGAGAATGTCCATCTCAATGAGGTTGTCCTGCAATGTCCCTAGGAATGGCTGCTTGCCTAGGTTTCTACGCACACATGGAGACATGAATGAAGCAATGAGTCATGCATCGATGAGGGGGATAGTAGAGAAACACATAAAGTGGCTGTTTGGTGCAGCTGTGCGTGAGACCAGCGGGACACGGTTTCCAGGCGATGGGTCAGTGTGCAAGCCACGTGTGCGAGGGGTCCACCTGGCACAGAGCATCCAGAGGGAACATTCTCTATACAAACCCAAACATCTGGCCATTTGTGCATCAAATCACAGCTCTCACTGGGGAGGCCTGACATGTGTCCAACACTGAGCTAGGTATGTTACAGTCATTTTCTTAAGTCTTCAAAATAGTTTAAGTGAGGAAGGCATGCTATCCCCCTTCTACAGATTAGGAAACTGAGATGTGCAGAGGTAACAGGACTTGCCAAGGTCACCAGCTAGCAAGGTACAAAGTAGAAATTTGAGGTCAGGTTTATCTGATTCCAAAGCCTGTTCTTTCTCTTCTATTTGATACGGCTTACAGCTGCTTAAAGAGTAGTGGAGACATTCATTTTGCTAGTCCAAAGAAAAAAGAAAGTCAAGCATTCCGGGCTATTATTTTCTAAAGTAATGGTTCTCAAACTTTAGTAAGCCTCAAACCATCTAGAGTGCACTGCTGAGGCCCACCCCTAGAGACTTGGGGTCAGCAGGGCACACGGGGCCTGAGACTCTGTATTTCTCCTAGGTCCCCAGGTTGATGCTGCCCATGGTTGGAGTATCACAGTCCTTTAGCTGTGCAGGGACCTGGGTGATGACTGGTTAGCAAGGATGGTACCACGCAGAACACAGAGGGAATATTCTCTGTCCCCCAAGTACACTGAGGGCAGCCAGCACTTTGTGACTTTGCCTACTTCTAACCCAGAATGAAGACAGACACATTTGCCCTTTTTGGTGTCAACCAGGGTTGCTACGTGACATCATTCACACCGAGTGCCCTGGGGCCTGTTTTCTGATATTTTCAGGATTGCTGCCAGCTCACTTTGAAACCCCATAGTGAGTCATTGCTAACACTCTAGTGGTGGCTTCAGCCTGTTCCATGTGCCCGGAGGAAGGACTAACTGCACAAGGCTAACTTTTGGGCCCAACCCTGCCAAGAACCTGCCTTCTGACTTTGGCCAGGTCTTGAGAACCAGTATACCCAAATTCAAGTCCCTTTTATGCTACTTTCTTGCTGTGTGACTTTGGGTAAAACCCTTAACCTCTCTTAATCTTACTTCCTTCACGTAAAAAGCGATTATAACACTAAGTTCACAAGGTGGCTATAAGGATCAACTGAGATAATGTTGGAAGAAGTTTTAAGGACCATACAAATATTACAGAAGGACTAAAGCTAAATATAATAGCTGCTATCTACCCTGTATCTACCACATGTTACATAGTTGCTAGGAGCTCTGCAACTACTTTAAATCTTATTCCTCAAAACAACACCACAAAATCAGTACTATCGTTGCTCTTTTGCAGACTGGCAAAGCAAGGCTCACAGAAGTAACTTTTAAGGTCACATCATACAGTAAACAAGTGACACAGCTGGAACCGGAACCTGGGTTTGTCAGACCCCAGAGCTCACTTGCTCTCTGCTTCATAACCATGTCTCACTCTGCACAGCCTTGTGACTACTGCCCCCTGGCCAACCTCAAAGACCAAAAGGAGGAGGGGCTGTAAGTAGTTTCAACATCCCATGTTATTAACATCCCTAGGGGGACAGTGAGAGACCAAGGCAACACTGTTTTACAGTCAGGCCATTGAATACTGTGGTGGTGGTGGGGACCACCAGTTTAGTGAGTCATAAAGGGCTGCCTGGGCCCAGCAGCCGGGATGGTAGGCTGTTCTGCTGGTGTTCAGGGCCCCTGAGGCCTCCCACAGTGCCTGGGAGGCAATGCAGGGGTGTGGAAGTCCCTCAGAGTAGCTTCATTTCTACCTCCAGGCAGGTGGCTCTGCTGATGGGAGGCCCGGTGGCCCAGCAGGAGGCACACAGGACCTGAGTCCCAAACCCATCATTCACTGGCCCTTGGCAGGTGAGCTCATCTGAGCATCCGTGGACGGGGATAATGCTCACTTATAGAAACGAAGTGTGATTTGGATATCACTTCTCTGCTCTCAACCCTCCAATGACTTCACAAGCCTTTTAGAATAAAACCATAGTCCTTACCAGGGCCCACAAGATCTTATAAGATCCGGCCCCTACTACTTCTCCAAGCTCATTTTCTGTGCTATAGCTTCACTAGCTTCCTTGCTGTTTCTCCAGCAAGCCAAGCCTTTGCTTTCATCCGCCTTCCCCAAATAGCTCTATGGATCAAATCCCTCCCCCAAATATCTGCACAAAATATAACCTCCCTTCTCAACTATTACCTTCTCACCCTAACAGCCCCCACCCTGCTCTTCCCAATCACACCCTGGCCCCGTGTACTGATTCTCCTCACAGGACTCAACACTACTCATATATAAGGAAAATATAAGGCAGTGCCAGTGCAAGGGGCCAGGGCATGATTAGGAAGAGATAAATGTATATCTATATGTTTACACACATGTATATGTGTATATATGTTTACTTGCTTATTGTATTTTTTTTATTTCAGCATATTATGGGGGTGCAGATGTTTAGGTTACGTATGTTGCCCCTGACCCCCCACCCCCCCAAGTCTGAGTTTCAAGTGTGTCCATCCCTCGGATGGTGCGCATTGCACTCTTTGTGTATGCATACACCTGTCCCCTCCTCCTCCTCTCCCCTCTCCCCTGCCCCCTGTCCAACATCTACAAAGAAGAACTGGTGCCTATCCTGCAGAAATTATTCCACAACGCTGAGAAGGACGGATTCCTTCCCAACACATTTTATGAAGCCAACATAACCCTGATACCAAAACCAGGAAAGGACGCAACAAAAAAGGAAAACTACAGACCAATATCCCTTATGAATATAGATGCAAAAATTCTCAACAAAATTCTAGCTAACTGAATCCAGGTGCTTATTAAGAAAATAAGCATCCACCATGTATTTTTTCTTAATGCAATTTAAGTTCCACGAGGCAGGAGTCTTACACATCTTGTTCACTGTTATCTACCCAGAGTCTATAAGAATGGCTGGTATGTAGTAGTAGGCCCTCAATAAATACATGCCAAATACTGCTGAATTCAGGGTTACAAAGGGAAGCATGCCTGGCATATAGCAGGTACACGGTGCCTAACTGAAGGCAGCCACAGATGATGATTTATTATTACTTCCTTCATCCCTTGCATTTCAGGAGGGAATTGTCAGCTCTCTTTCCAGTGTGCGCAGGTCCCAAGGGCCCCTGCCCAGAGGGCCCAGGGAAGAGCTCTTGCTGCCTTCCTGGGACCTGCGGCTGGCAGCATGGCACACTCCCTAGAAGAGCTGGGAGTTGGCTGGCATCACCAGCTTAGGACTGTGCTCTCAGAGTCATATCCATAGCTTAAAAGCATCATAAATACACAAAGAAATAAAATCGGACAAAAAAGACAAAGGATAAAGATAAAAATGTTAACAGTGGGGATTTTCAAGTGACTGGATCAAGAATAATTTTCATTTTGATTTTTATAATTGAAAAGGAAACAGTTATTTCTAAAAAGCGAGAGAACAGATAATTATCTCATAAAAGTACAGACCTATTAGGACAAGGGAATTGGCAAGGCAACAGAATAAAGGCCTTCTAGAGCAACAGGGTGCCAGATCTCCTGAAAGAGCTTCCACATGCACGCTAACTCGGATATTAATCATTCAGGTCACTCGGGAATTTGGGGGGACGTGAGCACTTGCTGAAAATGCTGCCTATTCAGAATGCTACTGGCGCCTTGAAAAGTCTTACTTTGTACTTTTAAAACTTAGTTGTGGGTCAAATTATTTGTCATCATTTGATTGATGAGAAAAACGGAGGCCCAGAGAGACATGTGCCCTGCTCCCAAACCCACAGCAAGTCCGGGGTAGAGCTGAAAGTACAACCCAGGTGTCCTGACTCCCAGTTCAAGGCTCCCCTTTAAATTTACCATGCCCCCCAACACTCTGGGTGTCCAGTTCTGAGAAACAGAAGCTGTAAGGATTTCTTGATGGGGACCCTAAGCTGCTGGGCCCACCTTCGGTTGCAGCCCTGCATGGTCTCCTCTCACTGCTGCTGGGCGCTCAGGTATGGACACCTGATTCACTTGACCTGCACCATTACCCCATTTTACAGATACGGGAACTAAGGCCCACACAGGTTAAGTGACTGCCCAGGGTCCTAAAGCAAGGAAAAGGCAGAGATGGGACTCACGCCAGATCTCTCTGACCTCCCAGCCCCGAGCTGCCTCCCAGGAAGAAGGTCAGTAGTATTTGGGGAGGGAGCTGCAGCCAAGTGGAGCGCTGTTCTTAAAGCTACTCTCCGAACGGGGAGGGACTGGCTCCCCTTTCAGCCTGGGGGGCAGTGGCGGAGGGGCGCCTTGGACTAGCCCCTGAACTGCCTGCAATAGGGGCTTCCAGGCCCATCTGTCTGACCCAGGGCAGGCTGAGCTCACCTCACAAGGGCAGAACAAATGGCTTTTAGGAAGGAAGTGGCCAGGAAGCTGCAGCGGCCAGCAGTTCTTCAGGACTGTCCTGTTTAACACCTCACCTTCTCCCAGTGAGCCCACTGTCCTTGACCACATTTCTGCCCACGAAGCCCCGGGATAGCCACTGCTGCATCTGATTCTCGCAACTACCTGGAGGGGCAGGACAGGTTGGGATCAAGCCCCACCACCTCAGCTGAGCCCCCAAGGTGTGCAGTGGGTCAGTGACTCAGCTAAGACCACACAGAGAGTTAGTTACGGAGCTGGCATTTGAACAAATGAATGGAAAAAAAAAATGAACCAGGTACCAGGTCTTCCAGGCCACAGTGATACTTCTAGAAGGCCAACCCCATAATCCACCCTCCGATTTAATAAATACTGCTAGCTACTCACCCCCACTTCTACCACCCCCAGCTTCCACGCCCACAGGGAAGAGCGCGGCCTCCTTTTCACGTAACTCAAGACCCTCCTCGGCTGATCTCCGTTTGCTCCCATCATCAGGAGACTCCCTGTGCTCCCACCTCACCCAGCTGTTTGCATCTCTTCAAAAGGCCAAGCTCTCTCCTGGCCCCGTGCCCATGCCCAGCAGTCCCTGGGCTCAGAATTCCTTTCTCTCTGCAGACTCCTCTCAATGGATTCCTGACTGTAACAACCAGGAGGCTGGCACTGGGTCGTGGTCAGTTGTATAGGCTCTGGAGCCTGCCCGGAGAAGGGACCCTGGCCCTGCTACTTACTGGCTGCGGGACCTTGGGCAAGTTTCTTCTCTGTGCTTCAGATTCTTCACCTCTAAAATGGGGATGATAATAAGACTACCCATGTGTGCAGAAGAGTTAAGACAGTAGTCCCGACTGCTGTGCTTTGAAAGACCTGCTTATAAAGGTTGGCCCTGGGCTGGTGTCTAGGAGCTTAGGTATCAGGAGGGTTCCCACCATGAATTGATGAAGAGTGGCCAACTCACCGTGCCTAAGCTATTTGTGTGAACACAATGGTTTATGCTGAACACTTGCTTTCCTTCTGGGAGTGTGATACTTCTGGGCAAGAGGTGCCTATGTGAGAATCCCCCAGTAAAAACCCTGGTTACTGAGGCTCTAATGAGCTTTCCTGACTGGCAACATTTCACATGTGTTGTCATGACTCGTTGCTGGGGGAATTAAGCACATCCTGTGTGACTCCTTTGAGAGAGGACTCCAGAACCTCATGCCTGGTTTTGCCCAGACTTCACCCCGTGCACCTTTTCCCTTTGCTGATTTTGCTTTGTATCTTTTCACTGCAATAAGTCAGAGCTATGAGTATGATGACCGTAGGTTGAGTCCAGTGAGTCCTACTAGCAAATCGTCAAACCTGGGGCTGGTCAACATACTACCTCATGGAAGAGTTGTGAGGCTTAAAGAGCTAATACTTAGAATAGCACCTCGCTGTTCCCAGGAAGGGCTTTTTGAGTATTCATTATGATTATTACTTAATGTGCCAAAGGAGAGGGAACCACACCCTCCTCTCTGCTCACGGTACTCCCTCTGTCAGAGCATTATTCACGGTGCCTGTTTTCATTCATTCAGGGGTCTGGTCTGTTTCCCTCAAAGGACCACGCGCTTCTTACATGGCAGCGGGCTGCATCCAATGTGAGTCTGCGACTGAATCACCAAAGACAGGGAAGACTGTCCATCTCAACTCTCTGCAATGCTCAGGGGTTGGCCTGGCCCGCAGCAAGGCACTGTGTGCCATTCTGGGAACCACACCAGGGCTGGGCTGGAGACTGCCAGGGTGGCCCCGGTCCCTGAGGGTAGGCAGGGCTATTCCCCAAATTCAGCGTGACCACAATATGGGCCCCAGGCTCCCAAACCAGGCTGCGATCAGACGAGCTAGAGCTGAGGTCTGGCAGCCGCCTGCTCTGGCTTCTCCTCAACTGACAGGAGCCTGATAGGTTATTCATCAGACAGTCCCTGTGAAATCAATTAAGTGTCTGCTGCAGAGTGCAAAAGAAGTGGATCCGGGTTTGAACCCTTAATATATGGCTCCCACCAGAATGGATTACAGGTACACTTGAGGAGTTTAAAGCACCATCTTACCCCAGCTCTAGGGAGCATGGGTAGGCCCAGGTTGCTCTCTGGGGGACTCAGTCAATCCTGGAGATTGCCAGAGGTACAGTGAGAACAGAGAAAGGAGCAAGCTTACTGAAGCCCTGTTTCTCCTTCATTCTTCTGCTAGCCTTTCTTTTCCTGCCAGAATGAAACCTAAATTCCTCCAGGTGATTCTACCAACTGTTATAGTATTTGCTCAGCTATTTATTTTAGACTCCAACATGGACTCAGTCCGACAATTAGGAAAGGGTCTGTGACTGTTTCTCTGGCATCGAGAGGCTCCCGTCCTAGTGGGGCATACAAAAGCTGTTTAGGACAACTATCTCAAATAGGCCCTTCTCTCTTGGTCTTCTAGGCCTTTGTTCAGACTGTGCCTCTCTCAGGCCCTCCCTTGCTCCCCTCATGTATCTGGGGGACTCCTGTTTGCTCTTCACCTCTCAGTCACACGGTACCAGGTCTACCAGGAAGCCTTCCATTTTCCCCACTCAAGTCTCAGTTAAGTAAGTTTATTCATTCATTCGTTTCATCATTCATTCATTTTATCTGTGTGTGAATATTTAGCGAGCAGCCACCATATTGTGGCAAGCCCTGGGTTGAGTGCTGGGGATCCCAAGCCAATTAAAATGTAACACATTCCCTATGCTTACCTCTGTCATAGTACTTATCCTACTGTAGGAGAGTCTGTTCTCTTAAGTGTCTGCCCTGTTAGGCACATTCAAGGATCAGGGATGTTAAGGAACTTGGCCAGCTAGTAATGTTAAAGCCAAGGTAGGAATGAAGGTCCATCAGACTTCAAAGCCCATATCCTTTCCACCTGATCAGCTTGTGATTCTATCTGCCAGACTTGACATTGATCCCTCTTAAACTGTACCTTGTTGGTTTTCTGCCATCAACCAGTTAAGGTCAGTATTAAGATCCAGAATTCTGATTGTGTTATCCAGTGTATTAGGCACCTCTCCCAGTTTTAGGCTGTCCTTAGATGCACAGACCTGTGGGGTCACAGAGGAAGGCTTCCTGAAACATTTCGGCTGGGGCTTCAAGAATAAGTAGGGCTTGGCTAGACCAAGAAGTGAGAAGGTGGGCAACTCCCACAGAGTTGTGCAAGAGTGTGTGCAAAGGCACAGAGAACGTGAAAGGGCTTGGCATCTGGGAAAATGCTGACAAATACACATGTATGTATTATACATGCACAGATACATACTGAACATTAAATATATGTACTACTATATATATCATATATATGTACATGAATATATATATAGAAAGTGGTGTATGTGAATATGTACCTATGTGTTAACAATGGTTGTTACCTTTTAGTGACAGATACAGGTGATTTTCTTTTCTTCTTGCTTATTTCATTTTTTAACTATTCTACAATGTACAATGCTTACTTGAGTAATGAAGTATAAGGAAAAAGAAAAGGTTGCATGTGGTTTGCACGATGGATGTGGGAGAATAGAGGGTCAGAAAGGCAGGTGAGCATTGGCTGATGGGGCAGGAGAGGTGAGCTGGGACCACCTTCGCATCGCAAACTGACCATTAGGAAAACCTCCCTACTGCTTGTCCTCTATCTTCCTTTCCCTTGAAAAACCTGGAGTCTCAAAGTAGGAAGTCCTAATTTGATCTTAAGTGAGAGAAATGAACATCTGAGCAAAGGGAGTGGTGACGGTGGTCCATGCAGAGAATCAGAACTATCCATTAGTCTCTGGCTTCTTTCAGCCGTGTCTAGTCATTCAACAAGCATACTGGAAATAATGGAGATCTGATTAAGCTACCCTGGTGGGATGACATACGATTATTCGACTCTGTCACTAACGAGAGAGAGCAAAGGAGGCATGAAGGGAAAAGTCGCACATGATTTTAAGGATGCCAACAGAAACAATATTTAATTAAGAGACTGGGGGCTGGAGAGGAGCTGGTTGGGCTGCATCTCTAAGAAATCTGCTTTTGGAAAAATGATTCCACAGGAATAAAATGGTACAAAAGGATGTTGATTTCGCTCATGGGACTCCACAGACTGAATGTGACGATACTATAGTTGTGTACTTGGGAGTCATGTGGTTATACTCTCCATGTATGGATTAATTCTACATCCTTAAATCTGGTATGACTGTTTTCTTCACGGATAAAACACAGGAGTATGGGAAAATAAAATTATGTTTCCTACTACTCTAAGAAATAGGGGCCGGGCGCGGTGGCTCACGCCTGTAATCCTAGCACTCTGGGAGGCCGAGGCGGGTGGATTGTTTAAGGTCAGGAGTTCGAGACCAGCCTGAGCAAGAGCGAGACCCCGTCTCTACTAAAAATAGAAAGAAATTAGCTGGACAACTAAAAATATATAGAAAAAATTAGCCGGCATGGTGGTGCATGCCTATAGTCCCAGCTACTCGGGAGGTTGAGGCAAGAGGATCACCTGAGCCCAGGAGTTTGAGGTTGCTGTGAGCTAGGCTGATGCTGCGGCATTCTAGCCTGGGCAACAGAGCCAGACTCTGTCTCAAAAAAAAAAAAAAAAAAAAAGGAAATAGGGTAGAAGATTAAGAGGTTCTACTTTTGCCAGTCTGGGATACTTCATTTTCACTTTAGAGAAAGTAGGGAAAGGCTGTGCCCCCAGAGTCAACAGTGCTTATCTCAGAGTGGTAAGATTATGGGCAAATCTAATTTTCATCTTTAGATCTTTCTGCACTTTCTCCAGTGAGCTAGTATGGTTTTATAATCATTTAAAAACCTTCCATTGTGGAAAAATAGTGGCTAGGCAGAGGGAAGGGGAACAGCTACCGAACTCAGGCTGACTGAGTCCCTGAGCTGAAGGAAGAAGGGAGAAGGCGGAGGGATTGGGTCAGTAGAGACCTGGGGAAGGTGGCCGTGGTGTAGGGGAAGCACCGCTGGACGGAGAGTCAGGCAACTGGTTCAAATCTTAGCTGTGCATCAACTGCCTGCGAGCTTAGTGACGGGCCCACTCTGATTCTCAGCTTCCCAAACTCCCGAATAGGGATCATCATCATACCACTCCATAAAGGTGTGAGGATTGCATTATACCACACACAGGAAAATCCTTGTAACCAACAGCTATGTATACATGTTAGGGATTATTAGGGCTTTAGGTGTAAGTGATATAACAGCAGGAAAGGAGCAGAGGAGGGGAAGACGGGAGAGCCAACCCCGGCCAGGCATGCCAGGTGCTAGGCACAGGGCGATGGGAAAAGGTAGGGAAAGGCGAGGGGAGCGCTGGAATCACGCCTGCACTGAGAGCGGGCTCTGCCACACGCCTGTGCCGGGCCTCACACATGGCTCTCGTCTACCTTACGCGCGGCCCGGCCAGCGCGCCGTCGCCGCTGCGCAGACAGGGAGGTGAGGCACGGAGGTCCAGCAGCCTGACCGAGGCCATACCTTTAGCGAGCAGCAGGCTGGCGCTGGCCCTCGGGTCTGCCGGGCTCCGAAGCCCAGGCTCTGTCTGCCGCCCCCATCCCGGCCCTTTTCTCTGGCAGTCAGAGAATGGCGCCCCCGGCTGCGCGCCCGCCCCAGCCTCGCCGCGCCCCGCACCTGGTCTCCAGGGGGATGTTGCTGTTGAGCAGCCAGTTGTCCTGCGCGTGGCCGGGCTCCGGGGCGCCGCCGGCGGGGGGCTCTCCGGAGAGCGAGTGGTCGGTGGGCGCCGGGCTGGGGTTGCTCCTCGGCGTGAAGTTGCCCCGGTTCAGGGAGTTAATGGAGGCGGCGTGGTGCTGGCTGGGGGTGTGGGCATGCGACAGCGGCGGCGGTGGCGTCCGGAGCCGCGGGTGGCTCTGCAGGCCGCTGGGGTGATCTAGGGCACAAACCGAACACGCGGTCAGCGGCCGGCGAGCTGGGCACTGTCCCGCTGCCAAGAGGCAGCCGCGAGGGTGACAATAGACCACAGGGACAGGCCCTGGCAAATAGCAATGTATGTAGGCAACAGGTGTTTATTGAGCAGCTACTATTCTAGGTGCTGGGGATCCATCAACGAATAAAACAAACAAAAATTCCCAACCCCGTTGGGCTTAAAGTCTAGTAGGGAAGAGAAACGACAAACAACATAAAAATGACTAGTTGCAGTGTCAGCAACTTCACATTCATTCTTTCATGGTTTTAGGAACATGGTTTTTAAAGTGTGGTCTGGGACCTTCAACATCATCTGGGAATTTGTTAGAGATGAAAATTGTGGGGCCCTGCTCCAGACATACTGAATCACGAACCCTGCGGTGGGGCCCAGCAATCTGATTGCACAAACCCTCCCAGTGACTCTGATGTACGCTAAAATTCTAGAAGCACTGATTATATATAATGGTACATCGTAAATGGAGCAAGGTATAAAAAGTAAAACATAGTTTACTGAAATGGTGATAAAAGCCAGGAAGAGGACTGTGGCCTGTGCACATAGGGGCAGTGGTGAAACTTCAGACAGGGTGTCCTGAGGGAGAAGATGACCTTTGAGTAAAGCGAGCCATGCTGGTGTCGGGGTGGGGAAAAACTACCACCGACATTTATTAAGCACATAGTATGTGCCGGAGCCCTGTTTCGAGCCCTCTGCAAGTGTTAATTCAACTAATCCTCACGACCCACCACAGAGCAGGGACTGTTTTTATCCCCATTTTACAGATAAAGAGATTGAGATAAATATTTTATTTATTGCCTTCAATTACTTGGAGCAACAAGTTTTATTATAGCCAATTTAAAGATGAGAAACTTAGACTTGGAGCAGGTAAGTAAAGCGCCCAAGGGTATGTGGCTAAGTGGATGTAATTTACAAAGAAATAAAGTAAATACAATTTCTGCTGATGCCACAAATGAGGCAAGTCCTGCAGGTAAATCTTTACCATCCATCGAAGCTATGTTCACAGAAATCCCAGTCTTTCGAGGCCGATGATATTATGGGGTGAGAAAGTTAGGAAATTAGATTCTAGTCTAGATTCTGCCACTCGTTAACTACATGATCATGGACAAGTCTCTTAACCTTTTGAGCCTCAGTTTTCTCATCCGTAAAATGGGGAAAGTAGTTTATTTGGGGGAATACAGAGCTATAGTGAAATCAAATGAGGCAATCGGTGGGAAGGAAATGTTTCTGAAGTTCAAGGTTTACAAAGTATTGTGTTTCATTTGTTCCTCATGAGAATTCTGTATTTTACAGAGGATCCTGAGAGTCAGAGAGAACAGGCTTTAAACTGAGGCAGATGCGATATTCCCAAGGTTGTGCTCTTCCTTGGATCAAGAGACAGCTTTTTGGAAACCATCAAGCACAATCAAGTGTGAGGCACCATCAGTGTTACGGATAGTTTTAGTGTAAGATGTATCACTTTCAGCTTTTCGGGTAACCCAATCTTTTATGCCAAAGAATGATAAAGCAAATCTGGTGGGGGATTAGGGAAGGGGACTTAGGGGTAGAAGGGAGAAAGAAACCCAGCTGAGTGGAACACTTCCTTATTACAAGCTGTTACATTCAACATAAAGCCCACACTGGGCCTACAGAACCCTCTGGAATCTGATACACTGTCTTCCTGTCTTCCAGCCTCATCTCTCCTCAGTTCCTTCTCTGTACGCTTCTCTCCAGCTACACAGTTGTCCCAGAGGCCAGGACGTATGCTGAGGCAGTTCAAGCAGCTGAAATCTCAACTCCAATGAGGAGGGTCCCTAGGAAGGTGACAGAACGTGAATGGCACCTCCTGAAGATGTGCAATGCTGTAGCCCTGAACCAGAAGGGAGCTAGCAAGAATGGCCCTTCACGGGAGCAGAGAGAACCTGGAAGCCAATACGACCTGTCCAGGCAGAGTGTCCCACTCAGAGTACAGAGAGCCTTGGACCAGGGAGAAGCATCTGGTCGTTTGTTTTGTCCAGCTGTCCTCAGGCAGCACTTTAATGGAGACAGACAGAGCCTGGGACAGAAGCCAGCAGCAGAAGCAGCCTCCTGGGCTGACTGAATGTCCTCCCCACCCATGGCCTTTCAGGCTGTTGGCTGTGGTCCACCAGAGCAGGGAGAGGCAGTGACTGAGCCGCTCCTGTCCCGTGGTTGTTAGGAGGCCAGCAGACAGGTATGACCTAGTCCTTGCTCCTGCCCCAGCCCTAGGAGTCAGCTTCCTCATGGCATTTTATTTCACTGATAGTAATAGTTGCTGCCACGTATTTTAGCATCTGCTGTATGTGCTTTCACATCCTTAACTTTCCTAATGCTCACAACAACTCCCAGAAGGCAGTATTAGTATTATTCTCATTTTATAGATGCGGAAGCTGAGGCTTACAAAGCTATTAATAGTAAGTGGTCCTCATAATACAAAGCCTAAATTCTGTCTACCAAACCATGATACCTTTGCATAAAACACAGACATCTAATGGCCAAAGACAGTAAATAGACTCTTAGTCTATTTAGTAAGCAGCGTCTAGGTCTGGGCCAGAACAGGCTGGTCTGCAAGCCTTTATAAAGTTGCTTGGTGACTCAATGGGGACAGACACCAGGCTCTGGCTTGTTAACTGTTTAGAAGGGGTGTCAAGAATCCCAAAATGATGAGATTTTAAGTATAAGATCACTGGCCACATCTAAAAACCGATTTCTAAAACCAACTTCTTCTATCAGGACAAGAAATATTCTGGTCTAGTTCTATTTTTTGAAAGCTCAGCTTAACACCCATTCCACCCAGAAAGACTCCCTTGCTCTATCCTCCCCAACGTTTTCTTTTGCTCTTGAATGCTGACAGTAGGCAACCCAGACCTCTCACCTTTATCTCCTCCCCCAGAACATCCATATTATGTCCCTGTCTTGCCTCCTCTAGGAGGTGTGAAAGCCCCTACCCCCTCTGTGCTGGGTGATCATGTGTCCCAGAACTGAACAGAAGCTCAATACAAGTTCACTGAGTGAACAGCTTATGTGAGTGGCCTGGGCAGTCTGTCCAGGTGAGTGAGGCTGTGTGGGGTACATCTGTGTGCAAAAAATAATGGCAGACCACTCTGGACCCTAGACCACGGGCCTACGCAGGCCTTTAGTTACTTGCCAGGTACCAGGGTCACAGATGCTTCAGCCAAGTCCTTTGTTTCTCTTCCCTCACCCCTCCCAGCCTGAGAAGCCTAAAAAAGGGGACCTTGATGTTTCCCAGGTTCCCAAGGGAGAAGCTCTGTATTTGGGAGCTCAGAATGGGAGCCTCACTCACAAACCCCAGAAAGAAATGTGACCTTCCCCAGGAGCAAATGCTTGCTCTGGTCTGAATGGACTCTCTTTTTTGCTCCTTGGGCCAGGAGGGGAGATAGAGGTGAAAGGCTATGGAGGAGCCCTCTTTTATCCCCTCCCCAATATACACTCCCCTCTTCAGAGGGAATATCAGAACCAATTCACGCATTCAGCATTTATTGAGTGCCTGTTCTGTGCCAAGTCTTATAAACCAGGTGCTGGGAATAAAACAGTGAATGAGAGGGATGTGGCCTAAGAGAGAATGTTCTTCTGGTTTCTATTTACTGGCTGGGCGGCCTCCAATAACTCATGTCTCCTCCTCTGTCCTTGGTCAGCGTATCTGTGAAAGGGTATACACATTCCTACTTCACCACTTTTGGGGTGATGAAGAGCCGTGGTCTTTGCTCAAGTGCCAAGTATAATGTGGACTCCTACTAAGCCCCAAGGGAAGGACCATGTGTCATTCATCTCCATATTCCCAGTGGCAGCACAGAGCTGGGCCTGGTGCATGGTAGGCCCTCAGTAAATATTTACAGAATGTCCGGGAAAGAACAGCAAATCAGGTAGCTGGGCTTCTTGCCTGCACAAGCAGTTGCTTCTCTCCTGCTACTGGGAGTAAGCATCGGTACTTTTGCAAAGATATGCTGTAAATTCCAATTTACACCCTCTTCTTGCAGATACAGCTCCAAGTGTATCTGTGCATCAAGCCCAAATGTGAGTCATTTTACTGGTATGTGTGCACACCACTGTCAGTAAAGGTCACTTGCTTATCTAGGTTTTGCAAGCCTGGTTTCCAGGAGGATTTTCTTGTTCCTTTCAAGTTCTCATATATATTTGCAGTTGCTGGTGCCCTCTAAAACCTCAGACAGTTTTCATTTTATATGCACGAAACTCCTGGACACTGAAGCTTCCTGTCTGCATCTCCCTGAACATAGTGAGGCTCCTTCAGATTGCTGGCCAGAACAGTAGGTAACAGGAAAAGACTAGGCTCTGGTATCATACAGCCCTGAGTTCAAGTTTTGGCTCTGTCACTTACAAGCTGTGTGACCTTGATCAAGTCACTTAACTTCTCTTGAGCTTTTGTTTCTTCTCAGAAAATGGAGATAATGCCCACCTTATAGGGTTGTTATGAAAATTAAATGAGATAATGTATGTATGGTGCTTGGCACAGTGCCTGGAATACCATCATTCTAAAAAATGATAATTATTGATTCCACAATTATGATAAAGGAATGTTGAATGAATAAATCGTAAAGCACTAAATTGTCACTGTGGTGACCACTTTAGCATTTACGACAGGGGTTCCAAAGCAAAAAACCTTGAGAGAGAAAGAGCAGGAAAATATCTAATAGAAGTGTGATACTCTTTTAGTAATAAATGACTGCATTTCCCTCTGGACAACCCACTGGCTCCCAGGAGCTTCAGTCACAGGAGGGTGCCCATAGCTCAACATGTGGCTCAGAGGCTAAAGAGACCAGCTGCAGCCCTGACACTTTAACTACACCAGATGCATGGAGTCTCCACGTATCAAAGATGAAGTCTCCTTTCTGCATTCGATAAGCATCTCAGGGCAAACCAGGCAGGGGCTGCACCCGACTCCATACCTCTCTGTCCCGGGTTCAAGGTGCACTAAGGAGAGGGCCCCCGATATTGTTTAATCAGTCGGCAATATTAAATAGCCCTTTGTTGTGTGCAGGGACTTGATGGGTTAAAAGATAAGCCCCATCCTTGACAAGTATCCAGTGCTTGGGGTGACAGGTGGCAAAGAAAGTTGGAGCTCCCTCTCAAACTAGGCCTTAGCTCTGTCTCTTACAAGCTACGTTCATCTTTCTGAGCCTCTAGTTACTCATCTATAAAATGCATATTTAATAGTAATGGCAATAAAAGGAAGAGAAGGAAGATGGGCTGCCATACGTTGAAAACACAGAGATTGACAAATAAAACAAATAAGGTCCTTGACTTTGAGATGCTAATAGTCTAGTAAGGATAACAGACATACAGATACCACACAAATTGGTAATTATGATGAAATTATACATTATTATACATCATCATGTACATCAGTTAACATTTATTGAGTACTTACTACATGGAAGTACTTTACTTATTTAATCCTTATAACACCTCTGTAAAGAAGGTACCATTATTACTCCCCATTTTGTAGATGAGGAAACCGAGGCACAGAAAGGCTGAGTAATTTGCCCAAGATAACAAAACCATTAAGGGATGGAGAATTGGAACTCAGGCAGGCTGGCTCCAGAGCCCATGATGTTGAGCACTCCGCTTATGTACATAAAATGAGTTAATACAGGTAAAGTGCTCACATCAACACTTGTCCCACAGTGAGCACTTTACAAGCGTCAACGACCATAATCCTTGTTAGCTTACCCCACAGCCCCACTGGAGCATTATGGGGCACAGAGGGCTGCTGCCAGACGCTGACTGTTCGGGTCGCAGGGAAGTTTCCGAGAAGTGACACGTGACCTGTGTTTGAGGGGCATCCTAGGAAGAGGACGATGCCTGTGCAAGGGTGCAGAAGCCTGAGTGTGCAAGGCCGGCTGGGGACCCTTTTTATAAGCCGTGTAGGAATGGCTGTGAGGCGGAGGGGCCAGGGGTCATCGCCTGGAGGCACTGGGCTAAAGAACTTGGCCTTTATCTGGAGGGTGAGAGGAAGTGCCATGGTCATATCAGTGGTTGAGGACAATTCCTGGTTGCCTCGTGGAGGACGAACCAGGCGGGGGCAGGCTCCAAGCATGCCCAGACACTGCAGCGTGCCTTGCTGGGAGAAAGCCTCCGGTGGAGCACGTCACTATTCCTTTATGAGATCACATTCATGAGAAAAAGGCATAAACTTCCAGAGCTTTGGCTCAGGCAAAGAACTCAAACGTGTCAACAGCCCTGCGATCTAAGGCCTGCACCGGCTCCAAGAGTGCCAGGCTGGGTGCCCACATCCAGCCCTGAGAACGGGAGACAGGCGCCCGAAGGTCTCCTTGCTATGGAGCTAAAGACGACCCTGGCGTGCACTGCAGTCATTAATCGGGCCCTAAAGATTGTCAGATATGAAAGATGACGGCATTTAATTATCATAAAACACAAAAACTCCAGCTGCCTGAGAATGCCAACAGAAAGAGTTATTTGGCTTCCATTAAAATGCCATCGATGACCACTGACACGGGATGGTCAGTGCTGAGAGCTTAGCTAATGAAACTTGGCCTCCACGACCGATTTAGAGAGGCCAGGAAGCTCTCTGTCACCACCGTTGGCAGGTGGGATCTGGTGCCCGACTTCCAGTCTCAGTTTTGCCTCCTTCAAGCTGTGTAATCTCAGGCAATTTATTTAACCTCTCTGAGTTTTAGTTTCTTCACCTGTCAAATGTATACATGAGAAAGTTTCTTGCAAACTCTAAAGTCTTGTGCAAGAGTTAGAGATAACGATTACTATTATTAGTACCTTGAGCCAGAATGGATAAAAACAGTGAAGTCCAAAGTATAACTACTGGTCTGAGCACGAGGCTGGGGGGGGGGTCACATTTTTGTGAGGTTTTCTCTGCCCATACATTCCTTCTCTGGACAAGATGCTTTCAGTTCATTTTCCCTAAAGTCCTTCTGTGTCATGGCCCATGCTCAGGTGTCCTAAATGGTACTTGGCTTGGACCCCCACACAGACTCACGGAGAGGGAGGCCCACTGAGGCTGGGTGGCAGACTGTGGAGCTTCCCGAGGCTCCCCTTCCAATTTGCTTGATGGGGAGTAAAAAAAGTACCCTGAAGTCACAATATATCTGCTTCTGCTTCCTCATTCATTTAGTCAGAGCAGAAGTTTGGGTGAACACTCAGACTATTAAATTGCTTTGCGTTTTAGAAATAACCATCCATGAAGGATATGAAAAAGCCTCATCGTATGATGCAGTGGTTTTCAAACAGAGGTATCTGGAAACGTGGAAGGGGGTGTTTTCTGGTTGTCACAACGTCTGGGAAGCACAACTGGCATTTGGCATGAGGGGGCCAGGGAAGCCAGCCATATTCAAGGAATGGGACCCCATGGTCCTGGGGCTATGCAGTCCAGTGGCAGTAGGATGGGTAAACAGCTACTAGAAGACTTTATTCTCTCTTTGCTTCCCCCACCCCCATCCTCAGATCCGGATCATTCTCTGCCACAGGAGGCTAACCCTTAAGGACTGCATCACCTGGGCTCCCTTGGCCCCTGGCTTGTTAGCTAGGTTTGGCTAACTGTGAGCACAGCAAGACACCGAAAGGTAGGAGGAGAGACAGGTTGAAGTAACCTCTTTACTATGATTTGAATGTGTCCCCCAAATCTCACGTGTTGGAAACTTAACCTCCAAATTCATATGGTGATGGCATTTGGAGGTGAGGCCTTTGGGAGGTAATTAGGATTAGATAAGGTCATCAGGGTGGGGTCCCCATGGTGGGACTGGCAGCTTTCTAAGAAGAGGCAGAGAGACCTGGGCTGGCATGCTCTTGCCCTCTCACCATGTGAAGCCTTCTGTCATGTTATGACACAGTAAGAAGGCCCTCATCAGATGTGGTCCCTGGATCTTGGACTTCCTGGCCTCCGAACTGTAAGAAATACATTTATTTTCTTTAGAAATTACCCAGTCTGTGGTATTCTGTTATAGCCACAGAAAATGGGCAAGATGCTCCTCTTCCCTACCCACAGCAATCCTGCTGCAGCTATGTCTCAGGCAGTGGCCACATCCCCGAGGGCTACAACAGTTTACAGATAGAGTGGTCTAGAGCAGCTTCCAGGAAGAGCAGGGACTTGAACTTGGCACTGAAGTGGAGGCAGGATTGAAGCGGATGAAGGGGAGGAAGATGGCATTCTAGGTAGGGGGCTGGCATGAGTGAGCAAGGGCCCACAGGCTGGAAGATACAGCCCCACGCAGCAGCAAGGTGGTGTGGAGACCTGGGGGTGTGGAGCAGAGACCTGGCGAGGGGCCACAGAGAGAGACAAGGCTGGAGCCCACCTTCGGCTTTAAGGGTGTTCAGAGGGCTCACCCCGACTTCTAGTCTTGTACAGCCGAGCCAGTCACAGGAGTGAACCAGAACTCCCAGGCCTCATTAAAATGTACATGAGGTTCCTCATCGAGCAACGAATGCTGCCCTGGGTGGGGGCCTGGGGGAGAGTGCCCTGCTGCCTTTGACTTGACAATTGAGGAAGAGCAGAGTTTCAGAGTCTCTGTCATAGAGAGGTGTAATCAACATTGCTGTATTCCCAGGTTCATGGTGATTTACAGACAAACCAAGCCAAGAGCATCAAAACCTATCTTTTCTAAATGTGGTGCATAAATGACTTGGTCACCATCTGAACCCAGAAATCTAACTATCTCCCAATATATACTCGCCCAAACTTCATTCTTGTGCTTGTTCCCAACAGCAGCTAATTTGCTATGTGACCTTGGGCAAGGGACTTAACCTATCTGAGCCCTAGTTTCCCCAATTGACAAACAGAAAAGGAGGTAGTGGGAGATGGTAGAAGGTCTAAATTTTTAATTACATCTAAGATTGTATCATTCTTGGCTGATGAGCCTGTGTTATTTATCAATGATTGTCTGCTTGCAAAACATGTGCACAGTGAGTTGTGTACTAAATCGCATGGAAGAAGGCAAAAAAGATGAAATGGAAGAAAGAGAAATATGTGGTGGTCCTTTCCTCCCTCCCTCCTTTCCTGCTTCTCTGCTTTCATTCCTTTTATAAACATCACTTTCTACAGGTCTTGTACTTGATACTGGAGACAGAGATGGATTAGACGAAGTTTCTGCCTGTAAAATCTGGACGGACTTGCCGCAGAAGGAAGCTGCAGCCGGGGTTGCGGGGATCTTTTCTGGATACGTGCTCTCCCCCAACTTGAAGCTGTGTCTACCTCAAGGCAGAATTTGTCCTGGGAAAGGTTTCTGGCTGTCAAGTATGTTTCTCTTCCTTCCATTGTCACCTTCTTACCCTTTTCAAAAATGATCTGATCCATGAAGAGTTAGGTCAAGTCCCACATCAACAGGGAGCCACAGTTGATAGGTGAGAGAGGGGTGTGTGTGCGTGAGTGTGGGGGTGGAATTCAGCTCAGCGGGAGTCAGCAGCGGATGGAGAGGATGAGGATACGCAGCTCCTGGAAACGCGGGGAGGCCGCACTGATGGCGGTGAGAGCACGAAGGACGAGGGAGGGACACGTGTGCTGTGCCGAGGAGCTGGAGTGGGTGATCCTCCCCTGAGGTCTCTGGAGCTAGTTCATGCTTTCCCTGGCTTCCCTGAGTGGTGAGGGGCTCAGAAACTGTGTTGCTGTGGGAGTAGGCAGAGGACAGATGAGGTTAGCCTAGAGAGGAGAGAGGGTGGGGCAAGGCCTTGAAGAAAGTGTGTCTAGGAGCCCAGCTGAAACACGCCAAGCACCTTATGATTAGCTCTCCAAGTCTCATGGCTATGCCCACACAATGCACATGCCAGGACGTTAAACACCCACTGC
Source organism: Propithecus coquereli (assembly GCF_000956105.1). Lineage (NCBI taxonomy): Eukaryota > Metazoa > Chordata > Mammalia > Primates > Indriidae > Propithecus > Propithecus coquereli. The sequence goes on from NW_012149108.1 coordinate 1,164,118, forward strand.
ATGGTATGTTAGAATCCTAGAGATAACTGTTCCCAGCTTTGCCATTAACTCGCTCTGTGACTTTAAGAAAGTCCCTCTCCCTGGGCCTCAATTTGTCTATCTGAAAAATGAGGTGCCTTCATTTTACAGATAATCTCTTGAGTGCCTTCCAGCTTTTGACACTCTGATTCCTCATGGCTTCCCTTGTTCCTCTCAGGGAATTTCCTGGAAAGAGGACAACAGTGAGAACACTATTGCTGTTTTCAAACAGCGGAGGGAGGAAGAGGGAGCAGTAGGAAGAGGACTCAAGATCAAGGCCAGCAAGTTACCTGGAGCAGACAGCAATTCAACCTAAGAAAACCCTTCTTCCCGCCGGCTGTACCATGCAGAAAGGGCTGCCTCTCAAGGTTGTGGGCTCCTTGTCAATGAAGCAGAGGCTGACATAACCAGCCCTCAACCTCTTCCTCGACTTCAAGTCTCTACCACTCTAACTCAGTACACACACAGTTAAACTTAACGCCTCCCTGTGCTCCCCCACCCCCAATTCCACTCCCCCTCCTCATGCTCCTGAGCTCAACACCACCGGCTGCCGCCAGAACCACCCACCCAATCAGTCAAACCAGACCTCTGGGGATCATCATTGTCTCTTTCCTCTTTTTCAGGTTCAACAACTTGACAATGATTACCAAGCCCTCCAGCTTTCACCTTCCTTCCCCCTCCCACCTTAGCACAGGTCCTCATCGGTGGACAGGTAGGGCAGGGCCATAGCCCGTGTCGGTGTCCCAGGTGGTAGGCTCACCCGCTCCGCTTCACTGGCTATCCGTCAGCTGGAGTCAGCTCCCCGAAAGGAAACTAGGTCATGCTGCTCCCCTGTCTTAAAGCCTTTGGGTCCTAGCCCACCACTCCAGGGCAGCACCCACAGCTCCCCACCTCCCTCTTTAAAAGGTGCAGAGAAGCTAACAAGCTTCTTATAAGCCATTCATGAAACTGCTCTCTGCTTACTTCACGTCCATGACTTTGTATACATTGGTTTTATTTTCTGCATGGAAGGTTTTTTTAGATTTTCTACCTGGTTAATTCTCAGATTAGAAGTTACCTCCAGGAAGCCTTCTCTGGCCATTCTCACCCCCCAGTTTGGGTTAGAGGCTCCTCTAGCCCCCATGGCTCACTCTGAGTTATCACCATTTGTTTACTGGTCTGTCTCTTCCACAGACTGTCCACTCCAAGGGCAGAGATTGTATCTTAATACATAGGCTCTGTGGCTAGAAGTAGATGACTCCTCTCTCTGGGGCATACGGTGGGCTCCTGTCTGTGGACTCTTTTACTTAGGAAATGCCACTGATTTCAAGGGTTTTGGGGTGACTTGGGTATTCTGGGCACCCTGATCTCTTTAAGCTTGACCCAACGCTACCCAAACTGCACACTGAAGACAGCTGACAATCGAAGTGGGCATAAACTCTTTATATTTTTATCAACAGTTGACTATGCCATGAAAAGAAATTCAAGGCAATGAATCTCAAGGCTCCTGCCAGGAATAGCCTACTTTGTTGAAACTGATGCCAGCATTGAAGGTCAGTTTATCAGATCATTTTCCTAATTCTACCCCTCCATTGCATGGACCCTGCAGGAAGCTAAATACCAGCACATGGCGAGTTGAATTCTCATCTATCACATTCACATGCCTCCCTCCATTTTATATCAGCTTTCTCTTGGGAGACACTGAGATCCCTAGGTGAAAGTGACAGGTTGGCTACAAGGTTGCCAGAACCCACAGAGCAGTATTTGATGGTGGGTGAGCGCCACGGCTCAGGCTCAAGCTGCCTTGGGTTCAAATCTCACATCTCCTGTGTATACATTGGCCACATTAGGAACCTTTTCTGAACCCTGGTTTCATGGTATAAACCCCATTGAAATAGCACAGTGGCCAGAAGGATGAGTGCTGGGTCAGATGGAACTAAGTTTTGAAACCAGGATCCACCCAGCTCTGTGGCTTTGGGTGAGTTTTAACCTCTGAAATTCTTGATTTCTTCATCTGTAAAATGGGGATAATAGTGCCATCTACTTCTTAGTGTTGTTGTGGAGATTTAGTCAGTCCTTAGCGTAGTGACTGGCAAATAGAAAGGATGGATTGAGGTTCACTATTAATTCACTCTCACAGCTCCTTGAAATTACATCTAATTACTTTCCCCTTAGGCTAAAGGGGCTCCAAGAGCAGAGATCTTATCTGTTTTTTCACCTTGTGCTTGGCTTTCCCTCTGCCTTCAGCTGACTTCCCTGTAGAGGCTAGCTATTAAGCTGTTTATAAATGTTTGTTGAATGAAACTAAATTAAGCCCTTATGCAAGTAGAGTCTTTAGGTCTGGGCACTTGGAGGCTTTCAGGGAGGAAGAGAAAGAATATTTATGGACACATGACTATGAGCTGGGCTCTTATGAAGGCTTTCGTTTCATCTTCAGGGCAACACTGTGAGGTAGGTCTAATTTCTGCATTTTGCACATGAGAAAACTAAGCCTCAGAAACCTGCTCACACCTTTGATTATGAAATTTTTCAATTTTTTTTCAACAATGGGATATTTCAGGCCCTAGCATTTGGGGCAAGTTTATATTATATGGGACATCTTGATTTAAAAACCAAACAACATATAAGAAACCTGCCAATGGTCACACTGCCCGGAAATAATAAAAGCCAAGATCCCAACGCAGGTCTCTGACTACTCTTTGTACTCTTGATGCCTTCTAGAGGCAGAAGAAGAAAAAATTAATTCTGAAGTAATTAAACTATATGCATTGAGCAATCAATTAAATGCAAAAACCTCTCATGTATTTTTGTTATGACTGAACAACAATCATATCAATAGTTAGATGGATGACATGTTTTGGGGACCATGAAAAGTTTTAATGTTTAATAACCTACCAGAACAACAACCCTAAGAGGTAGGTGTCATGATCCTCCTTTTATAAATGAGGGAACAGGCTTTGCAAGACTAAGCGGTTTGCCCAGGTGGCAGAGGCCACAGACAGATACTAAAGGCCAGAGTCCTTCCCAGCCTTTATAGAAGCTTCATGCAAACTCCTTCTGCCTCACCTGAAGAGCACCCATCCCTCCCCAGCAAATTTTAAGGCATCAAGGTGGCCCCCTGCTCACATGACCTTTACCTTCTTCCTAGGGCCCTAAAAGGACTCACTTGGGGGAAAAGGCAAAAACGTACAACTAATTATACAGGTCAGAGAGATGCTTTTCATCATTTATGACATGATCACATGGTTTTGTATTTTTTGTTTTTTAATCAAGCTCAGGAGATCTTGGGCAGGTATTCCATCCATCAATGTCCATAAACCAAGTCATACTAGAAACAGATAAAAGAAGTTTTGTCCTCCTGAAATCATCTGCAAATGGCCTGGCTCAATCCCCAGGTAACAGAAATGTAATAATACCAGTAATGGCCTCAAAGTGTTGATGGTTTACTGGGCTGCTAGTTACTCTGTGAAGCATCTTTAACAAACGTTTTTCCATATTATCTTCCGAAGAGTCCTTTGAGGCAGGTGTAAGAGGAACACAATGCAGTATGTTAGCAGTGTGGCCTGGGTTTGAATCCTGGCTCTGTCACTTCCCAGCTGTGTGGCCTTACACAAGCTACTTAAGCTCTTCTTATGCTCGTTTTTCCTGGCTTGAAATATAGAGATATTAGTCATAGGAAAGCTGGAAGGATCCATGTAAAGTGCTAAGAACATGCATGGCACACAGCAAGTACTCACTAAATATTAGCTATTGCTATCTCTATTTTCCAAAGGAGGAAACTGAAGCTCAGGGAGAAAATTCGTTCATGCTCCATAGCTACTAAGTGCCAAGACTGGAATCCAAGTCTGTCTAGCGTCAACTCCCATCCTCTTAATGACAATGACCTTCCACCCTTTACCTTGCTGTACGCTTCACCTGGCATGTAGTAGGAGCTCTGTAAATGGTATTATTATTATCAGTAGTAGTATAAATGTTTGAGAATGCACTCTTAAGTGCCACGCTCCTGGTCAGTGCCCTCAAGACTACTAACTCCCAGCTCCTGCTCCTTCTCTTACTATGGCATCATGTGCTGTTTACAGAGCAAGCCCCACAGCAAGGGCACAGGCGGCACCAACTTTATTTCAATGCAAGAAGTGTACACTCTGTGGGCGCCACCTGGGCTCATTCCCCAAGTTAATTCTTTTCTCTCAGCTGTAGAATATTTTATTTTTCCAATTTCAGAATCTACTTATGTTAAAAAAGAAAGAGAGAGAAATCCAATCAGCCCAGCTCAGGTTTGCGAAACAAATAATGCAGCCGGCATAGAACCTTATTCAGTTATATTCATAACCACAGTGATCACTGCTCTGCCTAATTTATACAGCCCAGGGTGTCCTAAAGAAAATGTCTCTTGACAATATAGAATTCAAAGCACAGGCGCACTGACACTGCTGAAGGGGTGTAGCTCCCCTGGCCTGGCGTCTTGATGGATCTAAAGCAAACTGGGATTCGGAGGCACGTCCCCTAGGAATTCCACCTATGCCCAAATGTCACACTACATTTTCTTTCTTTTTTTTTTTTTTAAATAAGGAAATGGGAGCAGTAAACTTTTACCTGGTTGCTTCCTTTGTTTTCTGGAAGAAATCTAGAAAGGCCAAGTTGCCTTAGTGTCCTGGAGAGGAGAAGTGCTTTGGAGTCTGTCTGGTTGACATAGGTTGGAATCCTGGCTCTGTCACTCACTAGCTGTGTGAACTAGACAAGTCACTTAACCTCTCTGAGTGTCATCTATAAAATGTAGATGATTATTCCTACTCAAAGATTAAAGATGAAATGACAGAACAGTGAGTTTCCTACTAGACCATGAGCTTTGTATTCCCAATGTCTGGCACAAGACCTACTTTATTGTAAATCTAATATAAATGTTTATTGACTACACCTACAAGCCTAATGTCTCTTGTTTACTGGGTGATTACTACATGCCAGAGATTGTGCTAAATTCTTTACATGCATTAACTTACTTTATTCTAAAAATAACTCTGTAAATCATTATTATTATCCCCTTTCCAACTTTGAAATAACTGAGGCTCTGAGAAATCTGGAGGCTTGTCCAAAACAACACAGCTAGGGAGAGGGGGATCAATGGGAGAGGTCCCACGATCACAGAGGCAGAGCTAGGATTCAAACGCAGGCTTGTCACTCTACGTCTCTGTCTTGCCCTCTCCTTCCACACACTCCACGCACTGCAGATAGAAGATTCAAGGAATGTTATTTCCCCTTTCTTTCTCCTTTTTACTCTGTATTCTGGAATTCCTTGGGACAACTCAGAAATCAGGGTACTAATTCAAAGGGGCTTAATCCTCATTTCCAACCAACATCAGTTGAACATGTGCAATGGGCTTGCTCTGTGCTGGTTACTGGACAGAGATACTTCTATCCTTGTTAGGGCCTCCTAGATTTCTGTACTATCCAGATGAAAAGAAATTGAGAAATCTAACTCCTCTGAATGACTTGGGGCAGGGAGAGTGGCCCCCTAGGCCCACAGGTGAGTCTAATTCAGCCTGCTTGTGCCCTGCCCACTGTCCTAAGGTGGCGGGTGGTAGGCCTGGGCTCTGGTCCCTGCCCTGCCACGATCTTGCTGGCAGAGTCCAGTTACCCCACCTCTCTGGACCTCAGGTCCTTCCTGTGTAAATGGGGAGTGCTGGGCCTGATTCATTTGCTCAGCAAGTATTTGTGTCAGTTGTTTGCAAACTTTTCACTCCTAGGATCCTATTAACATTTCCTCCCACTTCCATTATTTATGTTTAAAAATATACAAGCTATACTCATTAACTAATCATTAGTTGTTTTCCCATTTTTTAGTCAAGTACTTGTAAAGCTGGCAATTAGTTTCTGATAGGGGAGCTCAGTGAATTGATCCCTAGCACCTGGTCCATTGCTGACACTAAGTAGGCCCTGGGTTTACTAAATGAAGGAGTGTATGAATGAAGGAATAGAAAAATGCTTGATCCTAAGCAGAAGAGCCGTGGCTGGTTGAAAAATGGGGAGTCCGAATGACCTAGACCCAAATTCCAGCTCTACCATTTACAAGCTGTTTGATCATGTGTAAGCCACTTATACTCTCTGAGGCCCAACTGTGAAGTGAAGATCTATCTTGCACGATTGTTTAAAGCTGAATAATAATAATGACAATAAGGATAAGACAAATAATAGCACCCACCACATATATACTACGTAGCAAGCACTATTCTAAATGCTTTACACATGTTAACCCAATATGCATAATAAGCCTATAGGTAGTTACTACTATTATTCCCACTTTACAGACAGGGAAACTGAAGTACAAAGAGGGTATTATGTAACTTGTCCAAGGACAGATTTTTATGATGGAGACAGGATTCAAACCTAAGCGGTCTGGCTTTAGAGTGTGCGCTCTTAACCTTTACACTCTACTGCCTTGGCACGTCATGCAAAGCCCCTAGTGCACTGCATGGTAACTACCATGTTTACTAAGTGGAAGCCCTGAAGTTGGCCAGTGTAGCCTTATCACAGGATAATGAACACATTTTTCAGCCAGGCCTTTTGCAAGAATGGAAATTGCTCATAGTACGCCTATATTTACATGATCTACAAAGGCCCAGGAATCAAAGTTTGTGATTGAGTATGAGGTGCTGTCAGAGCCTGGCTCTGCTGGTGACTGTGCCACAAAGACCTTAGTGGACTGGGGAGGGGGAATGAGGCAAGTGCTATCCATTTAGTCTCCTCTCTGGAAGACATGCAGGATTCCTTTTGCCCATGGCTGTTTCCTCCCACCGTGCCTTTGCCCCTCTAGTGTATCTGTGTGTCTTTTGCTTGCCTGCTATTTCTTCTAATAATAGAAATTATCTTTTTGTTTTGGGGAGCCCTACTCTCAGCCTATGAATTGGGATGAAATTGGGTAGCCAATGATAGAGCACACCCTTTTCCCTCTGGCTAGGGTGTCTGATTCAGGCAGAGACACATGACCATGGTCAGGCCCATCAGAGTCCATCCCTGGATTTTGCTGGAGGTATGGAAAAAAAGGTACTCTCTTTTCCTTGGGGTTACAAAGCTGGTAGTGGATAAGCCTGGAGGGGTCACTTTGTCATGACATGGGGAATGCCTGCATGAGAATGAGGCCAAAGCAAAGGGAAACAGAGTCAAGAGACAGAGAGAGAGATTCAAGAAGACATTATTTGAATGCCTGGATCTAGTTGCACTGATGGGAAAATGAGCCCCTAGACTTTTGGCTACAGCAGCCACTACCTTTTCTTTTCCATCCCTTATAGCTGGGAGTCCTCTCTAACCCACTCCCACTGCTCCCTCAGCCTAGAGTGACTTTCCTAGCCCCCTCCCCAATCCATGCAGTGAAAACTCAACTCAGAGATTGGAACACCACATCACTCTTCAGGTAGACCTGACCACACCCTCCTTTGTGCCCCTTGGACCTGAAACCTCAGGTGGCTGCACCCGCCTAGCTGGTGCACTAACTAGCATGCATATGTGCCCCACTGATCTGTGAGCCCCTTGAGGTGACTCATTCACTGCCATGTCACTTGCACCCAGTCCAATGCTTGCCACATAGCAGGTACACATGCTGGTGAATAAATGAATAGGAATCACTTTCTCAGGCACCACTAACGTTTAAGCAAATGGTGGCAATCCTCTCTGGTTCAGAAAAAAAAGTTTCCACTACTATAAAGTATGACTATTTCTATCTCATAAGAAAAATGTCCTGTAATTATCTCTGGGTGTTAAATAACGAGAGAATGTCCGTGGACAGGTGGACAGACCATGACCTGTGTGGAAAAGGGAGCAGCTGACTGCTGAGCCTGGAGGCTAGGAAGGGCCGTCCGCTGGGTCACAGAAACACAGTCTGCGGCTTTGTTCACAGTCTCGTTCTCCCGCTGCATTACTCACGGACACTGTTACTAATCACACTTACATCGATTTTTTTTCTCCCCGAGGATGAACTACCTCATCCCTCCTTAATCTAATGACTGAAATTAGGGAAAAGCAGCCATCTGATACATGTTAGGCATCATCCCAGAAAGGAAGACATCAAATAAGATATTCTAAAAAAAGTTTTAATGTCTCCATTCTCTTAATTGCCCATGCAAATCAGGCAGAATAATTCCAAATGGGAAAAAACCCTGTTTGAGGGTGTGCCTGTTCTCCTGACCCTTCCTTGTGCTGGGTCAACTGGGGAGCACATTTTTGTGCTGGCCAGTCTTTCTGCAGAAGCGTGTGTGGGGCCTCCCGTGTGCCAGGCACTGTGCTGGGTACTTTAAATCTGTGTCCTCTGATCTGTACAACAGCATGGCGAAATTTTAACAGTATCATCCTCATTTCACATATGATGAAACTGGGCTCAGAGACATGAAGGGGCAGCCTGAGGTTGTCCCGTAGGTGGTGGATTCAGAGCCAGGACTAGCCAGACTCTGAAAGCACAGGCTCTTTCTACCTCTCTCCGTTGTCTCTCACTGACATCGTATGTTACAGGGATTGGGTAAAGCTGGGAAGAGCGGGTCCTAGGAAGACTGGCATTTTCACAATGTGTTGGGTCCCACCTACCGCCTGGCATTACTTAGGCCTAGAGAGGAATAGGGGGAGATGCCCATGTCTGTTGTGTTCCTGGATATCATAAGAGCTGAGGTGTGGGCAGGGAATGCCATGGCATACCAGCCATGTCCAAAGACAAGCGGACTGTGTCCAAAGGGACTTCAAAAATACATCTCTATTTCTCCTTCTCTAGAACTCAAATGTGGCATTTAGGAATATTTCTAAATGTCAAAAGCCTCCATGCAGATAGAGTCTGACTGCCTCCTTCACACACACTTGAGGTCTGAGCTATAATTACAGACATTTCCTCCCTGACCCTCCATATTTGCCTTGTCTGAGCCCATCTGTGCAGCATAGCAGGGTTGTAACCAACGCAGCCAGGCATTGCAGGTAGGCTCCCCGGAGAATCCTGCTCTCCCAGTGGACTGATGGGGAAGGCCTGGAGATGGAAGACATAGGCCCAGGGCAAGGAGGGAGGTGTCAGTCTTGGGGAGCCTGTGGTCTGATTGACAGCTCAAGGCAATTCTTGTGGCTCATCACTAGACTGAAATCGCATATTGCCTATTTCACTTGTGATCTCAGACTGTTTCTAAGTTTCATGAGAACTCTCTTGGGGCCCTCCAACCCACAGACTCTCTGTCTTCTCTGACTTTGGAGAACAGAGTCAAGTCAACCAACTTTTACTGGTACCTACTATGTACAAGGCCATGTGATAAGCATGGAATGAAAGAGGAAGCAGCATGAATGTCATTCCTGCCATCAAGGCATTGAGCCTCCTGAAGGAGACAGGCTTAGAGACAACCAACCCTAACCAGACGCAGCATGGGAACTGTTGGGATGCAGGGTGTATATCAAGTGTGATGGGGCTGGAAGGGACTGCTGTTCTCTTGCAAAACTGGGAGAGAGAGAGCCTAAGAGAAGGCAATAAATGCCTGTCAGAGCCAACACGAAGCAGGCACTCTGCAGAACATTTCTATTCAACGTCTCAGAGGTGATCTCTGGAGGCCTTGAAGGATGGGAGGAATTAAATGACAGGGACAAGGTATAAAATATGCAGGGATAGTGTGAACAAAGGCAGGCAGGAGGAAAATCAAGGGAGCGTGGTCTGTACCATTCAAAAGGCAATTAATTTAATTAAGCCTCATGATGTCTTTATGATGACAGTTCTTATTACTTAGCTCTTCCTGTGTTTTTGCCCAGTGTCTCCAACTAGGCCAATGTGTCTAAACACTTCTTTAAATCTCTGTTCTCCCTAGAATCCACACAGTGCTCAGCTTACAACAAAACTGACTCAACCATTTACTGACAAAATAAGGACTATGTTCTTATACGAGAAAAGAACACCGATTGGACTGATACAAAATCGAATGCCATTTCTGAACATCCTATCCAAAGGCAGGTTTTAACATTAAAAAGGAAATGTTTTGCATGGTGATATAAAGACTAGAAGTGAATGAATGCAACAGTGTGAAAATGCTGGTCAAATGTTGTCAAACGTGTTATAGTTCAGCAGGTATCATAGCCCCAAAACTGAGACCTGTGAGATAGCAGGAAAGCAAGTTAAACAAAAATGTTTCTCAAGTACAAAACACAAACAGCAGCATCAAGGAGGCTTTGTGGGAGGTAGAAGAATCTCAGGATTGGTGGTGGAATCAGGCAGGGGAGGCGGTGGGAGGTATGATGCTCAGACATCCTCAGCATCACCATCATCTTTATCCCTGCTGCCTTGGATCAGAGCTGTCAACTCTCAGCCAAGCATTCCTTCCTCAAATATATTTTTCCTGGAGCACCTGTCCTATGCCAGGCATTGAATGAAGCACAGAGAACACAATGGCAAACAAGAATGGATGGTCCCTGCCCTCAAATGGAAGGCAGAGCAGTAAACAATTAAAAACCATGTGCAGCAGGCAGCTTGTGGTCAGGGCCAGCTTCATGGGTGTGTGAACTCTTTCTTCGGTCAGCCAAGGCCCCACACTCAGAGGGCCCTATACTTGGTTTTCTGTGCCGTTACTATCTTGAAATGCTTAAAAAATGTTGTACAAGGAGCCCTGTTCAAACCTGTCCAGGGGAGATTTTCTGGAAGTTTCTGGACAAAATTATTCTTCTTTTTTAATACTGAGTGATGGAAGCCAGTCTCTCTTGACCATTAAATGGGCATGCACACAGTCCACACTGCTACTGCCAGCCATCCAACAACTATTAGGTCATGAAATATGAAATGTACAATTTCGAATCAAAAGTTTACTTTATTATATCTCAAACAAGAGGCAGTACAATTAATCAAAGCATGCGTCTAAACTTTTGACACAGTTTTGCCATCTTAATGGTAGCCTGCTTATGTCAGCAGTGAAGAAGCCTGAAGAGTGAGTGGCAATGAAATCATAAAAGGCATTTTCCACAGCTTGTTGAGAATTGAATATTTTTCCTTGCAAGAAGTGGTTCAAACCCTGCAAGAAGTGGTAGTCAATTGATGCAAAGTCTGGTGAATACAGTGGATAACAGAGAGTTTCCAAGTCCAGCTTCTGTAGTTTGAGCAGCAAACTTTTTTGTGTGTTTTTGTGACATGTCATCCAGCATTGTCTTGCAGAGGATTGGCCTGTCTCTATTGACCAATCTCAGCTGCTTAATCGCAGGCATCCTCATCATTTCATCCAAGTGGTTGCAGTAGACATGCACTGTAATCGATTGACCAGGTTTCATGAAGCTGTAGTGGAGAATACCAGGGCTGGACCACCAAACAGACATTATTAGCTTTTTTTGATGAATGTTTGGTTTTGGACTGTGTTTCAGCATTTTATCTTTATCCAACCATTGTGCCGAATGCTTGCAATTGTCAAAAAGAATCCATTTTTCATCACAGGTAAAACAATACAATGTAGAAATGGTTTGCCTTTATGTCATGACAGCAAAGAAAGGCATGCTTCGAGATGATTTCTCTTCTGACCCTCATTTAATTCACACGGGACCCATCTATCCAGCTTCTTTACCTTGCCCATTTGTTTTAAATGGTCCAATATGGTTGAAATAGTAACATTAAACCTTGCTGCTAATTTACACATAAGTTGAGATGGGTTCTCTCCCACTACAGCTTTCAGCTCATCATTATCCACCTTGGTCTCAGGTCACCCACATAGCTCATTTTCAATATTAGAATCACCAGAATGGAACTTCTCAAACCATCGACATACTGTGCGTTCATTAGCCACATCCTTCCCAAACACTTCCTTGACATTTCGAGCTGTCTGAGCTGCATTGGTTCCACGATGGAACTCATATTCAAAAATAACATGAATTTTTTTGACTTATCTATGGTTTCAAAAAAATTGCTCTAAAGAATTTTTGAAAGATAATCACAAGCCAAAATGTGCATTTGAAAGAATGAGGATGTACCTTCACAATAAAAACAAAAAAACGAAAAAAAAACAAGAAGTGTCAAAGTGAAATGTCAGAGATATTCACTGTCAAACTTAGTACTTGAGGAAATCAGACAATCCACATTTAATAACCCAATACCAGAGGAGACCAGCCTGAGCATCACAGTACAAAACCAAGAAGAGAACCTTTATCCTGGATGGTACTGTTAGTCTCTGGATCAGCCAACCCTGAGGCCCATTCTACCTCTGACTTTTCTTTTATGTGATAAAATATATGTTCTAATACTTGTGTTAAGTTTTCTGTTAATTACAGCCAAAAGTGTCTCAATGGGCACAGCCAGACCAACTTCATTTGAAATCCTGATTCTGCTACTTACCAACAGTACGCCTCTGGGCAAAAGCCATTTTCTTTCCTCCACTAGAAAATGAAGGCAGGTAATCACATTTTTTAAGACTGCGGTGAAGATCAAAGGAGGTAATGCCAGTGAAGATGCCTGGACAATGCCTGGCACATAGCGGGGGCTCAATCAACAGTAGGTATTATGGTGATAATGTTTGGACCTAACAGCTCTCTGCCACTGCATTTCCTTGCAATGACTTGGTTATGAGCTGAATTTCCCAATGTAAGAAAAAGCAGCAGAAATCTTTAAAAAAAACCTAGCCTTTGCATAAATATCAATTTATAGCTATATTAATAGCATTTAAAGAACCTGACAAGCAACTTCAATCATTTTGCACATGACAGAAACAGTTGGTTGGTGAGTTACCCTCTCAGAAATCTAGACATTCCCTGAACACCCATCACTGTGGGGCTTTTCTCTTCGTGTGTGCGAACTGCTACACAGGCTGAGATGGCAAAGCTGTGATTCTGCAATATTAAAAGTAATTTCAGACCCATTGTTACTGATGCACCCCCTAGTTTCTATTCTTATTTGAGTAACCTTCCAAATCTTAATTCTTATTCTGTATTCTAACCTTGATCTCTTGAAATTTCCAGCCTTTCCTCCTTTTTCTCCCAACAAAACAAAACAAAGCAAAAAAGTATCAGCTGAGATTTGTGTGATTTCAGCTTAAGAACTGCATTGTGGGTATAGAATAAATTCTAGTTCATTGGTGGTAGGTGTTGCACAAACTTTATCCATCAGCATTTTAGCTATTTTTACTTTTTAGAAAGTGTGTGTGTATGTGCAGGAGTTTTGCTATTGCCTATAACCTGGACAACTTTATGACTGGATAATTCCAAATGAACCTTGGGAAATTCCAACTGGGTACACAGTGAGATGATTTTTACCCTTCTTACAATGTATCCACATTTTGGGGGAAGGAAAATGTAGGAGAGCTGGAGTCCACTAGCAACTTGACAAACACCTATCCAAGTGTGAAAGGTTCCTAAAGATGACACCAGTTGTGTTAGAAAGATCGTGAAAATGCAGATACTTTCACACACTCCTCTGTGTCACTTTGAAAATTGTTTCCATATGGACCTCTCACACAGTCGCCGGAGGAATGTTCCAGAAGGTCACTTCCCTGCCTAAAGCCCTTCCATGCCTCCCTACTCCCCTCAAGTCCAAGTTGCTTAGCCTGGCATTCAAGGTCCATTAAGATCTGGTGTCTTTTAAAGCCTCATCTGTCGCCACATCCTTTACATTAAGCACCCTGTCCTAACCACACTCAACCATTTACAATTTCTCAAACAAGTCCAAAAAAAAAAAAAAAAAAGTGATTAATAACTCCAAGAAAAGCGAAGCTATGCCCAAAAAAGGAGGAATGGTTATAGTACGCTACTTGACACAGGAGCAAAAACCAACCAAAGAAAAAACCTCCCCCAAACCCATATATTATATAATCATAATTATATAACCAATGACTACTTATTTAACATAAATGATTATAACAATTAAGTTACAGTTGTGGGGAAAGGGACAGCAAGAGAGGAGGTAGTAGGGAAGTCAACGGATAATGTATAAAGTTAATAAGAGATAGTAGTATATGCATGTTATTTAGAGACATCGAGGTAAATAGCAGGGGAAACAGCTAAAAGAGATCAGAGTTGTTGTCTCTTGGGGAGTGGGACCTAGTAGTGGGGAAAGCGAGGACCAGAAACTGCTAATTTTTGTTATAAACCTTCTATTAAAATTGAACTTTTAAAATTTTGTGCACATATCACTTTCATTTAAAAATAATTACAAATAAAAGTTTCTCTTTTAAAAAGCCATAGAGGCATCGCTTTAACATTAGGTTTGATGTTAATATTACAGACACTTTGAAAAAGGACACAGTAAACAGAGCTGCAGGGTGGTATTTTACAGATCAAGATAACTTGCTTTCTAATGTGGTAAACACCAGTGATTAGGAGAATCATCTGGAATCCATCAGTGACATGGGCTTTTGAAGGCTTTGGAAATGCTTATTTGCCTGGCTTTGCAGATGATGATTTTGTAGGTTTGGGAGATAAAGATTAAAATCCTTAGGATACTGTACACTTTTGCTGCTTGTTATAAACCATTGATCTTCAACAAAATATGTTTTTCGTATAAACCATTAAAATGTTTTTGTTTGCTTGCTGTGCACTAATATTCAGCCAACTATTTGGTTGTAGTTCATGTGTGAGCATGATGTTGGAATTCCTTCACATGGATTATTTTGCTGTATGCTTGAAGCTTGTTTCTGATGAATTATTTGCTTGCGTGCATTGTGGCTACTAGCATAGGAATTGATTTAATGTTAAAGTAGTTTGTTGGCTGCCGTGTACCATTTTTTTACTGATATATTTGCTTTGTCGACATGGATTGCGTGGCAATTTATTTTAGTTTATTTTCAAAGAAAAGAACCAATGATGTATTACTTTTATATTAGAAAAAAACAAACAAAATTTGTAAGGAAAGTAGCTGGCTCTACATCACCCCTCTTCTCATTCTTCCATTAAAGATAATTAAGCAGGTGTCAAGAAACATGAGAACATGGCCAGGTAAAGGATGTAAATGGGGGAAAGTTACGGATTAAACATAATAAAAATAATATCTAGGCGAAGGAGTGGGATTTGAACTGTGGCTAATTTGGCTCCAAGAGGTTTTCTTACAGAGGCTGTTACCCAAAACACAGGAGGTATCAGTGTCTCCCTTTTGCTCAGAATCAGGCTGGCGCTGTCCCAAAGCCAGGAGACCCAGACACACGTGACTGACACTTCGCACTCCTGCGCTAAGGCACAGGCTCTTCACTTTGAAGACTTAGACGATGTGTGTAAAGTTTTCTGTCAACTTCCCGAACGATGTCCTTCAAGTCAGGAACCATGTCCAAGCACAGAGCCTGTCGGAGAGTTGGCCCTCAACCAGGCTCAGCTTTCTCCTTTCCCCCCCTCCTTTCTCTCTCACTTTTAATCACACTTAATTCAAAGCAACCCTCGGTGATATCCAGAGCTTCCATTTCAAACCTCCTGACACCCCAAAGGGTGTGTTGTATCTTGCTGGGATCCCTGCAGCCTCTCCTGGGTAGAGCACCAAACCCACACCCCTCCCTGCCTACTGGTCCCTGCCATCTAAAAGCAGAGTCCTCGTGGTGTCACTGCTGTCTCTGAAGCTGTCACGTGATAACCACTCACACTCCCCCCATATTGCCCCAGCAAGCCCTGACCTTCCCCATCTCCTTCCTCTGCAGCCCCCTAAACAGAGCAGCCACTGAGGGTTCTGGCTTTATTTAGAGCCAGAGGTTGTGCCCTACAGTGATTTCTGGGAAGACTGGGAGGCCCAATGCTGTCCCACCACCTGGCCGAATTTAAAGGGCAACATACTTTAAGAAGCAAAAAAAGATTCCCCTCCCCGCAACCAATAGTCTTAACGCTAAAGGTTATAAATAAAAGCCTGGGAGGAAAAACACCATCCTGCCACTAATTCCTAATGTAACAATTCTCAGTATTTAAATGTATGATAAAGCTGAAACAATTAAAACAATGTGGAAATAGTTCAAAAATCTGGAAGGGGCTTGACAGAATAGGTTCCATGGCCTTGAAATCTATCTTGGAATACACGAGAACTCACTGTATAATAAAGGAGGGAGCACAGCGTGGAAGTTATGAGTGTGGGTTTTGGAATCAGATCCACATAAGTTCAAATTCCAAACTCTCCCATTTGCCGGCTGTGTGACTTTGTACATACTGCATCACTTTTTGAATCCCATTTTCCTCACAATTAATGAAAATAATTATACCTAGTCTATAATTTTGTAATAAGTTGTTGTAAGGATTAAATAAAATATAAGCGAGGCACTTAGTACAAGGACAGGCGCCCACCGAGTGAGCACAGACTGGGTGGACCGGCTTGGGAGTAGCTCAGACCTGGTCTGATCCACTTACTAGCTGGAAAGTCTCACTTTCCTCACCTGTAAAAGGGAGATAATCGCTACGTTTATGAATGTGAGGGTTCTGGAAGGGTGGTATGAAGCGCTTCCTACATTTTTGTGCCTGTGACTTGCAGAATGAAAAACTGCGCTGGCAGGATGACTGAGAGCAGAGTGAACGGTGCACCTGATGGCCAGAGCCTAGGGCGCCCGAAGCCCGCTCTACCCGTTCTGGCAGGTGCCTGCCTGCACCTGCGGCCTGGCGGGCCACCATATGGAGAAGGGAAGCCCGCCTCTCTCGCAGAATGTTCATTACCCCTGCCTTCAGCCCCATTTGCCTATAAATCTGGACCCCTCATAGGTCGCCTGTAAATTCATATCACCCTGCCTCCCACCAGGATATGCCAGACATTCATGGACGGTGAACACAGCTGTCAGTCGAGGTTGAAATAGGCAGGACAAAGAAACAGCAATCAAACTCCTTCCGTGTATGGCAGGTAATTACAGAATCTGCTAAATTACAGTGATTAGGCATCGCCGAGGAGAAGTCAAAAGAAGTCTCCAGCAACTTTGGAGGTGGGAGGGGGAAAGTTTAATTAAACAGCTCATTGCAACTGATTTAATCTCTCCCTCAGAAAAGCTCTCAGGTTCAGAAGAGACAAGAGAGAGAGGGCTAAGGAAGGGGATCCAGGGAAATCCTCCCACAATGGGACTGCCTAGGTCTTTAAATGGTTCTTGGGGAGCAAGTGATGAAATGGGAGATGGTGCCTTTATTATGGAAATGTAAGACTTAAGCCCAGGCTGCGGGCCCCTAGGGGAGGTGGTAAAGAGGGAACCTGGTTATAATGGTTCCTGAAATCCTGCTGGGGCTGGGCCTATTTGCATAAATACAGCCAAGCCAAGCTTCAGGTGGCTGTAGATTTTCTCTTCAAGGATTTATTCTCCTTGTGTCAAAAGTTCACCACCCCCAGACTCTGTCATTTTGGTGTGAAATGTGCCTTTTTTAGCCAGCAAACATTGAAAACAAAGCCTTCTTTGCTGGGAGCCTATTTTATCAGCAAAGGTTTCTCTGAAGACTAATTAAATTTAGATTCTGAACAGAACAGAATCTATTGCAATTGTGGGGCCGGGACAGAAGGATTGAACAATTTAGACCAGGTGGGGCAGCTCTGTGCCTCTGTCCTGGACTAATTTTAAATTTACCACGAGAGAAGATGAGCTTCTGAGGACTAGAAAAGTGCCTGCTGAGGTGGTGGTCCCCAGGGAAAACAGTGCTAGGACTCTCAGTGAGCCTTTAACGTCCTGTTTAAATGCTCGGCTTGTGACCTTGGGCAGCTTATATAACTTTTCTAGGTCTCAATTTGCACATCAGTACAATGTGCATACTTGCTCTAGATACCTTACATGATTTTAATATAATGGCGTACTATTGAGAATATGAAACGTGAATGACTTAGGAAGGAAGAAAGAGAAGCTAACTGACTGATGTCCCAAAGCTCTGTTTTTGCCATCATCCTACTCAGAAACCTTCTGTGGCTCCCCACAGCCCACTGAATACAGTCAAATTTCCCCCTAATTAGAGAGGTAGAGGTAGCAATAGTGAGGTAAAAAGGCCAACGGATTTGGAGTTAGTCTTTGAACAGTCCTTCAGCCTGAAACATTTTCCCTCCCTTCTAATATGCAGGGCTAAGTATTACTACTCTTCCAGTAGCTGTGTGATATTGACAATGACTTAACGTCTCTGAGCCTCAGTTTGCTCATCTATACATAAGAGAAATGCAAAGCCTCAGTGTCGAGATCCTTGGAAAGATGAAATTCACCCACCCATGTGGCCTGGGCCATAGTCGGTTCCCAGTGAAAACTCCTTGAATGTGACAAAGGTCACACAGGAGATTACCAGGTAAAGTCAGGGAACCTTATCCGAAAAATCTTGATTGTAAATTCAAAGAACATCTTAGATATTTTAAAAAGTGAACAGTATGGATAAGGGCCCTTTCTTCTGACTGTAGCAATGATTAAAACCAGGCCTTTAGCAAAGAAAAATTTGACACACTCTAACCCTTCAGAGGCAGGAAGCTATCGTTAAAAGGTCATCTTTTCGGTCCAGACTTCATACGGTCCGGGGGAAGGGTTCCAAATGGTTAATGCTTTCATTTTGCAGTGTTGCCAAGAGGATTTGAGGATCCACAGGGCCTCATATGTTGTTCCTTAAGCAAACATCTAATGTAATTTGAAATTTCACTTCATCATTTTGATGGCCGCCAGCAACTCTCCCCCAGCCTGTTAACTCTCGTTTTTAGGGAGATTAGGGCACTTTTTGAGCAGCCAAAAAGGTGCCAGCTCTACATGGATTCTCTCTGCCCACCAGTCATGAGGAAAATTACAAAATGGGTTGTCAAGAAGTGCCCACGATTTCTGGATGTGGCTTGCAAGGTTTCTCTTTCTCAATACTCCCCGCTCTCTCCCACCCACCCCCCAACAAAGCCAGTATTTTTAAAAGACATGCTACCTCTGAGTCCTAACAGCAATCCCAATGCATACTACAAAGAAAGGACATCCACAGCCTTGAAAAGAGGCACAGTAAAAAGGGAGGTGGGGCCAGGGGCTTGTCTGACTCTAAAACACACAGCCTAAAGCACGGTTTTTCTCAGTTGTTGAATATAAAAGAGGTGCAATAGAAAACAGGTAGTGGGTAGGACATTTGCATCAAAGCACCTAAAAGCTAAATCAGTAAATATTTACTGGCCACAGATCCCATAAGGAAAGAAACATTTACCAGGATCCACACTGGCTTTTGGCAAACGATCATTTAATCCTCACTAAACGTTTGGTGAAGTAGGTGTTCCCATTGCAGAGCATCTGGTTAAGGGACTGGCCTAGGGTCGCTGAGCTGCTAAGGGGTGAGGCCATGGTGTGGAACGGTAAAGAGTAGTAGCGGTTCTAAAATCAAATGGATCAGGGTTCCAGCCCAGGCTGGATGTGAATTCTATTCCTGACTAGCTAGGGGACCTTCAGCAGGTTAACAGAAACTCTGTGCTTCAGTTGCCTCATTTAAAGATGACAATGATAATTCACAGGGTTATGGGAAGATTTAGTGGAATAATTCTTGTAAAGTACTAGTAGACTGCCTGGCATATAGTAAATAATGAATGTTAGCCATCATCGTCATTACTGTGAAGCACAGACCAACCAGATGGCTTTGCTGGATAAAGCTCTCATTTAGGCATCAACTCAGCTTCTTGTACCTGTCAAAGTCCCAGATCTTTGCAAAATGAAACAAACAAGCTGGAAAACAAAGCAACACCAACCTGCCCCAAAGGCTGTGTGGGCTCCAGACCCGTGAGACAATGGGTCAATTCATCATGACAGGAGTTCTGTACATCAGTCTAGGGTACATGGATACAGGTCGCTCAGTTTGATGATGCTGACGCCACAGATTTGCCCTCTGGTGGGAGATGGCTCCATGAGCATGGGTGGGGTTGGGGGAAGGTTGGAAGGATCCTGGAAGTGCTCTGAGAAGACCTCAAAATATACCCTCTGGATTTACCTAACTGGGGGGCTGGCCGGTGTTGAAAAGCTAGTATTAACAATGGAATTTGACCAAGGTAAATTAAAAAATTCTCAGTCACACAATTCCCTCATCTGTACAAACGAGGATGGTGAGATATACCTTACAGGGTTGTTGGACAGGGATTCAATACCTTTGCCATTGACCTATTCCAAAGGGGAGAGTGGTATGTCCTAAAGGGCTAGGAACAGGGCAAAAACTCAGCACCTGCTGTCCAGCACCACGCTGCACAGGTAGCACCACCTATAAATTACAGCTGACCTGGGAATAGGCTTCCTACTGCGACCTGGCCTCCTGGCTGCAGCTGGGGCAAAAGGCCGCCCAGTGCTTTCTTTAAATGAGTGGAACTTGGCTTCTTCATTTGGAACAAGGGGGTAACACTTCCCTTAAAGGGTTGAGGAGAGAAATAAAACAGAAGTAGTATAAAGAGCTTCACACAGTACCTGGCACCCAGCTGGGGCTCAGTAAATGGCAGCAATTATTATTATAATACACATGAAAAAGTTTGGGAAATTAAAATGCTGCATAAATTCAACATATTATTAGTCTTCCTATATCTACTTCATAGGTCAATACTCAATTAGGGCATAATTAAAGATTAGCTAAGGTTACAAGGTTGGCTGCCCACATTTTCTTTCTTGGTCTTTAGTGCTTCTTATGACTTTTACCCAGGCCCCAGGCCAGACATAAAAATACACTCAAACACCCAACCACGTTAAATGCCAATGAGATTTTGCAACATCTAAACCTAGAGAACACTGCTGTGGATTTGCTAGCTTTAAATCTCAAAGCATTAAGGAGGCCAAAGAAGTTCACTCCAGGGAGGCAGGGCAAGGTAGTTGTAGAGGGCAGACAGCCATGTGTCAGCTGGGATCTCACTCGACATACCTCGACCTCAGTTTCTGCGGAAGGAAGGTAAGACTACCTGCCTCTGGAGAAGAGAGAACATATGTTGCTCCTGGCAGGTGCTCAGTAAATGTGAGCTCCCCTCTCCCCTTCTGTACTTTGTAAAGAGCTCAGGGCCTTCCATTTGGCTATTTCTACCAACTGCAGACACAAATTAAAAATACCTTCTTGGGGAAAGGGGACAAGGGGATAATTTGCTCAGCGGGCTTCTAGCACAAGGGCACCCTGGGATTAAACCTTACTTTTGTCTGTGTGAGATACAGTTAGGAATTTAAAATATCCATCACTTAGGCAAGTACTCAGGGAAGTATTCTTGCCAGGGAGGGGAGCCCCAGCATGGTGAGTGGGGTGGCTCCCCAGGACAGGTCCAGCAGCAAATATAAAGGCCAAGAAGGGGGATGCTGAGGAAATGCTGCAAAGGGAGATTCTACAAAAAGACAGATTGGAACTCTAGTCACGAAATAGATGCTTTGATCCAGGCTCTGCTCATCCACGTATTCATTTACTCATCTCTCGCAAACCTACGGAATGCGAGGGGCAGTCGAATCTGACATGCTCATGTTAAGAAGGGGAAACCAAACCCTAAAACAAACGCACAAACAAAATCCACAAAAAAGACCTCAGTTACTGTCATTCACTGCTTTACTATGTGATGAGCAGAAAATTCTCAGGAAAACAGGTATCACCTGGGATCTGTCTTAGATTCTGTGAGTCTTAGGCATTCTCTAGGCCTCTGTTTCTTTATCTTTTAGGGATTAGACTAGAGGACTTGGACGTTTCCTTCCAATGCTAAAGTCCTGACTCTCGACTCCATGAAATCCACAGTGCTATTTGGAGTGCCTATGTACATCGCGGAAAGGCGTTCTCTCTTCCCAGAGTGAATTTAAAACCATTGCTTCACATGAGGTCAAATTTCACATACTTGGGGGATTCAGCCATTACTTAGAGTGAGCTCACCTGATCTGCTTTTATATGAGTTCATAAAGTAGGCGGTGGGAGATGTGTTAATAGTTTTCATGAGGTGCTATGGCCCAAGATCTGGAGATGATATGAATTATGCTTTGTGTTAAAGCCTTCTTTATCCTTCTGGGAGGAAGAAAATAGACATACTGTATGTGGATTTGTTTTTTGTGTTTTTTTTGGTTTTGTTTTGTTTTTGGAGTACAGGAACTTTCGATTTACTATGCAGGAGGGGTTTGCGTTTCATGACCAACATTTATTTTGGTTCTACTTCATTATTTCTGTGCACTTTGTGAACAAGGAAGTGTACAACTTTTAAGAGTTTCTTGAACACTTGGAAAAAAGGAAGCTGAGCACCTATTAAGTTCCAGGCACCTTTTATTCCTTGTACTCCTATAACATTACGCCAGTAACCCATGAGATAGGTCATTGTACTCTGTCCATTTTACAGGTGAGGAAAGGGACTCAGAGAAGTAAAGTAATTGGACCAAAGCTAAATAGCCAAACAAATCAGCTAACTCTATAGTTCCCACTGTTTGTGGGAATTCAATTTCATGTGTGCTTGTATATAAAAGGAAAACCAGAAAAATGATTCTGAGGGTTAGAAATGACTTAATGAGCCTGGGTAACAGGAAGCTGCCTGGGCCACAGGGTAAGGAACAAACTATTCCATATACACTTAGGATGGTTAAAAGGGATTGCTGTGTTCTAGCACAGTGTTGCTACGCTGATTATAATGATGATATCAAGACATGCAGGAAAAAAGATGGCAACCATCCATTGGACACAAATTCCAAAGAAATATTTAGGAAAATGGTTAATGTATTTTTAAAATCCTAGGCAGGGTTCGTTCTACAATAGTTAGAGCCACCTCGAGCAGCTCACCAGTGTCCTTGAGACTGCATTTCTTCCCCTTAAAATAATGGGGTTGTACAATGAGATCTATAAGGTCCCTCTGAGTTAAAGTTTTGTGATTCCATCTGTAAAATTCACTTAATATAACAGCTCATTCCCCAGTGAGGGATAAATGAGGTGTTACAGGGCTGCCTTGCAAGTTTCATGCACATGTTTCATCTCCTTCAACTAGAAGGTGAGTTCCTGGAGGGCTGGAATGCATCTTATGGCACCCAGCACATGTCAATAACTGTTGAGTTGACTGGAAGAGTGAAAGAAGGAATGGATCTTATCATTCCTGGTGCAATACTAAAGAGCATGGACTTAGGAATCAGAAAGATCTGAATTTTAATATATCTTCACATTGAGCCTCATTTTCTTTGTTTATAAAATGGGAACAATAATACCTACCCCACAGGGTTGTTTACGGCTTATTATTGCTAAGTTAAGTGTTTTTATGGAAGGGAAGGCAAAAGAAAGAGAATAATAAAGATCTTAAAGGGTACAATTAGCTCTTTAACTAATATCTTTATTAGACTAAAGGCACCTGTGTGTTCACTCAACAAGTATTTTTGAGGAATTGTTAAGTGCAGAATACAGTACTAATCACTGGAAAAGAGACCACCAGAAAGAATATTTACCAAGTATCTAAATATACTACGTGCCCCAGCACTTTCCACACTAGCTAGGGTAGGTAGGAATTGCTTTTGTCATACTGAATATAAGAGAAGCAATGCTCAGAATGGTTAAATAACTTGCTGAAGGCCAAACAATTTGTAGAGGCCAGTAGACGTGACAAGATCAAAGGGTTTAACAAACCAAAATAAAATGCTGAATAACTTGAGCATTTCAATAATCACTCTGTGCAATTGCCAACCACACAACAAAGGTAGTGTGCCAGAGTGAGAAGGTGGGTGGGGAAGGAGGTGAGGCTACTTTAACTAATTACAGCACACAGGTCAAAATCAAGGTGGAGTTCATTTATAAGGGGGAAGGGGATTAAAAACTACCATAATTTTTATTGAAATGCAAAAAGAGGTTAATTAGGAACTTAATTGGAAAATGACATTTGAAGAATCCTTCAAAAATGCTTCCCTTCCCAGAAAAACATTGAATTACTTCTCATTACTGCAATTTTTAAAAATTGGGTTGGAAATGTGTCCTAGGTGTCTGTGATATTATTGTTCCCCTGCTGTTAACAAACCCACACAGGAGCCTTCTGTGCATGGAGAAAGGCAGTGATCTTGGGGGCTCAGACACCTGGGGAAGGAAGGAGGGGGTCTGGTGGGCACCTGCGAAGGGATCCATGTATGTTTAGGCCATGGTTTTCTCTTTGCAGAATATAGAAAGAAGGACGATGCCACAAATACCTCTCCATTTCAGTGCCAGCCAATATTTCCCAAAGGGTGATTTTCTGAATACTAGTACTGTGGGAAGTTCCTAAGAGGGTTCCATGGTCAAAAATGTTTGGGAAACACTGCATATCATCTCTTCTGCTTAGAGAATCACAGTGTACATTATCTATTAGTAACAAGTTAATGCTGCTGAGAACTCCTGCAGTAAGGAATCTCTCTAACCTTAACATTTCCCAAATTTATTTGTCCATGGAGCTCCTATGTTAAGTAGCTACTATTGACATCCTGAAGAAATGGTTCTGTTAGGTGTTAAATAAAATTTATAGAAGGCTACATTGGTTTGGACCGAGTTCCTGCACTAGTCCCAATAGACCATACCAAGATGGAGTCACTCACACTAAAATTCCACTACCAAGCCAAAACTAAGTTGTTTATCTGACTTTCCAAGAAATCAGCAGAGAAAGAGGTTATAGTCAAATCCCCGAACAGGCCAGTTTTAGCTGGCATGATCAGGAAGTCCCCTCCTCTCTGCTTTAACCTAAACAACCAATCCACTTTTTGTTCTCTGTCTCTGCTTTCCTCAGCCCTTTTCTGTCTATAAAGCCCACCTCCTCTGTTCAGCTCATCGGAACATTCATTCTATTTTTATAGAATAAGGTATTGCCTGATGCTAGAATCACAAATAAAAGCCAATTAAAATCTTTAAACTAAATATGTTGTAATTTTGTCTTTTGACATAGGGATACTTTGAAAGATTATCCTTTACCTGGGTTATTTCAACTGGCCCTAGGCTCACTTCACTATAATCAGCCTTCACCCTGATTATTGAGTGATCTTTCCAGTAGGAAATCTATATTTTACCCTTAATTAAAAACTTTCCATGGCTCCACACTATCTATAGAATAAAGTATGAACTCTCTGGTCTGATATTCAAGATTCTCCCTAATGTAGCTTTAAATGAAAACCCCAGGCTACTCTGTTCTATATTTTACCCTTTGGCACTCTGACCATTCATCCTAGGTGACAACCTTTTCAACTTTTTGAAATAAATTTAGATTTACCTAAAATTGCAAAAAAAAAAAAAAAAAAGTACAAAGAATTCCTGTATACCTTTCCCCCAGCCGCTCTCAATGATACCATCCAGCCTTTTCTAGATGGTAGTCATCATTTCCTACCTCGGATTACCACTCATGATCACCTGTCTTTAAGAGCCACATTCATGTCTGATTCACCTTTGTATCGCTCCCAGAACTTAGCACTAAGTACAAATGAATAAGGCATAGGCTCAGTGGTTCCAAAATGTCAAAAATAAAAATAACAAAAGAAAACTTGCCCTCTACTCATCATTACTTCATTGGAAAAGGGATATTTTATGGAAAGGACAATATTAGAATAAGAGACAATGCTGATGAACAACTGCCACATCTTTCTGATTGTCTCATTTGTTGCAAGCAGGACCCTGTGGCCAAGCACAGCAGACTGACATCTGGTAGGCTCAACAAAACCAAGAGGGGTTACCCCACCTTTCGAGCATTTTGTCAGGTTTATGATGAAAGGTCTGGGGACTTCTGTAATAAATGCAGCTCCAACCAAGCTTGGAATATAAGTACTTACAGAATTGCCACACAAGACTTTCCCTTGTTCTTATGGCAAAACCAGAAGTGATTTGGACTAATTAAGCACAGAAATTGCATACAACACCAAAAGTCCATTTGGAATTCCCAAGTTTCTCTTCCGGCGGTAACACCTTTTCATGGTCTGAGTGGTAAACACATTTCTGTGCACATACATCTCCCATCCTGGGGCTGGATTCCACATGGCTATAGTGACTTTCTGAAAGCAGATAAGGGTAACGGAAATCACACATTTCTGTGGCCTCTCGTTGTTTCCTTCCTTTCTCCTTCTCTGCTACTTCAGCTGGAACGGAGATGAATTTTCCTGCAACAGTCAGTCTCCAGAGGAACACTTCTTTCTCCACATACGCCTGAGCTTTTCACAGGGTTTCAGAGGCCCAAAATGATCTTTCTTGAACGTAGGGCCATGTCAGAGCTCCTCGATGGCTCACTGCTGCCTAATGGAATCATGCTCAAACTTTGTAGCACAATCTTCTATGTCCTTCCTAAACTGGCCCCAAAGGCCTTTCTAGCTGCTCACTGGGGAGGAAGGAGCATGGTATTAGCAATTTCATAATGTCTGGCTCTTTCATCCCTTGGTATCATTGTTCATGGTATTCCTTGGACCTGAAAAACTTTTTCTGGCTTTGTCTTCTTGAAGAACTCACATTTATCCTGTGAGAATCAGCACAAGTACCAACTCGTCACTGCAACCTTCCTGACCGCAGAGAGAGAATTAATCTCCCTATATTCTATGTTTCCACAGTGGCCTGTACAGACTATTAGTAAAAACGGTTAAAAACTACCTACCTCATGGAGTTGTAAAGTTTAAATGTAAATATACATAAAGCATTTAGAACAATTCATAGCACTTAATGAATGTGTCAGTTTAATCATTGTTGCTGCTAAAAGCAACATATTTTTGTTATCTGCTTCTATATTTTTATGCCATTGCTAGGTAGGCTATGAATTCATAGAGGGCAGAGACCAGGTTCTTCTAAATCCTTATCCCCAGCACCTAGCACAATGTTAGTTATATAGCAGCAGTGAAATAAATTCATTTTTAAGAAATTTATTTTCTTTTGACTCTTAAGTAACATGTTTCACTAGAAAATGTATAAAGAAAAAAGTACAAAGGGAAAAAACAAACAAAAAACCAATCACAGCCACAACACTCAGTAATAACTGCTGTTAATACTTGCTGGTATATATATTTCCTTCTAGTCTTTTCTTATACATACATAAGCATACACTTATCAAATTAGGCTTATATTACATATATAGTTTATATCCAATTTCCACTTAACATTTTACTATGAGAGTTTTCTTATGTCTTTACATATGGTCTGAAAACATGATTTTAATGATTACTTAAAACATCATATGGAGAGAAGGTAATGTTATTTTACCAACTTCCTATTACTGGACATCCAAGCCATTTCAGATTTTCTGCTTTTGAAAATATTTCTGGAGTTAAACTGTAAGCTCTGCCAAGGGGTAGACTTAGTCCCAGATTCAACAGAGAGCCCTGACCCCCTTTTAGGAATGACAGTCTGGTGTAAGAAGAGCAGAGGACAAACTCCTCTTCCTGGGAATGGTTTAAATGTCTCTTGGAAGGACTAGCAGACATTCACGGATGAGCTCACTCAGGAGGCTGACAGGACAGCGCTCAGACTGAAGTCAGTCTCTTCTCCCTCCCGTGCCCCCTCCCTTCTCCATCCCATTAACATTCCTCCTGGGAGATTGCTATTCCAAAGGACAAACAGGCATTGTTGGGACTCTCTGGCCCTGAGAGTGGGCCTTGTAACCTGAGCCCTGCAGCTTGGATATGCTGGGGCAGGTCACCCTCGGGACGCCATGGTGACAGATGAAAGTGCATCTCAGAGCTCTGGATTGTGTTTCCAGGGCCCAGGTGTGGGGAGATTATCTTTCTGACAAGCCAAGCACTTACCGCAATCTCTACAGCTGCTTTCTCTTCTCTCCCTCAGTCCTAGGCCTACCAGAAATAGCACCCTCAAGCCATTCTCTGTTAAAGCTAAGAGGTGTCTTTGCCTGAGCCCCTTTGCCTGAAATAGTTACCAAAGAACCTGACAAATTGCCTCACTTTGTCAGGCGAAAGAGCGAACAAACATCCTGCATTTTGAGTGCCCAGGCAGGCATGTTCCCCCGAGCCGGGAGCCCGCAGTGCAGTGGTGCAGAGACTGGGAGCTCTGGCACCAGACCCAGGGGGCTTGCCACTTGCTAGCTGTCTGACCTTAGGTAAGCCATGTGATCTCTCTGAGCCTCGGTTTCCTCTCCTGTGAAAAGGGAACAATGCTGGTGTCCCAGGCTTGCTGTGGGGATGAAAGGAGACTAGAGACATGAAAGCACTTAGCACCATATGTGCCTAGCAAAGGTGCTCCTGTGGCGAACTACAGAGCTGTGAAAGGGACCAGGTGTGTTTGAGGAACAGAAGGTAGCATACTGGGGGCTGGCAGGTGGCTCTACACACTGAGGCCTAGGGACCTGCTTAAAGTACTTGGCCAGGCTGCCAAGGTGGGGTAGGGGAAAGGCTGTTCTGTTCAGGTCTCAGCAACACATTCAGATGTGACTTGGAAACAGCCTGGCCTCCAGGCTGGGAAGCAGGAAGGCAAGCCCTGGCAGGGTGACAACTGGGATCCCATTAGAAGCAGGTGCCAGGGCAGGGCGGACCTGGGAACATAGACTGTGTGGCTCCCAGCGCCCAGCCCAATGTGTTATACAATCCAGAGCAGGCTTTCCCTGCAGCTTGATGCTGCCCGGACTCACTCTCACCTCACAAAGCTGTCCCTCAGATGGACAGGGAGCTGACTCTGACAGAACACAGACTGCATTCACGGCCTGTCTTTAACCAGATTCCTCTTTTGTAAGATTCGACATTTTCTGAGCACCTACTATGTGCCAGACATTGTGCTTGACACTTTTGTACATGGGATCTCATTGGAACCCCAAGACAATCTTGGGTTGTAGTTATTCCCACTCCTAAGCAGCAGTGAGACTCGGGGGATGAAGTCTTTCAAACGTGCAAACCATGGTGTTAGCCACTTGGACGACAGCCTGAATTACTGTTGTGGGGGACCAGGGCTAACCAGCTGGCATTCCTCTAGTGCAAAGGCCTCCCCCTTCTCTGAATCCTTAGTCGTTCATAAGTGTAAGCTCTGTGGGGGTTACAAGGCAGAATCTGTCCTCAAGGAGCCAGTGGGCCAAAGGACGGATTTATTCATGTGCCTTCTGTGTGCCAGGCTTCCTGCTCATCTTTCCACAAATATTACCTAATTCATCTTGTCCATAACCCCCTCTCCCTGCTCCCTAGGTAAATATTATTATCTCTATTTTGCAAAAGACAAAAATAAGCATCTGTGAGGGAGATAAATTATCCAGTGCTATGTGGCTACAAACTGGAGAAGTGGTGATCTGAAGCCAGTTCTGGCTGACTTCAAAGCCTGTGCCCTTCCACAGTACTGTGTCTTTCCAGGAGAATCCCTGCAAGGCTGGAAGTGCTCGCAGCCTTCTGAGTGCAGTGGGGTTTTGGCTCGACTTTTAAATCTGATGAAACTCTCCCCTCGAGAGTGGGTGCATGGTCCTGTGACAGTCTTCAGGACAGACTCTTTCTTCCCAGCCCAGAAATTTGCATCTACTGCTGGCCCCAAAGAAGGGGACTTAGCTAAACATCCTTAATGAATGTACAGCTTACAGGCAATAAACACTGAGTTTGTTCAGACCACAAATGCAATCTGTAGGCAGCAACCCTCAAAGCTGGGGCAGGAGGCCCTGAAGGAAGGGGGTGATTGCATATCCCAACTTCAGGCAATTTTCCAGTCCTGGAGGAGGTATGTTCTGAAGCATGAGGTATGCTCCAAGAAGGATCTTGACTCTTGGAAGAAGTGAGACAGAAAAGGAAAGAACACCCTGGTGTGGGATGAGAGGCTTGGAGTGGGTGTAAGCAGCAGACTCTTATCCCAAGGAATGCAGAGATTGGAAGTGCTCGACCCAAACTGCAAATGAGCAGGAAACAAGTCCAGTCCCTTGCTACCCTCATCTGCCCCTCTTTATACATTACTGTCTCTGCTTCACCAGGAGAAATTCACATTTAGTCAATGTACATTTCATTGCCTGTCATAAATTCTCATCTGTCCAGAGGGATGGCAATTTTCAAGGCATATTTAAAAACCATTTTTTTCCTCGGGAAATGTATCTAGATCTTTAGTGATATTACAGACAACCTGTTTGAAAGTCTTGCTAATCCAGGTGTGCTCCTTTAATGTGCAAAGATACACAGTCAAGAATTTAGATGCCGAAATCAGAATAAATTAAGGGTAGCAGATGGTAGATAAATATTAGTTTTCTCTATCTCCTATTCTGTACTTAAACTGCTTCTATTTATTAAATATTCTATTTACCATGTATTTTAGTAACAACACACTCTGTTTACATATAGCTTTTTGCGCAAAGGTGTGTATGCGTATAACGCGCTGCCTCACCACAGAGCGCGCTGGTGGGACTGCCTTCCTATTCCTCCCTTCGTGAGCACTCATACCGTTCACACGCCTTATCTCACAGAAGCCACATGGCAGGCTAGAGAGGGCTGCAGAGCAGGCAGTCTCCTTCTTCCTTTAGAGATAAGGAAAGTGAGGGCCAGGGAGACAGAGTGACTTTCCAGTGCCAATCGGGGAGTGAGGGGCAGAGCTGGGATTAAAGTGAAACCTGCCTAGGAGGAACTGGCTGACACTGTAGTGACTCAAATTAAAACGCTTAACCCGTATAGAAGCAGTTTGGGGTTCTTAGTCCTAACTCAGGCAAACACCCCAAAAACCAAAGAACAAAAAAACAAGGAACAAGGGACCTGATTCTGGCCCACACTTTCTTGCCCATCCCTAGCATGTTTGCCAAAAGAAAAAGGCCAATGGAGATGATTTCCCTCACCTGACCACATGTCTGGGAACCTAGGCTCTGAACAAACCAGCTTGCCCTATCTGAAGGAGCTTCCTTGCTTTGAAATAACAAATTGAAGTTTTTTTCTTATCCTCAATGTCCTCCCAGCCTGTCAAACCCCTAGTAGCTTGAAGGGAGAGGCTAAGAGACAGCTTCAAAAGGGCAGAAATCACAGTGCATTTTCATCATCCATTTGAAGGTCTGCGGGGCAGGGTTTTTGATGTCAGCTGGCTTCCCTTGGGCTGTCATTCCTGGTGCCAAAGAACAATGCTTGAGAGACAGGTCTGGATATCAGGAGCTCCTGTTCTTTGCAGATTCAGTACTAATTGTAGCTCTGTTCATTAAATGCTTTCTATTTGCTAGGTACTGGGCTAAGAGCTTTTCATAAAGTATGTGCTTGCTCACATCACCCTGCTGGGTTGGTATTATTACACCCTATTATACAGATGAAGCCACCCAGACTCAGAATGGATTATTAATCTGCCTGGGTCACTTTGCCAGTAAGTGGCAGAGCTGGGATTTGAACCTCGGCTTATCTGACTTCAAAGCCTCTCCTTTCCTTTTACGAAAAACTGATAATATAAGGATAAAATCAAATTCTTTTTCTGTGATTTTCCATGTATTTTCTCTTCCATTAAGAACTGTACTTGGCTACCTTTCAGATAAAAACAAAAGTAATTTTGGATGATCTTTTCATCATGATCAAAAAACCCCAACTATTTTCACTTTTAAATTAATACAGTCATGCGTATCCATGGGTTCTGCATCCACGGATTCAACCCACCACAGATGGGATATATTGAGTGAAAAAAAATCTGCATCTAAACTCAACATGTAGAGACTTTTTCTTGTCATGATTTCCTAAACAATACAGTATAACAACTCTTTACATAGCATTTACATTGTATTAGGCATTATAAATAATCTAGAGATGTTCTAAAGAACACAAGACTATGTACATAGGTTACGTGCAAATAGTGTGCCATTTTATACAAGGGACTTGAGTCTCCCCAGACTTTGGTACCTGCATGAGGTCCTGGAACCAATCCCTCACAGATACCAAGGGATCACTGTATTCACCAAATGAAGTTAATCATGGAATAGAGTTTCCAGAGTTGTTTTATTTTACTAGTTTGTGACCTCCACAGTCCCAGAAAAATAGAAAAAAAAATGTCTAAAGTTCAGTTTACTAAACTTGCAACTACAGTGATGGTATAACTGAATTTTACTGAGATACACATGCTCAAATGCTCAGCGACCCTTATTAATAAGCAGGCAAAGCAATGCATTTTAATGGCAATGAAAATCATGCTCTGGAGCCGGGGTTCTTAGTCTTTCTACCATCTCAAATGTACCACATCCCACTGGCAACACTCTAGCAATTGTCGCACATTCCTGCGAGGCCAAGGACTTTAATCTTTGAAGAATCACTTGCTTTAAACCTTCTTTTCAGCATATTCACTATGATTTCCCTCTTTGGGGTAAGACGCAGACAACGCTTGGCAGGTTTTCTCTCTTGTGATTCTAAATTGTGATCTCTGAAGTCCAGTTAATAAAGACTGAAGGCATCATGGTTCTCCTTTGTCAAAACCCTTCACTTATCTCTGGTAGAGGACTTGTTTTAAATTGGCTCAAGTATAATGAAAATGCTATCTTCAATTAATGAATTTAATATCTTCAATAAAAGAGGACTAAATATTAAAAAAAGGTAACTACAGATCTCTTCGTATGGGCATACCTCATTTTATTGAACTTTTCTGTACTGCATTTCAAAGATACTGCATTTTTTACAGATTGAAGGTTTGTGGCAACCCTGTGTTATTGGTTCCATTTTTCCAACAGCCTGTGCTCACTTCATGTCTCTGTGTCACATTTTTAGTAATTCTTGCAACATTTCAAACTTTTTCATTATTATTATATCTGTTATGGTGATTTGATCAGTGATCTTTGATGTTACTACTGTAATTGTTTTGGGGCACCATGAACTACACCCATATAAAATGCCGAACATAATTGATAAATGTGTTCTGACTGCTCCACTGACCAGCCATTCCCCTTTTTCCCTCTCCTCGGGCCTCCCTGTTCCCTGAGACACAACAATATTGAAATTGAGCCAATTAATAACCCCAAAATTGCCTCTATGTGTTCAATTGGAAGGAAGAGTCACACATCTTTCACTTTAAATCAAAAGCTAGAAATGATTAAGCTTAGTAAGGAAAGCATGTTGAAAACTGAAATAGGCTGAAAGCCAGGTCTCTTGCACCAGTTAGCCAAGTTATGAATGCCAAGGAAAAGTTCTTGAAGGAAGCTAAAAGTGCTACTCCAGTGAACGCACAAATGATAAGAAAGCAAACAGCCTAATTGCTGACACGGAAAAAGTTTGAGTGGCCTGGATAGAAGATCAACCCAGCCACAACATTCCCTTAAGCTAAACCCTAATCCAGAGCAAGGCCCTAACTCTCCTCAATTCTATGAAGGCTGAGAGAGGCAAGGAAGCTGCAGAAGAAAAGGTGGAAGCTAGCAGAGGTCGGCTCAGGAGGTTTAAGGAAAGGAGCCAGCTCCACAACATAAGAGTGCAAGTGCTGAGGGAGAAGCTGCAAGATCACTGATGAAGGCGGCCACAGATTTTCAATGTAGATGAAACAGCCTTCTATCGGGAGATGCCACCATCTAGGACTTTCATAGCTAGAAAGAAGTCAATGCCTGGGTTCAAAGCTTCAAGGGACAGGCTGACCCTCTTGTTAGGAGGTAATGCCGCTGGTGACTGGAAGTTGAAGCCAATGCTCATTTAGCATTCCAGAAATCCTAGTGCCATTAAGAATTATACTCAATCTACTCTGCCTGTGCTTTATAAATGGAACAACAAAGCCTGAATGACAGCACATCTGTTTACAGCATGGTTTACTGAATATATTTGAAGCCCACTGTTGAGAACTACTGCTCAGAAAAAAAGCCTCCTTTCAGAATACTACTAATTGACAACGTACCCGGATACCCGAGAGCTCTGATGGAGATGTACAAGGAGGTTAATGTTGTTTTCATGCTTGCTGATACAACGTTCCATTCTGCAGCTCATGGAATAAGGAGTAATTTTGAATTTCAGGTCTTATTATTTAAGAAATACATTTCATAAAAGCTACAGCTGCCATAGATAGTAATTCCTCTGATGGAGCTAGGCAAAGTAGGCTGAAAATTTTCTTGAAAGGATTCACTATTATAGATCCATTAAGAACATCTGTGATTCGGAGGAGGTCAAAATATCAACATTTCCAGGAGTTTGGAAAAAGTTAATTCCAACCCTCGTGGATGACTTTGAGGGGTTTCAGTGGAAGAAGTAACTGCAAATGTGCTGGAAACAGCAAGAGAACTAGAATTAGAAGCGGAGCCTGAAGATGGGACTGAGTTGCTGCAATCTCATGAGAAAACTTTAATGGATGAGGAGCTGCTTCTTCCAGAAGCACAAAGAAAGTGATTCTTGAGATGGATCTACTCCTGATGAAGACACTGTAAATATTGTTAAAATGACAATAAAGGATTTAGAATATTACATACACTTAGTTGATAAAGCAGCAGCAGGGTTCAAGAGGATCGACTCCAATTTTGAAAAAAGTTTTACTGGGGGCAAAACGCTATCAAACAGCATCACATGCTCCAGAGATACCTTTTGTGAAAAGGTGACTCAGTCAGTACGGCAAGCTTCAGTGCTGTCTTATTTTAAGAATTTGCCACAGCCACCCCAACCTTCAGCAACCACCACCCCGATCAGTCAGGAGCCATCAACATCCAGGCAAGAAGACCAGATTCTGACTTGCCGAAGCGTCAGATGATTATTAGCATTCTTTAGCAATAGGTATGTACATTGTTTTTTAGACATAATGTCATTGCACATTTAACAGACTACAGGATAGTGTAAACATAACTTTTATATGCATTGGGAAACCAAATAAAGTTATGTGACTTGCTTTATTGTGATATTTCCTTTATTGTGGTGGTATGGAACTGAACCTGCAATGTCTCCAAGGTATGCCCGTATGGGACACACTCTGATGTAATTAATAAGACAACATTTAAAGCGCGCCCACTGTGTGTACAGGTTCCACACACCCAGTGACCACATACCTGTATGGTCTGGATAGCCCTGTAATAAATATCGTCTATAAATAACCCAGAGGTTGAAGACCAGAGAGGGGACCCAACTTGCCCAAGACCACACAGCTTCAGGACTTAGTCTCAGAAACCAAGACTCCCTGGTCACGATAACACCCTCCAACCACAGGATGTGCAACTTCTGTGTTTGACTGGGTTGTGGTCTGGGCTTGAGGTAGGGAATGGAGTGAAGGTGGGGACTGGGTGTTTGGGGGTCTGGCCAAGGCCTGGAAAAGCAGAGACAGACAAGATTTTATTCCCAAGCATTGCCTCCTCAGAAAACTTTAAAAAGAAAAGTTTGCCTTTACAATCTGGAGGAGTTTTTCATGTTTCAGCTCATGTTGAATTGTTTTATGCCTTGGCTATAAACCTCCGACAGAGAGAGTGTGGAGGCAAGGCTGACCAGACTTTAACTATGGCTGTGCGCCGTAAAGCTCAGGTTACAAGGATCGCTCCTGGTGCCAAGGCAGTTTAACAAGTATGAACGCACATAATTCGTTCCAGTTGTCCTGCCGCAGCACAGAAGGGCTATTTCTGGGGTGGGGCTCCCCACACTCCCGCCAATGTGGTTCCCATTACCGGCTGCAGCAGTGCCTTGTTGAAGTTCCCTCCACGCCCAGGAAGGGGCTGTTTTATCACCACTGTCAATTCTCTGTAAAGGTTCAGAGGGTTTCTGTGTCCAAGAGGAGGTGGTGGTTGCGAGGGTCGCTCTCACTACAAACAGCGCCCAACCTCACCAGTCCCAAGAAACCTTTCCAAAAATCCAGTTGCTATTGTTCAATCTCTCTCCAATCCAAGTAGTCTCCCTCATTTTTTATTTTGAAAAATTTCAATCATACAGAAAAGTTGAAAGAATAGTACAAAAACACCCATATGCTCCTTACCTAAATTTATCAGTTGTTAATATGTTGCCACATTACTTTATCTTTACATATAAAATTTTTTTCTGAACCATTTAAAAGAAAGTTGCAGACATCAGAAACACTTTATATCAGCATACATCTCCTAAGAATAAGGACATTCTCCCACATAACCACAATATCGTATCACAATTAAGAAAATGAACAATTATTTCGTATCACCTAAATGCACACCATATTTCAAAATTTCCCCTATTCTTCCCAAATGTCTTTTTTATAGCCTTAATACTTCAGGATCTAATCAGGATGTGTTGCATTTGGCTGCTCTTATTTTTTTAGTATCTTTTAATCAACAGGTGCCTCCCACCTGCCCAAACACCCCCACTTTTTTTTTTTTTTTTTATGGTATTAACCTTTCTGCAAAGTCCAGGCCAGTTTTTCCACAGAATGTCCAATTACATTCTGGATGTGTCTGTTTTTTCACGATTAGACTCAGGTTAGACATTTTTGGCAAGCATCTCTCTTGCGTGATGTGGTGTACTTCTTATTGCATATTAGCATGGCTCACTAATGGAGCACTGTTTGGTCTCTTGGTTAAGGTGGCGATTCCTGATCTCTTCACTGCAAAGGAACTCTTTTCCCTGTATAATTAGTAAGGAATCTGTGACACAAAGTCCAATCTCTTTGAATCAGTTATTTAAACTGCCTCCATCCTTTCCCCTCCCATTCACCCTCCTCTGGTTTTAGCCTGCACACTCTGAAAATGCCCTTACCAAGGTCACCAATGGCCATGTAGGTGCCAAAAATCAATGGGTATTTTCACGTGTGCATCCTTGAACCCTCAGCAGGACTGGATGTCCGTGCTCAGGCCCTTCCTTGAGGACACGATCTTTGTTTTGTTCATATCGGTACTCTAGGGACCAGCTCGGTATTTGGCATATAGAAAGTGCTCCAGAGATCTTTGCAGGATAAATAAATGAACACATACCTTGAGAGGATGTCAGGATTAAGAATCAAAAGGCCTGGCTTTGAATCCCAGCTCTGCCACTTTACATAATATGAAAGGGTTCATCTAAATCAGTGGTTTTCAAACTTTGAAAGATTCTAATATCAGGAGTGTTCTTTAAATAGGATCTTTATTCAGAAGCAAACATAGGAAACTGATAAAAGGGAGCTGCTGTTGTTGAAACAGGTAGTAAAGGCAAAATGATGTGCCTCACTAGTGTGGGGGCCTGGGGAAGGATCGGAGGGGCTCAAGGAGGAGGGAAATGGGTGCATTCTGGCGGCCATGACGGCAGGCAGAGAGTTGGTGCTGTAACCTGCAGCGTTAGGTTTCAACTGTGAAAGGAGCAGCTGGGAAGGTTAGTCTGGTCTGGTTAGGGGTGGGCCTGCTGCATCGGAGAAGGAAACAAGCCAAGCCAGGAGAGCCCAGTGCTGAATGGGGTGCAGGGGCCAGGCGGGAAGTCAGGAATTATCCTGCCCTCTCTGTGGCAGTTTCCTCCTCCGAAGTCCTTTGTCATCTGAAAGCTCTTTGATTCTTTCTCCCCATTATTCCAGTGTTCCTCCTTGCTGGGAGGGGAGCGCAGTGCTGGATGAAGAGCTGAGTTAGCAGAGGCCTCCCATGCTCCGAGGGGCTCAGGGCCATTCTGCTGAGGGATTCGATGACCTGAGAAGCCTGCCCATTGTCCAGGCCTTAAAGGGCCACTGCCCCTTGCCATTAACCCACCTCAGGACAAAGGCCCTCACCAGCTCAGACAAATAAGCTGCTTAGCCAGACCTCATGCATCATCTTGTCACCCACACGGGGCCCAACAGGAGAATCTGAAAAGAGCTGAGGGCTGGGGCACAACTCAGCGGTTTCCATTCAGGGCCCTTCTGGCCAGGGGTCGGGGATTGCTCCCAAAATGTGCACACAGCCTCATCCTCTGTGGAGGGTGGGGTGGGGAGAAAAGAAACCTCTGATCTGCTTTGGAGGTTCCCCTAGGCCCCATGGCTTCCTGAGGGTTGTCGAGAAAGGAGTGTGATGGCTGTTGATGGGGGAGGCAGCCTGGTAGGGTAAGAAGAGACTGTGTTGAAGGGCCAGGCGTACCTAGGATGCAAAATGCCACTTACTATCTGTGTGGCCTTGGGAAAGTTACTATACTTTGCTGAGCCTCAGTTCAGTAAAACAATAAGCAGAACAACAATGATAATAATTATAGAAATTTCTACTTATTAAGACTTTACAATAACCAGGTACTTTGCTAAGTACTTGAATTACATTATTTCACACTGAATTTCAATAGCACCTATGAAGTAGGTATTATTATCCCCATTTATACATGAGGAAAAAATTGAAACTCGGAGATTACATCAATTGCTAATAATGATGGAACCAGAATTCAAAGCCACACTCTCAACTCTTCTGCTCTAGAGCCTCCAGCTGTGCAGATGCAATGGGTGGGAAAGGCACAGCACCTGGGCCCCGAGCGTGCTCAGTAAGGGGCTTCAGGCTGCTGCTCTGCGATCCCAGGTGTGATCAGGCCCTCCTTGGTTCCTGAGGCAAGCCCCTCTCAGTGAGCTCTGCAGTGGGTGGAGTATGGAGCAGCACACCTGCCCTCAGGCCATATTGCTCCGCCCTCTCCCCAGGAAAACAGAACTGCAAAAGGGCTGCTCCCTGAGAGTGGGAAGGGGGTGGGGCAGAGGGTGGGTTGTAAAGCTGGGCCCCTGCCACACCAGCTCTTCCTTCACAGGTAGGAAGGGGGCCTTGCCTTACCCCGCTAGCTCTGCAGTGAACCGCAGTGCTTCCTGCACGCGTGCCCTACACACTTGGTTGCACATGGAGGGCACAGATGAGGTCTGACCACAGTACACTCTCCAGCAAAGGACCCCACACCGAGCACTCACCAGGAGAAGTCTGCTAAATGAATGGATGGATGAATGGACAAATGAATGAATGTTGGAGGAAATAAACATTTCCAGACTCCACAATAAGGCTGGGAGCATTTGGTTGTACGCAAAAAACTGATATGCGAAGTACAAACATCCAGGCTCTATCCTTATACCAGAGCCTTTGTCTTAGTCTGCTCAGGCTGCCATAACAAAATTCCTTAGACTGGGTGGCTTCAATAACAGTAACTTATTTTCTCACATTTCTGAAGGCTGAAAAGTCCAAGGTCAAGGCTGTGACAGGGGTTGGTTTCTGGTAAGGGCTCTCCTCCTGGCTTGCAGACGGCTGCCTTTTCTTGCTGTGTCCTCACATGGAGGAGAGAGTGAGTTTCTGGTGTCTCTTCCTCTTTTATAAGGGCAACCAGTTCTATCAGATCAGAACTCTACCCTTATGACCTTTATTTAACCTTAATCACCCCCTTAAAGGCCCTATCTCCAATACAGTCACACAGAGGGTTAGTTAGGCCTTCAATACCTGAATTTACGGAGGGACACAATTCAGTCCATAGCAGCCCCACAGATCCATAAAACTAAAACTCACTTCTGGGTAGAGCCCAAATATGTAAACTTGCCTGTGCTTCTCAGGAGTTAGCCTCCTTCTCTAGGAAGGTCTCCGGAGCCTCCCAGTCTGCATTAAACCTCTGCAGCCCCACACTCCCTGGCATATTCCCCCACCTTGTTTCCCTCACTGATGCCTGCTTTAGAGCAGAATTGTTTAGGTGTCTGTCGGTCTCCCTAACAGCCAAGGGGTGAGCCCACTGCTTGCTATGTTCTCCGTGGGCCCTGGCACACAGTAGGTCCTTAATAACAATTTGCTGAGTTGAATTGGTTCTGCAGGGTAAACAAGCCGCATGTCTTCTTCATTATCACTGCAGATCAGACCTTCCCTCGAACATCAGCAAACATTCACCACAGGCCCTGTTCTGGGCACCGTGTTGAGTCTGTACCAAAGTGAGCAGCAAGAGGGAGGGGACGACGCATGTGAAGAAGGGCTGGGCTGCCAGCAGCAGGAGACCCAGAGAGGGTACTCGCTGGAGCTCCATGAGAGAGGGAGGGATTAAAGGGAGAGATGGGGCAGGGAGGCCAGAGAGCATGCTACTGAGTGGTCTGGGGAAAGAAGACATAGTGGGAAATGTTTTGGCTAAGGGAAGCAGCATTTTGCAAAATTAGCAAATAGGAAGGGATCATCTTAACTTCCATGCTTTTTTTCCTTCTCAGCATGACAGCAGACAGGTGATTACAACTTCAGTTTTGATCAAATAACCTCCTCACTCCCTGAAAGTGTTCTCCGTTCTTTGCCAAGGGAAGACCAGTGAACACTGAGCACTTGTTTTGATCTCAGTGTCTTAGATGTTATCCCATTGAAACACCTGCCAGACTGCTATTATAATTATTATTTTTTTTTAATTTAGAGACAGGGGCTTGCTGTGTTGCCCAGGCTGCAGTACAGTGGCGTGATCGTAGCTCGCTGTAACCTTAAACTCCTGGGCTTAAGATATCCTCCTGCCTCAGCCTCCTGAGTAGCTGGGACCACAGGTATGTGTAACTACACTTGGATAATTGTTTTATTTTTATTTTTTTAGAGACAGGGTCTCACTGTGTTGCCAAGGCTGGTCTTGAATTCCTGGCTTCAAACAATCCTCCTGCATCAGCCTCCTGAGCTGCTGGGATTACAGGTGTGAGCCACTGTGCCCAGCTCCCCCAGACTGCTATTCTTACTCTCATTTTACAGATGGGCAACTGGGTGAGAGGTGAGCTTAATGAGGTCACCCAGGTAGTGGGGAGGAGAACTTGGTTCACATCAGGTGTGTATTCCCCCAGAGGCTCCAATGGGGCAATTCGAGAGAGGTTTCTGGAAGTGCAAATATATGTACTATTATTGTTAGCTGGTTCCCAGAGTTATTTATAGAAATATGACCCACCAGGAGAGTGGGAGTGGAACATAAATGAATTACCAGTCATTTTCCTTTCCTTTCAACTCCAGGCCAGCTGACCAGAAGGAAAAAGCATCACAGCACCAAACATCAACACTCTGTTGCTGGAACTGTGGGGAATGGCAGTTCAGGGGCCCCAGCAAAGAAGGAGATCTGAGGCTCTGTTTCGAAGACCCCAGGCTATGTTTGTTTAGCTGCTGCCTTGGGCTGACTCCCCTACCCTAAATCTCTGGAAATCACTCAGGAGGGCGAGGGGCACTAAAGCTCAGGTCTCCCA
Organism: Propithecus coquereli; assembly: GCF_000956105.1. NCBI lineage: Eukaryota > Metazoa > Chordata > Mammalia > Primates > Indriidae > Propithecus > Propithecus coquereli. The sequence goes on from NW_012149108.1 coordinate 1,204,768, forward strand.
GGCAAAGCTATTAATTGCTGGAGCTTCTCCAAGCCAGGAGGGGTAAGAGTGTAGCAATTAGTCTTCCTTCCAGGGATATCTGGCCAAAAACTTTTGGGTTCCAGAAAGGGAATAAGGAAACTAATTTTCATTGGGCATCTATTATATAGCAACCACTGTGCTAGAAGCCTTACCTGCATTTTCTCATTTACACATTTGTGAAGTACAGTAGGCCTTCCAGATCTGTGGGTTCAATCAACGGCAGATAAATATTCAGAAAAAAACCCCAATACAACCGTAAAAAATAATACAAAAACAATACAACAGCTATTTACATAGCATGGACATTGTATGGCTGGTATTATAAGGTAGGTATTATAAGTCATCTAGAGATGATTTAAATTATACAGAGGATGTGTACAGGTTACATGCAAATTCTGTACCATTTTATATAAGGGACTTGAGCATCCTCGGATTTTGGTATCTGTGGGGTGGTCCTGGAACCAATCCCCCAAGAATACCAGGGATAACTACACTATTAAAATCAGCAAGGACGTCTGAGGCTCCTGCTTCTTCATTTTACAGAGGAGGACACTGAGGTCCAGAGAGGTTAAGCAGACTGCCCGTGACTACACAGCACAGCAAGGACCTATAAGCCTCCATAACCTCTCTTCTCCTACCATTGCTCCACACTGTGTCGTTTGTTTTTCTTCTGGCCTTAGTCCTTCTAGGTCTTGTGAAGCAGAGGCAATGTTTCTTTAGTTGTTTAATCTCAAAGATCTACATAAATAATGGCGGGTGAGAAGGAGAGGGAGGAGGGAAAGGAGGAGGGGAGGGAGAAGAGAAAGCCACATCGTTTCCTTGTCCAGATGGAGCCATCAACCAGTAACAGGGGATGCAGCTGAGCTCGAAGCACCCAGCTCAGACCTGATGATGGGGCAGAAGTCAGAAGGCTGTGGGGAGAGAGGGGAATAGATGGCTCCAAGAAGACCATGCTCAGGAAAAGAAAGAAGGCTGGGTTCTGGGAGCAGCAAGAGATATTTATTCTCAAGGCAAGCAGGTTATAGGGGTAGCATTAAAATCCTAGACAAAGTACTAGAAAAAGCCACAGAGCTGTGTACCCCACGGACATGATTTTAATGATATATCGCGAGAACAGACATTGTATAACACTGAGTCCCATGCAGGACAGCGTCCATATTCTTTCAGTCCTTTGGATGATGTCGAGGAGGAAGTCTCAGTTTGGCACGAGCGTGTTTTTAACATCTAACACTTGCCAATGTCCCTGTTTAACAAAGAGAAGCAAATCTCTGCTCAGTGTCCTTGAGCAGGCATTCTCTCACCCGAATGGGATAACCTGCTTTCATAGTGTTTATTTTTACAGTTATCTTCTATTTATAGCAAGTCATACACTTGCCATATGGCAAGCGAATTACAGCAGTAATATACAATTTCCTTTTGAAATATAAAAATTCACTTAAGTAAAAAAAGTTTGGAAAAGGCAGCAGTTTAAAGGAACACAAAGAACCGTGTAGGTGGGCACACTGCTGTGGCACAGACTATTCAAGTGACACACAAGCGAGGAAGGTTTGGGAAATGCTGGTTTCATCCAGTTCTCTCACTGCCCAGACCAGAAAGCTGCTGTGGAACCAAAGGACGAAGCTCTTGCGAGGTTAGAGGCAGGGCTGGGGCCAGGCCTGTGCTGCCCCAGGTTTCCATGATGTTCTCCAGGTGAGGTTTATGACTGGAAAACTGAGCTTACATGATGGCTGTGGGCTCCCCAGCTTGGACTGGCCATCCACGCACACTGAAGCTGTGCAGCCCAAGGGGCAGCTCTGCGTGTGCCAAGCCTGTTTGTTCACGTGTGCACAGTGCTCACACTCCTCCACTCTTGCAACCTCACGGGACTGCCCTGTGGATCTAGCGAGATGACGGAGGAGAACCAGCTTCAGGAAGGAGAGGCCTACACAAACGTTAGTTATGCTAATCTCCCGAGCTCTCCTTGGCCTCCTTCCAGGTGTCTTGGCAACAGTCTGGACCCTAAAGTGTCAGGAGATGTTTTAAAATGTGGTCTGGTGTCCACGAGGGCTCCATGGAGCAGGCCACTAACATTTCCATGGGGACACAAACCAGGCTTAGTTTCCAGATGGAAAAAACCTGGACACACAGCTAATGTGCCTTCCTCAGGGGGTGGTCTAGGAATTACTAGATCCAATCAAGATATACACGAAAAATGTTATTTTTGTACCTTTTAATGCAATGGTATTTGGGGAAATTAGTGGAAAAGGAACTGCAAAGGGTCTATAATCGTGTCACGTGAGTGACTAATTAGAGGACCCTGGTTCTCCCAGGACGTTCAGTTACATTAATTCAAAGTATGACCTGTTTATTTTGCAAGGTCAGGAAGAAGCCTTACCTCCTAGAAAGCCAACGTGGCAATTAGAGTCACCAGAGTTTGCCTTAGGTAACATATGAAAAAGGGCTTTGTACGCTATTTAAAAACAGAGGTGACCTCCTTGAGGTTGTCACCACTGCCCCCAATTAGGGGGCATAACCGTCTGCCCTGGTGGGAGGCCCCAGGTGAAGGCTTGCCTAGTTAAGGGAGGCACCAGGTAGAGTGGAAAGGCACTGGCATCTGGGGCCACTCTGCACTTGGCACATGGCTTCATCTCTGTGCTCTCCACAGCTGTGTCATGTGTGTGGCTAGTGCGCTATTCCTGGGATGGTGGCTGTGCATGTGTGCGGAAAGGGCACTGCTGCAAAGAAGAAAGGAAATCAACCTTTTTCAGTGTTGATTTTAGCACCTACAGGTGCCAGGCACGGCACTCAGCACTGAAGATGCAGTGTGGACAAGGCCTGCCTCAAGGAACTTAAGAGTTGCATGAGGAAACCAGACATGTGACTAGCCCGGTCCCAGACTGCTAGGGAGGAGTTTGGACAGAAGACAGTAGGTGTCAAAGAGAGGGGCCATACACCACAGGGGCTGTGAGGAAAGGTCCTCTGAGAACCCAGAGTTGCTGAGTTCTCGACTTTGGAGAACCGACCACTTGCCTCTTTCCTCCCGAATTCCCAGGCCCGAGAGCCAGGCTGGCTCCTAAACTCACACTTCTGTAGCAGAGGGGCAAACAACAAGCGCTTCTATAGAGCTTCCCAGTTTTCAAGTTGTCTAGTTATCTCTATAACCATGAGCAAGTTGCTAAATCTTTCTGAGCTCTGTTTCCCTCATTAAAAAAAAAAGCACAATTCAGGATCACCATTTATAAGCTACCATGCTGAAACCACAAAACTTTGAGACCAAATGTTTTATCAAAACTGATTTGGTGGCAAAACCTGACCTGAACTGACATGAGGCTTGGAGTCTTTTTAAAATCCCACTAGTGTAACTATTTCTATATTCTACTGTAGAAATAGTGATGTATTTGATTACTATGGGAGTGTTAGGAAAAACACAGAATATGCACTCTATTTCCTGTCTGAATTCTGAAAGGCATCTGATTGTAAGGGTTTCATTGAAAGAATTTTGACCCCATAAATTAAATACCTACTTTTGAGAGTTTCTCTGCTTAAAATACTTTCACCCCTCACTCTCTGGAAAATATCCACAAACATTTTTAATGTCATCCTGAATGAATGAATAAAGGAAGAACTCAATTTGTCTTGCAGCCAAGAATGAGGTACTTAACTGTACACAGACGGTGTAATAAGAATTTATTTACCAACAAGCGTCTTTTGATGCAAGAGCATTGAGATAAGTGATGAGCAATATTGCCTGAAAACTTTACACAACCCAGTGTCCTTTACCCTCAAAACTCAGTAAACATGCAGACCCAAGTATGTAACTGCAGTTGGCACAAAACAACAAAAACAGGTTCTATGAAATTCATAGTGAAAGGAGACAAAAATCTCCCCGGACACTTCCTTTCAACAGTTAGGAACAGGCACAATTCTGGCCTTCTGATTTCACAAACTGACTTAAAAGGACCCCAGCGGACTCCCCCAGGGACTCTGGATAGGTTCTAAATGAAGTTGAATTTTTTGTTTTGTTTTGTTTTAAGAAAACACTTTTAGAAGGAGCTTGCATACATAGCAGTGTTTCCCATTTAGAAAGAAAAATAAACACTCCTCTGCTTGGTTGGAAGTCAAAACAAAATAATCCCAGCTGCTTAAGACCCGAGAAAATTAATGAAACTGCCAAACAACAGTGATGCTGACTAGCAAGAAATTTCTAAGGCGAGGAAGGAAAGGCCCAGTGCTGAAAAAGAAAACAGCGATGGATGGTCCAGCAGCTAGGGCTTGGCTCTCAGGAAGCTGCACCACAGTTTAATGTCTAAGTCGTCTGGTCCGACTCATCTTTGAAAGTCCTACCATGCTCACAAAAACACAACTGAAAGATTCCAGGCTATGGTATCAGACAGACCTGGGGTTCAAATCTGGCTCTATCACTTAGAAGCTGTGTGATTTAGAAGAAGTTATTAACTTCTCTGGACCTATATTGCTTCAGGGAGGCTAAAATGGGCTATGTCACGGGGTAGGTAAGAGTCAATGGTTCCATGAGATAAAGTGCCTGTCACTTAAGAGGTGCTTACAAAGGGGTATGAGGTGAGTAGCCAGAATCCATCAACTTGGAATTCTTTTAAAACCAGCTTTTCTTTAGTGGAATTCCTCTTACCTTCTCTAGCCTCCTACTAAAGAGGAGACAGAAATAACAGGATCTGGGATTGGAAACAAAACAAAAAAGAAAAAGAAAGAAAGAAGATAGGGGCTCTGGAGCCAAGGAGGGTTGGGTCTGAATCTTTGCCATGCCCCTTAAGAGCAGTGGGCAATGGGCGAGTCGCTGCCCCTCACTGGGCCTCAGTTTCCTGAACACTGAAGTGGACATAAATTGAAGGTCAAATAAGAGAGCACCAATAAAGAAGAAACTTACACCCAGAAGGAACTCGTTAAATGTAAATTCTCCCACGCACCCCTACCTCTTGACCTAGGCTTTGAGAAACTGACAGCCTTTTCGGAGCTATTTATTCCGTGAGCCTCCTAAATATTAACCCTCCAATTTTTAAAGCCCCTTTGCTTTAGAATTTAGATTGGAACACTTCACGAAATGTTTAATATTTATTCTGAAAAGTTTCCATGGGGTACAGACAAAGACCTACTTAATCCTAACCACTTCCTTTGCTTTTCAACTGTGACTAGTTGATATTTTAGTGAAATCTTTCTTTATATATATCAGTGATTTCTGGATGATTACGCTTGGGGGAGGATTAGGATTTTGATAACAGAAAGAGCTACTCCCCCTGTTTTCTTCTCCACAGGGACAGTGAGCTGTTCTGTGGTGCCGTATGCGTTCTCTCTGCACTTTACATGGGGATTTTAGCGGGGCAGTCCTGAGGCCTGGCAGACCTGGGATCGCAGCCTCAGGCTGGAGTTGACACAGCTGTAGGCAGAGGGCCTCTAGGGGAGACTCCAGAGAGCCAGCCCAAACTCCTGCCAAGGCTGCTTCCAAGAGGGTCAGGCCTCATCTTCACCCTTTAGGAGACAGAGAGGCATCCTTTGTCATTTAAAATACATTCTGAATTAAGTCTCAGGGGAAGCAGGCCCTAAAGCAACTGCTCTGTTTAGGGTGGTCTCTAAATTGGTGGAAGGGCTGGGGGTGTAGAGATAGGGAAGTTTTATTGGCTTTATCGTTTTTAAACTCCATAACAAACTTGGAAGGTTTTCCCCATTTCACAGACAAGCAACTCATGGTCTGAGAGGTTAGGAACCTTGCCCAGAGTCACATATCAGGCACCCAATTTCACGGTTGACTCTATAGCCATTACTCTCTCTACTACACTGTGGTCCTTAAGTTTGTATTGCCTGCTCATTGGTTCATTCATTCACTCATTAAGTCAACATTAAATAGAAAGTATCTGAAAGGCCATGCACCAAACTGTCAAAAGCAGTTATCTCTGGGAAGAAGGATTACAAGAGAATTTAAAGTTGTACCTTTCTGTATTATTTGAATGTTAACAAGCATTGTTACTTTTATAATTCCCAAAAGAAATAAGCATAATCCCATTAAAATAATTTCACATTTTTTTTTCATGTAAAAAAGGTCAAACAAAACTCTAAAAACATTTGTTGGGTTCATTACACAGCAGGACTCTGTCCTCTTCACTCGCTAGTACTAGGTCCCTGCCAGGACCAGCAGGTTGTTTGGCTAATACAAGACCCTCGGTTTGGGGTTTCAGGGGACAGGAAGGTGGCACGCAGGGTCTGCCATGGGTGAGACACTGGGCTCTCTCATGACCCCAACCCCAGAGCAGTAGACCAGTAAGGACCCAGACTCTCCCTTCAGGCTTGGGCCATATTTACTAATCACATTTAGAGGGATACTCAGAGCAAGGCCTCAGGAAAGGAATCCGAAGTGTCTCAGGGTTCCCTGGGGAGCAGGAGCACAGAGAAGCAGAACTGAGCAGACAGCTGTAGGCCAAAGTCCTCCATCCTTCCTGCACATCAATAATGCAATAATGCCATCAATTTGCCCCAGAATTTGCAACAAAGTGATTGCCCTTGTTCAGTTAATTAGCAAAGGGAGAGATTAAGGACTTTAATTTCTTGCCTTCTCTTTTACTTGCAAGGCTTATTTACTCAGACATGAACAAAGATCATATATATATATATGTGTGTGTGTGTGTGTGTGTGTGTGTGTGTATATATATATATTTTTCCTCCCCTCAGTAATCTTAAGAAGGGTACTTGCAGGGACAACTCTATCAGCACCACATGACACTCATAAAATCAGAGTACCTTAGAGATTGCTCTATCATTGATTGGCAAGATGGGGAAACTGAGGCCTGGAGAGGGACAGTGATTTGCCAAGGACAAATTGCCATGAGGCTGCAGAGCTGGATCTGGAACCCAAGTCTCCTCACTCTCAGCCCCTGAGGGTTCCTGTTTCTGAGCATCATATGAAACATGGGCAGCTAAAAGGTATAGGGGAACAGTGACACTGAACCACCAAAGGGACAAACCCACCCTCAGGGAGCAGAGAGGGAAAAGGCCCTGGAGGATGGTTTGGTTTTTGGTCTTAGAGATGGCAGGGCCTAAAATCCTGTCAGAAGAGAACCATTGAGGCCAAAGATCTCTCTGAATTCAAAGAGAGCAGAGGCTGGGAGAGGTCCTGGCTTGGGAAAGAGGGTGGGTAATGACCACCCTTCTTTGTCATTTGGTAGGTGGGGGGTCTCAGCCCAGTACCTAGAGGAGCTCAGGTGACTTTCAGCATGTGGCCTTTCATACCCTTCCAAGGCTAATGCCTATTACTACCCAGGTTCCTAGGTTTAAAAGAGCTGGGGCAGGTGTCTCATGTTCCCACCTCAGGTTCTTTGTCCATGTTTTCCCTCTGCCCAGAACAGGCATTAATGGCTATTAATCCCCTTGGTAATAATCTCTGCCTGGCACACCCTACCTATTCCTTCAGATCCAGGGAGCACCTCCTCCAGGAGGCATTTCCTAATGCAGAGTAGAAGCTCCCTCCTCGGTCACCCAACACACTAGGTTCCTACCGCCCTTACCACCTTGGCCTGTAATGACCTACTCCCAAGAGGAAAGAAGGCATCTGACAGTTCTTGGAACATTCCTAAGTGTCAGGTGACGTGCTGGGATCTTTCGCGCACAGGCTCTCTGTAAATCCTCTGGAGGGAGATGGAGGTGACTAGGGCAATGACTAATATTTACTAAACTCTGTCCCAGGCACTGTGATGGGCACTCGTCATGAGGTGGGTACTGTATTGCCCACTTTACACTTGAAACAAGCTTGGAGAGGCAATGTGACTTGTCCAAAGTCCCAATGCAATAAAGTTCATACTTAATTCAAAGCTGTCTGATTCCAAAGCCCAAAGACTCAGCTGTCTGAGTCCAAAGACTCTACCTTATACCGCTTTGAATCTCTGCCTCCTTTTTCAGAATCTGGCCTGGAATTTAGTACCACTCAGCCGCTTAGAAATAAACGTTTTCCAAATCAACACACAACCTACCTACAGTGTTATTTGTGGGAAAACTGTGTCATTTCCGTTCCTCTTCTCCTTGCATCAGAAAATCTTGGGAACATTAGGGTGACTCCAGGTTACCTAACGTACACCATCTCTCACCTCTTAGAGGTTTGAATCCCTAGCAGGGATTCATTGTGAAGAAGTGGACTGGCCTCTGCTGGACATAGAGAGGGCAAGACCTTGGCCCAGGTCTAACAGTGCCTGATCAGGGGCTAAAACCTGGTCCCCCTGGAGCTCTTCCTCCATACCCCCACACCTCCTCCTTAAGAAAGCCAGGGCAGAGCTTAGAAAAAGAGAGCTCGTCATGGGCAGGTAGGTGCTTACACCCAGTGGCTCTCTGTGCAGCCAGCGCTCAGCCCTGCGGCTGCCCGGGACTTCAGGGCCCTCTGTCTGCAGGCTGTGTGAGAGTCAGAACTTTGAACGCCAGCGATGGGCCTCAGGTAGAATTCCCTTTCTCTCAATTTTCTCAATGTGATGGGGACAGTATGATACCGGGTCTCCTGGGCAGGGTTGTGAGGAGGAGCCAAAGAAGGAACAAGTGACTGTGCCCGGCACAGTCCCCGGCACAAAGTAGTCCAGTCAGTTCTGTCCAAGTCTTTGCTTTTTTTTCTTTCTGTGTCAATCTTTGTCTTTGTACCTTTACCCGTCTGCTCGCTACCTGATGTTTCTGTCTCGCGGTGGTGTCTGTGTGTCTCCGTGCATCTGCCTATCTGATGTCTGTCCCGCGGGTGGGGACAGCAGCAGCAGCTCCCCAACCCCCGACACCGCAGCGGCGCCGCCCCGACTACCCAGCGAGCCCACCACGCCCCAGGCCCCTCCGCCCCTGCAAGAGGCCTGAGCAGGCATCACCAACGAGAGGAAATAAAAAAACAAACCCGCAAAAGTAGGAAGAGAGAGGGACTTACCATTCGCCGCGACCCCCAGGCTGGCGGAGCCACTTTTAACTAAGAATGAATTAGGGACAAACTCTTCCTCAGAGTCTGAGTCCGGGGTTGGCTGGGCCACACCGTTGCCTAGCAACCGCCTCTGGCTCTCATTGGCCGGAGGGGAAGGGGGCGGGGAGGGGGACTGCTCAATAGGGGTTGATGAAGCGGATGAACAATGCAAGGGAGCACCTGCGAACCACAAAGACAAACACAGACAGAAAAAAATAATGAAAATTGATTTTGAGGCACACGGGGAGGGGGAGGGAGCAAAATAAAACACGCATCAACAGGGGAGGGGGTTCCCAACACTGGGCGATCTACTGCACACGTGGCCAGGGGCGGGGCCGATGCCTCGGCAGGCAAAGTTGGTGCAAACTCCTTCTGAAGAGCCGGGGCCTCGGTGCGGAAGCCTGCACGGCTGGCCGAGGGGGCCCCTCGGACACACGCTGGAAGCCTTCCCCATTCTGCCTGTTCTTTGAGGGATGCCTGAAATCCTGGGGTCTGGTCCTGATGGGGCTGTGTTAACTGTCAAACAGCTGTCCCTCTCTGAGTTTCAGTGGCCTCTCTGGTCAAATAAGCAGCCAGCATTGGGTGACCACCGAGCCCCTACGGGCTGGCCATTCTGTGATATCGCCCAACTGAGATGATGTTCTCATGAGTGAGATTTTAATTTCACATTCCTGGAACAGGCTCTAGGTCTCGTAAACGGTGGAGAGAGCTAGAGAGAATGATCCAAGGCTTCCTTCCACCCCTGGCATTTCTAGGATTTCGACACATCAATGTTTTCATTGTCTAAGAATCTCACATTTTAGGATTCTTAAATTCTTACATTCTCGACAAACTCCTTGAAAGCAAGAACCTTAGAAGTTTTGTTCATGTTTTTATCCCCAGAATCTAGCATAGTGCCTGGCACATAGTAGGCACTAAAGAAGTATTTGCTGAATAATTGATTCCAGGGTTCTAACATTTGAAGATGAAAACATTCTATAATTCTAAGACACTAACATTCTGTGAGTTCCAAGATGCTGAAAGTCAGTCTGACTGCAAGTTTCTATCATGCCATGGTTCTAAAATACCAGCTTTCTATAGTTCTATGAGCAAACGCCCAACTCTTCAGAAGGAGGAGGTGATGGCCTTGGACAAGAACTGTGAGCTCAGACAATTTGCAGTCTTATCTGTGGCTGACCTTTCAACATGTGCAGTACATCGTCTACGAGACAGGGAACATAAGCACAGACATATCAAAGTATACAGTACAAGACAACGCATTCACTGACAGCAAGGGCTGCTTATTTTCTCCCACCTTGATTGATAGGAGGTTTATAACATAATCATATCCATCCAGCTTTTCAAAGAGACTGACTCTTAGGATACATAATGCAGCCCAGACATGCCATCTTAAGATTTGGCAGGGCTCCGAGGGGCAGGTGGCACAGAGAGCTGCTGATTGTTGGGGCAGGGGGAAGGAACCTTTTTGTGGTCTGTCCACACAAGAACAGCCCACTCAGTTCACAGTCACCAAATCCTGCAGGATTTTACAGATTCCATGACTCTTAAAGTCAACCCCTGAGCCTAACTGTATGTTATAGACTTGCTGTGTATGCCATTTGATTGGTTGATTTTTTTTTTTTGAGACTGAGATCTCACTCTGTTGCCTGGGCTAGGGTGCTGTGGCGTCAGCCTAGCTCACAGCAACCACAGACTCCTGGGCTCAAGCAATTCTCCTGCCTCAGCCTCCGGAGTAGCTGGGATTATAGGTGTGTGCCACCACACCTGGATAATTTTCCTATTTTTAGTAGAGACGGGGTCTCACTCTTGCTCCAGTAAGAAAAAACTGAGGCAGCCAGGATCAGTGACCAAGGTACAACCTCTGGATGGCTTCTCCCTCTGTGTTTTGGTTTTCTTACCTGAAAATCTGCAGTATGATTCACCTTACACCCTTCCAAACCAGTATTCCCAATTCACCGTGAGAGCCTTCTCTGACATCATTGAGCACTCAACGCTAGAGGCTTGGACGTTCCTTTCTCGGAATTAATCTTGTCATCAGTTCAGATATCACATTTGCCCTGCTATATTTGCAGTTACCTGTATCTGTTGCCCACATGAAAGTACATATTCTCGGGGCACAGTGCATGCTTGGAGTGAGCTTTGGAGTTCAACAGAATCGGGGTTTGCATCACAGCCTAGCCTCCTATTATTAGTTGCATGATTTTAGGAAAATTATTTCCAGTTCTTCATCTGTAAGTTGTCTGCCCCCACCCTCTGCCTTTTATATAGTTGCTGTGACAACTATAGACACTATATGTGAGCACACAATATGCATGAGCAAGTAGGAGCCTATGGTCAGTGCTCTCCAGATGTTTCTTAAAGTTGACCATACCACCTCACCAAGAACCCCATTCATGACTGCCCTTCCCCTGCCATCCCAGTTTTGGAAAGATTTTTTTCTACCAGGCCACATTTATTAAACAAGTATACATTCATTTCCTCATCTTTTATTAACCAGAGACATTGTGTAATCTCTAATCAGAGCTTCTGATGAGCTTGAGATAACCAGTCCCATGCCATGCTGAACCGTTAGAATTTCAGACAAGAAGTAAGAAACATGATATGTTATTCCAGGGTGCTTGTTACAGCCTCTTCCTGCGTAAATCTGTCAAGCTTCATGAAATAAATAGTTCCAGAACTAAGTAAATTGTTCCATCACAAACTTCAGAGACCCTGGGGTGAGAACAGGCCCTGCTCTCCCAGGCCTGGTGCCTGCCTCTTCTTTCTTCCATCCAATCACCCCGACTCCCCTCGGGCCTCAGGGTTGCTCTGAACATTCATAACTAACACATGAAGCTCTGCACAGGGTGCCAGACCCTTCGTAAGTGCGTGAAGTTCCTGTGAGGTGCAGGTATTATTGGAAATATGTTAATTCCCTTTCTCTTATTCATTGGCAATTTTTAATTTAAGTGGTCTCGAAGGTAGGGTGGGTACACATAACGATTTCCTAGGATGCAAGACAATATTAGAAAATATTTATTTTTTTAACTTAGCCTTTTCAAATTTCTATTTAGTATATGTTTTTACATGTACATAATACATGAGTGCTTGATATACATGTATGAAAATGCGCTGCTGTACCAATTCAGCATGTACAGGAGCGGGGTAGGGTTGGATTGAGAATATGGGCTCTGCAGCCGGACTGCCTGCGGTGGGAATCCAGTTCCACTCCCTGCTAGCTCACTGAGCTTGGGCAAATTACTTCACCCTTTGTACCTCAATTTCTTTATCTTTATAGTGGAGGTAGAAAGAGGTCCTACTCTTTTTTTGGGTTGCTCTGAAGAATAAAGAAGTTAAAATAAGTAACATTTTTGAGAACATCATGTGGCAGCCAATAAACACCTAATAAATGTTAGATGTTGCTATGCATAAGTATGTACATAGAAAGTGAAGGGGCGCTAGCTTTATCTTTTCTTTTTTATAAAAGCAGTATATGATCACAAAAGTATGGCGAACACTGTCTCATTTCACAAACGTTTCCTGAGCACCCACCGATTAGGCTAGAAGGTGAGGGAGAGACCACTGTGAGAAGCACAGCCGTAAAGGAGCTGGTGGGAGGGGAGGGAGAGTGCACAAGGAGCTCTAGCAAGGCAGAGGTGAGACTCGTCAGAATGACAGCCCAGGGCAAGGGGCTGGGGGGCTCATTCCACTGGAGGAGCTGGGAAAGGCTTTATGGCCCCACGCAGAGTTTCAGTGGGAACGGATGGGGGCGGGAGCATCTGTGGTGGAGGGAGGAATACCCAGGCTCAAGGCCACATCTTTCGCCTGGTCTCAAGCCATCTGTCCACTCGCCTGCCCCCTTACCTCCTGGAAGGCAGGCAGACAGGCAGGAGATACCTTGATTATGGCACAAAAGGTTTATGTCAAGAGAGTGGTGAGAAAGGGGACAACAGTGAGAAACGAACAGTGGGTTCAGGTCCCAAGCACTAGGAAAAGGAAATCAGACCTTAATCGGGGAGCCATGCAAGTTTTTAAAAGCAGGAAAGTGACAAGACCAGGGCTGTGCTTTACAAGAACCTGCTCTTTAAACTTGAGGCATCTGCTCAGTCACGTAGATCTCCTCTCTCATTGGCTCAGCTCAGCCAGGAAGTTGACAATCCAAGTGACCTGGGCTTGTCTTTTGGGTGGGGCCCAGATGCACGTTCCTATAGGCAAATAAGGATGCCTGATTCCACGGGCCTGGGGTCTAGCTGTGCCCTCCCATGTATCCTGGTTATCAGCTGAAAGGGACCTGGTTTTGCAGACGCTTCTACCGTGTCTGTGGTAAACTGAGATGGGATGATTGGAGCGAACCTCCTTACACGCCACCCCAGCAACCAAGGGGGCCAGTGAAGGATGGAGGGGAACCTCCAAGTTCCTAGAGAGGAGGTCCCGGTGAGCATAGCTCTGGCTTAGAGTAGATGAGGATGGAGGAGGAAGGAAACAAAGCGAGGGAGTGCAGACATCTGTATGGTGGAGCTCCACATGTGTGGAGCTCCTCCTGGAGGCCAGGAGCTGGGCCAGGTGCTTTACAGGAACTTCTCCTCACAACAACACTATGGGTAGGAAAATTCATCCCCATTATCCGGGCAGAGAAATGGAGGCTTAGAGAAGTAAAGTAATTTGTCTGTGGTTATAAGACCCAGAGGAGAACCTATAACTGCAGTTTCCACTGAGTGGTGAGAATGAAATTTATTGGCCCTGGTTTGGATTTTCCATTAGGTGTAGAGAAAGGGAGAGGCCTGTCCACCAGGGAAACACAGCTAAAGTGGAAAGACCACGAACTTCCTATTGGGCAGCCAGGGATCAAAGCCTACTTCCACTGCTGGCTCTATGACCTTGGATAAGTCACATTACTTCTCTTAGTCTCGGTATTCTCCTTTGAAAAATGGAGTGATAACACCCACTGCAAAGAGTTGCTGAGAGAATGATGGTATTATACTCAAAAGAAGGCCAGCAGTCTTGCTCGCTCATGGTAAAGGCTCAACCGGTATTGGCTCCCTCTGCCACAGAGAGAATATGGTAGTTTTAGGGGAGAAACAATGACAGACCTGCAAGCCTGCCAATGATACTTTTACCAACATGTGTTAATTGATGATGTCAAATGAGAGGAAAAGTGTTAGGGAGACAGCCATAATATATAAAGAGAACACAGGACACAGGACAAGGGAATCCTGAGATCTGCAAAAAGAACAATTTCAGTTACTCACACCTTTGTGTGAATTGATGGTAGCTTTCCATTGCATTTGAAATCTAACCTATGACTAGAGCAAGCCAGTTCTGGCATTCTAGATTCTTGGTGTATCTTTGGAATATGCCATGAGACTAGAAGTGTGAAGGGTTAGCTGATGGGCAAGTTTATTACTCTGTCAAAGAAAGAAAGACAATTAACAACATGCACGTTTTTTGTACTTAGCTCAGCAGTCCTGAGAAATCCACCTAAATGCCCAAGAATCCTCCTGATCTATGTTAAGATCCCATCTAGGTTACGGTAGGGAATTTCATGGTGTGTTTACGCTTACACAATGGGAAAGTGCGAGTCCCCGACTGCAAAACATGAGCACTAGCTGTGGGCTGCAGGGAAGGCACTTTCTTCCCAGGCAGTTCCTGGGATTATTTGAAGAGCTTCCTAATAACCTTTTAACTGGCAGGCCTGTAATTTAGAAGCCTGTATTTACGATGCTTAGCCCAGTACACAGCCATTACTCCATAAATGACACCTAGAAAGAAAACAAAGCAAAATCCCCAAATCCTCAGACCTGCACAGGTACCTCATCTCAGTGGCACACTGCCCTGATGGATTCATCTTTCCTATGAAGGCTAGCTGTGTTTCATCTTCTCAGTCTTCTTTCTAGAAACACTTTAGTCCCTCTACCTAAAAACCAAATTCATTCCTTCTCTTCGCAAACGCCAACATAGGGCATCCAGTCGCTTCGTTGAATAAGTAAAACCATACTCAGTTCTGAGCAGAGGATAGGGCATTGAGGAAAACTGAGGTGTCCTTCTGGTAGAAAGGTCTGGGGGCTCTAATGCAGTGGTTTTGTGCCCTGCTTTTTATTCCAGTGAGTTATGTTCTCATCTACTGCTTGGATAGACTATCCTGCCGAACAGGGACCATGTTCTGGCCTGGCTCAGAATCTCAGCTCAGCAAAGGGTTGCAGACCTCGTTCCCTTAGTTATTTGAAATGGATTGGAATCCACTCCTGCAAAGCATTTTAAAAAGCTGGAAATCTGAAAATCTAGAGTGACCATATATTCTGGTTTGTCAGTGACAACCCCAATTTACATCTGTTATCCTGCATTGATTAATCATAGTGCCCCTGTTTACTGTAAAAATGTCTTGATTTGGGCAATTACTTGTATGGCTACTCCATTTTAGGGCAGTAAGTACAGGTTCAGTTCACATCAGAGGCAACAGTCTATGGCATTGGAACAGGGGTCAGGTGATCTGGGTGTGGGTCAGCTAAGTGCTGCAAGCTCATGGGCAAGTCCTGTCTCTGTGGGACTGATACTCTCTAAGGTTCTTTTATGGTCCAACGCTCCACACGATCGGAGTAACAGTAGTCTACACCTCGAGAGGTTGTTCTGAGGATTCAAGGATACTATGGAAAACATACAGGCTATAATGACTTGAGTTACAATGGAAAGTCAGATTCTTCCCACATAGTAGATATTCATAAATGTCTATGGAATAAATGAATTTGTATAAATGTGTAGGAAAAAAGATTAAAAAAAGTTATCATTTTTATGGACAACTAAAAAATTTGAATATGCTTTTATACCTTCAAAATTTTCTACAATGGGCATACATAGTTCTTTTTATTTTTATTTATTTATTTTTAAAATTTATTTTAGAGATGGGGTCTCACTATATTGCCCTGTGGTGGCTATTCACAGACCTAATCATAGCTCACCGCAGTCTCGAACTCCTGAGCTCAAGTGATCCTCCTGCCTCAGCCTCCTGAGTAACTGGGACTTACAGGTACATGCCACCAAGCCTGGCTAATTCGTTTATTTATTTATTGTTTTTGTAGAGGCGGGGGTCTCACTATGCTGCCTAGGTTGGTCTCGAACTTCTAGCATCCAACGATCCTCCCATCTCAGCCTTCCAAAAGGCTGGGATTACAGGCATGAGCCACCATGACTAGCCCAATAAATGTTACTTTAAAAAGGAGAAAACACACACACACAGAAAAGTCAGCGAAGACGACAGCTTCTGCCTCGGGTCCCTAACAGAATGAGCTTGACAGAACTGCAGCCTGCCAGGTCTTTTCTAGCCTATTAAATCTTGTGGGTCTTACTCCCCCAGCCCCGGCAGCTCCCACTAAGTCAACTCTCCCCGACAGTGGTTATTTTCAGGAGCAAGTCCCAGGCCATCTGTCTCTGTGACTTATGCTGGGAAAATGGCTTTTGGAAAACAGGACGCAGTAAATTTCTCAGGCTCAGGTCATTTGATCTCCAGCTCTCCAGAAACCTCACAGGTTTCTCAGGGACTAAATTTTTTTTTTTTTTAAAGCATTTGCTGGGAACAGAGCTCTACTTTCACCTGCTTGCCTGGGGAAGCTCGGTCCCTAGTGTACCCTCCTCAACACCAAGAACAGAGCCTGGCAGGTCTCTGGGACAGGGATGGCCTTCCAGCTAGTCAGCTTATTTGACACGGGCATATTCAATGAGGACATTCACTGATTTTTTTTGGTAATATCAGCTTTACTGAGATTAATTCACGTACCATATGCGTCACCCATTGAAAGTGTACAATTCAATGGTTTTTTATTAACAGAGTAGTGCAACCATCACCATAATCAATTTTAGAACATTTCTATGATCCTAAAAAGAAACCTCACACTCATTAGCAGTCACCCCCTACTGCCCTCCAAACCTCTGCAGCCTCGGACAATCACTAAGCTACTCTCTGTCTCTACGGATTTGCCTATTCTGAATACTTCATAAAAATGGAATCATATAAGACGTGCTCTTTTGTGCCTGGCTTCTTTCACTTAGCAAAATGTTTTCAAGGTTCGTCCATGTTGAAGCAGGGATTACGATTTCATTTTATTGCCAGATAACATTGTTTTGTATGGATATACCACATTTTGTTTATCCATTTATCACATTTGGGCTGATTCAAACTTGAGTTGATTGGAACTTGGATTGTGTCCACTCTTTGGCTACTATCAATAATGCTGCTGTAGCTATTTGTGCACAAGTTTTTGTGTGGGAGTGTATTTTCATTTCTCTTGGGGATAGCCCTAGGAGTGGAACTGCTGAATTGTCTAGTATTTCTATGTTTAACCTTTTAAGGAACTGCCAGATTGTTTTCCAAAGTAGCTGTATCATTTTACATTCCCATTAGCGGTGTATGAGGGTTCCAGTTTCCCCACATCCTCGCCAACGCTTGTTATTATCTGACTCTTTGGTAACAGTCATTAGGGGTGAGCGGTGTCTCACTGTGGTTTGGTTTACATTTCCCTGATGGCTAATGTTATGCATCTTTTCATGTTCTCATCAGCCATTTGTATATCTTCTTTGGAAAAATGTCTATTCAGATCCTTTGCCCGGTTTTTAATTGAGTCGTCTTTTTATTACTGAGTTGCAGACATTGATTTTTTCCCTCAAGTATTTGTTTTGTGGGTATGCCATCAGGCACTGTTCTACGCATCGCTGTAGGCAAAGACGACAAAGCCTTGCCCCCCGAAGCTTACATTCTGGTGGAGGAGAAAATCTATAAGCAAGTAAGCAAATAACTGTATAGAACAAGAGCAAGTGGTGATAAATGCTACGAAGAAAAGCCAAGCTGGTACGGGGCTAGGAGTGGTGGGTTGGCTGTGCTATTTGAAGTAGGGTGGTCAGGGAAGGCTTCTCTGAGGAGGTGATATTTAAGCAGAGACCTGAAGTGAAGGAGTGAGGCAAGCAAACTTCTGGGGAAGAGCTTGCCAGGCAGAGGGCTCCACAATGTGAGGTTCCTGCAGCAGGACCAAGTTCATTTGAGGGACAGCAAGGAAGCTAACAGAGCTGGAGGAGCTTAACAAGCAGGTGAGTGCTAGGAAATGAGCCTTGAGATGTTGCCAGGGGCCAGGTTACAGATGCGCAAATACTGCAAACTAAAGACCAACATACCTATGTGTTCTTACTGTGAGTTCTTAGAGGGTGGGGTCTTATTCATCCCCATATATCCATGGCCCACACAGTATCTCCACATACGGTGAGTGCTCACTACATATTAGAATCTATTTTAACTTACTGAACTCCTAATACAAATACACTTACATGTGAATAGTATTTACTTTGTAGTTTACCCAGGGTTTTCACATCCATGATCTCATTTGATTCCTTACCACATCCATGTGGGGTAATGGCCATTGCCCCTATTTTACAGATAGAGAAACTGAGGCTAGGAGGGGTTATGTGACTTGTGTTGGGACACACAACTAGTAAGGGGCTAAGTGGGGCTCCAACCCAGGGGAGAGGCAGCAAGTAAGATCCGGATGTAAGACTGATGATTGTGATTTCAGGCAGGTTGCTTCATCTTTCGGAGCCTGGGATTCTCAGGACCTAGGCCTGCCTTACAGGGGTTCTGGTGAAGAGTGAAGACAGAAGAGCATGCATGTCTGGGGCCTGGCATGGGCCGGGCATACAGCAGGCGCTCAGCAGAGGTAGCTCTCCCCATCTCACTTTCATACCAACCCCAGCCACGCACCCAGGCAGTGGCGGTGCAAGGCCCTGATGGGTCACTGGAGACAGAGCTAAGGCCAGCCCGTCCCCTGGAGGGGCACCGGCCTCAGGAGTGAAGGGGACAGAAATGCACTGCTGTGACGTGGGAGAGGCGGGTGCCGGCGCAGGAGCGGAGCTGTGTGGGTGGTGCTGGGGCAGAAGGCAGGGAGCAAACGCGAGACCAGCTGCGCCCCAGTGTCGGCTGCAACTCCAGGTTCCTCACAGGTTTAACCTTGCCCAGGAGTCGCCTCCAAAGGGCTTTAAGACCATCCATCTAAGCCTCTGGAGCCTCAAATTGGGCCAGACGGAGAGGCCACTTTCCATGGGATGTGGGGGAGAGGCAAAGCACAAAGCAAGCTGGATTATCTCCGACTGTCAAAATCTGCCAACGTGACCAAGGAGCCACTGAAATTTATGGCAGGCCTTGGACAATCTGGTCATGGAGCATTTTTTTCAACAGGGAGGCTCGGGCTTTACACTTTTGCACTGAGATTTTATTAAGAAAGTGCTTCCAAATAGCTGTTTAAAGTCATTTATTACTTCTGGGGAGAGACACACATATATACATTCATATATGTATATATAAAATATTTCCTGCCCCCCCCCTCAATTTACACCACAGCAAAATTCCAGGCCCCAGGCCAAGGAGGAGCACAGCTCGACTGTCAAGTCGCCTCCTACTCAGACACTAGAGGAATGATGGAGGGAACAGAGTCAGCTGCAGGAGGGCAGGGAGGGTACGGATATTAACTGGGCACCTATTATGTGTCCAACATGTAGAAGGCCCTTTACATAAATCATCTCAATCAATCCTCATACCCCTTGAAAGGATCTTTCTAGCTGACAAATGCAGAACTGGAGGTTCAAAGAGAGCCTGCTCATGGTCACCCAGCTGGTGGGTGCTAGGCTGGGCTTCGGACCTTGTTCTGTTGGACCCTAAGCCCACATTCTTCCCACTAAAATAACCTGAATAAGTAACAGTAATCAACGTGAGAATGTACATTTGTAAATTCATGGGTTTACTTCCTTGATCATACATCAGCCTCAGGAAGAGGACAATATTGTTCCAAGTTAAGCCACTTGCTACACGCCACAGAGCTAGAGAGGCGCAGAGCGGGGTTTCCAGCCCAGGCCCCCTGAGCCCCAGCTAGGGTTCCTCCCAGAGCCCCCCGTGTCTTTCACAGCGTCTTAGAGTGGGAGTCAGGGATTAGTGTAACCAATGAACCAGGCAAAAACTAAACAGGGGGAGAAAGCAAAGCATAGAAAATAAAGCCAGGGCTGTGTACTTATCATATGTGGAGTTTTTGAATATCTGTTATATTTCTATAAAAAGTTTTTAAAAATAACAGAAAGCTGTGCTGTATAAATATAAGCAGATAGTGAGAGACATTTTCCTCAAACAGCTTTTCCCCAGTAAGTGCCCTGATTGGAAACAGCTTTTCCAGAGCTTGCTCACTGTGCCAAGGCCTCTTCCTCCCAGACGATCTCTACAAAGATGCAGGAAACTGTTTTTGGGAAAGCACAAACATCGTAAGGGCCAAGCGTTCTAGAAATTCCTCTAATATTTCACTCCAAGAAATCTCAAAAATCAAGGAAAGTCATCAGGGGGAGAGTGGACAGGTAGAGAAATGGCTGCCCAAATCTGCCCGAGTGACCAGGTCCCACCGGGGCTGTGAACATCCCCAAAGCAAAAGGGCCCTTGAGGAGGCTTTGGGCCCAAGTTAGAAGAAAAACAGACTTGCTTTTTATCTTAAATGACACTCTGTTCAGAAAGAAGCCTTTGGGATAAGAAAAGGGAAAGGATTAAACATTTGCCAAACACATTTGTGTGTGTCAGGCACTGTACTAAGCACTTTGCATGTGCTTTCCAACATGACTTCCACAAGTACCCTTCTCTCACTCAAGAAATATTACTTGAAATTTAGTAAATAACAAAAATTCATCGGCTCCCAGTTCGGGAGGCTAGAAGTCTAAAAATCAAGATGTTGGCAGGGCTAACACTCCCTCTGAAACCTGTAAGGTGATCCTTCCTTGCCTCATCCTAGATTTTGATAGGTTGCTGTCATCTTTGGCATTCCTTGACTTGCAGGTGGCTAACTCCAATCTCTGCCTTTGCAGTCAGACAGGGTTCTCCCCGTATCTCTGGGTCTTCGCATGGCTGTCTTCCTATACAATACCAGTCATACTGGAGTAGCAGTCCACCCTACTCCAGTATGACCTCATCTTAAATAATTATATCTGCAACCCTTTTTCCAAATAAGGTCACATTCTGCGGTACTGGGGGTCAGAACCTCAACAGATCTTTTTGCAGGGGACACAATTCAACCTACAACGCTGTCCTGGGGAGCTTTCAGGATAGAAGCCCCCATTTACAAATGAACAAGTTGAGGCACAGGGAGGCCAAGTGACTTGCTCAAGATCTACAAATAGGTAGTCAATTGCAAACCCCGGTCTGACTCCAGAGCCCATATTCTGTCTGCCTACCACCTTGTCTTGCCAGCACGGGCTGTCCTCAGCAGGTGGTCATTTACATAAAAAGAGTTTTGCATACAACATCACATTTAGTCCTTGTAACATTTCTACAAGATAGGTATTATTGTTCTCATTTTACTGATAAAGAAAATGAGCCCCAGAAAGACAAGTCAGTCAGCGCACAAGAGGAGAAGCAGGAATGAACCCATGTGGATAGACTCTCTACCTATCCTTTTTCTGCACCCACACCAAGATCAGTGGCACTGTGGGGGCAGCTCCAGAATGGAGCCAGGAACCAACACGACTAGCTAACGAAACATCCTATGCTCGATGCTTGCCGGGAAGGCTCATCACCCTGAGGGCACTGGATTAAAAATAATAATCATAAAAGTTTGACTGTTTTTGTTTCTTTTAACCACAAAGGCTCATCTGGAGAGGGAAGAGTTCATGCCATAACCTTGGAGGTTAGTGGCAGTCACCATCCCAAGCCCAGAAGTTCAGATCTAGCCTTACTCTTCAGACAGCAGATTCTGCTTGCTGCCAGCGAACAGGAATTCTCGCTTTCTGGAGAGGGGGCACCGGGTGAAGCTTGTGTGTAAAGCTTCTTGGCATTTGTTGGGCAGATCTGGAGAAGCAGCATCCTGTGACTTCAATGCCAGTGCACATGGGCTGCATTTGCCTCTGAGTGGTTAGGACAGGAAATGCATTTAAGATGTTCCTGGTTGCCAAGCCCATGGAGTCCAGTGGTCTGTGAGGCTGGGAGGGGTGGCTGGTTCTGTGTGATCTGCCACAGGTCGCTGGGCTAGTCAGAGGAAGGGAGTGCCAGCCGCTTGGGGAAGAAGGCCAAGTATCCTTCTGGAGTGTTCTTCCACCTAGATCCTGCCCACTCAGTTCTCAGTGATCCCAACGGGGGCCTCCAATCAGTGCCCCAATGGCATTTATAGAGGGTAATCAGATTGGGTCCCCCACCTGCCTTTGAGAAGTTCCCAGTTTAGTGGCCTGAGCAAACTCAGAGTATGCAATTACCCCACAATGCCGTGAGAGCGGAAAGCACAAAGAGCATGGCTTGGGGTTCAGTGGTCCCTTCCTAGAGGAAGTTTCAGCAGAAACCTAAAGGTGAATTAGGAGCTGGCCGAGTATGGAGGTATGGTGAGTGTGCATGTGTGTGTTGTGCATGCATGTGCATGCACAGGGGTGGGCTGGTTAGAGTGTCCCAGGCAGAGAGAATGGCGTGTTGCAAGGCCCAAGGGTAGGAAAGAGCACAAGACAGCCAGGCAACTACGAGTTGCCGGAGTTGAGTGTGTCTGGAGCAGAGGTAGAGGGACGGCGCGGAGAGGGGCCAGGCTCAGACCCTATGAAGGCTTCTCATGGAATCCAGCACCTGTCTCACCCCTGGGTTCTAGACGCAGCCTCGGTGACCAACTAGTCTGCACCACACTGGGTCTGAAATTTAGCTGAAAATTACCATGGTTACATGGGTTGCTTTCTAAGCTCTCTCAGAGCTCCAATAATAAAACTAGCAAGACTGATTTGGGCTATTCCACTTAACCCTCGCAACAACTCTCCGAGTTTCTTTTTATTACCCCCATTTAGCAGATGAGAGGAGAGAAGTTCAAAGAAGGTTAAGCGACTACATTCTGTACGTCTATGATTTTTCTGGAAGAAATTGCCCTCAGGCTTGCTGCCTGAATAGCTGAGTCCTTCGCTCTTGGGGAAATGTTATGCAGGGAAGAAGAAGATGACTTGTTGATTATAACAACAACGATAATAATAGCTCCTATCGATTGGGCGCTTTCTCTTCCCCAGACGCTGTGTGCGTGCTGCGGACAGACACGCATCCACTGTTCTCCTCGCTTGTGAGGCAGGGACTTTTATTCTCCCCATTTCAGAGATGAGGAAACTCGGGCTTACAGTGGTCCATAGACTTGGCTGAGGTCGCTTGCCCGGCTGGTAAGGGGAGAGCCAAGAGATGGCCCAGGTGGTTGACTCTACCCTGAACTCCTAATCATTTCTCTGTGAAGCTTAAAAGGAGCAAAGCTCTCCTGGCCCACGCGGTATATTTACACATGAGGAACTTGAGGCCTGGAAGGTGACAGAATGAGCCCAAGGTCCTAAAATGAGGCAGCTGTGGAATTGGTTTTGTGCCGTTAATAGTAACAGTAGTGAGGGGCAGCCTGACAGAGTGGTTGGAACAGGGACTCTGAAGCCAATCGCCTGAGTTTGAATCCCAGTTCTGCCTCTTACTTGCTGTGCAACCCTAGCCACGTTTTTTAAGTCCCCTGGGCCTCAGTTTATCTGTAGAAAGGGATAATAATATACCTGCCTCACAGGGCTGTACAGGGATCAGAGTTCAGGTATGAAAGTTCTACCTAATTATTTGCTGTCACTGATTTGCCACCTGCTCTGTGCCAGGCACTGTGCTTGACGTATTTTAATTCTCACAGCAACCTTTGCAGAGGGATTGTTATTCCTATTCCCAGATGGAGAAACAAGCTTAGAGAAATGAAATCATGTGTCTAACATTACACGGCATGGAGCTGCAGAAGCTGGATTGGAACCCGTGACTGGCTGATTCCCATGTCCCTGTTATTTCCCACAATAACCTCCCCCTGTGCATGCAGCCTTGCAGAGAGCACTGATGACATAACCTCATTGCGATGAAGCATCTGGCCTATTTTTAAATGCTGATAATTCCTCTATCTCCATGACAGGTGTGTGTGTGTAGGGGGGCTGATGAGCAAGAAAGCACACCACAAGCAGGACGGATGATTGCATTCAAGTATCATCTATTATTCTATAATAGAATCATAATTATTCTATAAGAATAATAACAACTCATTGCATGTACAGAACCCTCAATGGTTCAGAAAATCCTTTTACACCCATTATCTCATTGCATCCCATAACAGCCCTGGAGGGAGGGGAGTAGAGCTAATTATATTATTTTCTATTTGTTGCAGCCACTCTTGGTTGCCTACCGACACCCACTGCCCGGGGTAATGGAATCCTGGCTTTGTTCATCTGGCCATGCTACAGGTATGGGTCTCAGTTGGCAGATCCTGACTAGCCAATTACAATGGCCCCATTCCTCTTGTGGGAGTGTGAACCACGGGCCACTCTGATCTGAGGAGAGGTACGGGGGTTCCCTGGACATTGAGTCATCTGGATACAACACCTGAGACTGTAGTAGTTGAAGCCAAGAAGCTGGATCACAACCTTGATGAACATGCCTGGGACTGCCCTCCCTCAGGACTTCTTGCTAGATGAGATAATAAATGTGGAAGTTAATAATAATTGTTGAAGCCAGTTTGACTGGTGGTTTTGTAGAAAGCATCCTAAGATCTCCTACCTCACTGTAGACAGAATCTTCATAAAAATCGACACCCACTACTGCCACTTTCACCCTTATTACCCAGCCATGTCTTGTGCCAAGTGTGACTCTGTCACTGTCATTCAGTTCCCAGCAACCCATAGCTCAGTTCTTTGGTTTCCTCTCAACTAGCTTGAGTGTCTCCTGCCTTTCCAGTGCCTGTGCCTGGGTCAGGACTTGCAGGAGGGTAGGCATGAAGCAACCCCGCCTGCAAGAAGTCTGATTAGTTAGATTGCATAATGATTCTGAGGCTGCTTCCTCAACGATTAAGTGGGATATTGATGCCTGCCTTGCAGACTGGTTGTGGGGCAGGGAGGGGGTGGTGTCCTCAGTCTCTCTACAAGGAAATGCCACTTTCCTTAATCAGTAATAATCCCTGGATCTTCTGGCGGGCAAGTACTATGTGCCAGGCACTAGGAACCAGTAGGGAATGAACAGAGCCACCACTGTTCTCATGACATTTCTCATCTAACAAGGCATACATGCTTGAAGGCCTTGTTCTACATTAGCCCCAGGTCCACTGAGGGCTGTGGCTTCTACTGAAAACCAGTGGCCAGGAGTTGTCCTCTTCCTCGGGGACAAGACCAGAGTCTGAGGATCTGCCCCCAGGTTCCTGTTTCCTGTCTGCTTCTGTGATTGACAAGTGGATGATGCCCTGGGTGCAAGCCCTGACTTACTCTCAGAGGGTCCCCTGCAACCAGTCTGGGGGTCACAGTGTCTCATGTGGTCAAGCTGGGCCCTGCCCCTCCGGCCCTCCCCACACTGCCAGTGGGCCCTGTGGCCTTGGGGTGCATTCACATTCACTGGAAACTCTTCCTCCTCTTGTTGCCAATTATGTTATTATATTATTATGTTATACATTATATTATATATTGCTGCAAGAGCCAACAACCCAGCCAGGCCTGGACTTACATGCTTCCCTCAGAGGGGCTTATACAAAGCACAACAGATGGCTCTTGATGTCAAAAATTATTTCCTGACTCCCGGCTGAGATGTCCCAGACCCTGCAGTGCCCATTAGTGTTAAATCCCTGCTTCTCCTGCTCTTTGGAAACTTGTTAGTCTCTGAGGTGCTCCGGCAAAGCCTCTGAGCTCAGCCCCTTTCTAAACCAGCCATGAAGACGCAGGGTGTCCAGGGCTGCTCTCGTAGTTACTGACCACGTGATGGCCTGGGTCTGAGGAACTCACTCCCTGCGACCTTCCCTGAAGCTTCCAGCACTTTCCTGGCCTCTGGGTTTTGTTTGGGCTATTCCTTTGACCTTTAATATCCTTTCCAGTATCTGTTCTTGAAGGCACAGTTCAAATGCCATATCCTTGGGAGGAGGGAAGAAAACTCACACTTTTTGAGCACCTAGTATATACAATGTCCTCAAAATCTCACAGCCACTTTGTATTCATTTGTTAAATCATTCATTCACTCACTCCTTCATTCAGCAAGTGTTTGTTGGAAAGCCATGCTTGGGTCAGGCACTGGGGGTACACTGCCGTCAGGAAACTTACAGAGAGCGGAGCACCCATTATGTGTCAAACACTTTAAGAGCATTATTTCACAGCGAACCTGGTAGATGTTTTAATACCTGTTTTATAGACAATGAAAACTGCTGCTAATGCCACAAGTGGGCTCACTGTGTTCCTCCTCTGTGCTTTTGTGTTGCCATCCACTCAACGCCACATTACTGACGCTTACTGTGCACCAGGCCCTGCCCCGGCACTGAGCACACAGACGAATGAGCCGTGGCTCTCCCCTGAAGGAGTTTACAGTCTAATTGGCGACTCTGGTGAGAAAAGTCCTGCATTTGGAGCAGTGTGGTACTGCTAGTGACCAGGGGCTTTCTGAAGGCAGGGAGGCCTAGCCTAGCTCGTGCCAAGCCTGGCAGCTGGGTGCTCTCCACTCAGGGCGTGTGCACCAACCCAGGAGATGGATTGGAAGGAATGGCAGCCTCTGCTCAGAGCAGGCCAGAGACCATCAAGGGCAGGCCTTCCTCCTGGGCACCTTCCTGTGGGGTGGGGCTGGGTTGGGCTGCGGGGGTGCGGGTAGCGGCCCAGCACAGGCAGGTAGGAGCCCTGGCTGCTGGCCTCAGCCTGTCACTCACTGTTTTTGTGACCTTGCGCAAATTACCAGCCTAACCAGGACTTAGTCTTCTCAGCTACAAAATGGGAGGCCTCAGGGAATGTTCTAGAGGGCATGGATGGCTAGCTATGTGTCAAGGGTCACGTGGAGAAGATTCCAGCAATGGGGGTGGAGTAGGACAGAGCCCCAGGCCCTCCTGACCTTGCACCGCTCTGGGCCTCAGGTTTCTCATCTGGAAAAGGAGGGGACCAGGCTTTGGATTCAGGCAGGTTTAAGTTTAAACCCTGTCTCAGCCTCTTCCTTTGTAATCTGTAATAAATTACTTAATCTCCCTGAGCCTTGGTTTCCTCCAGTGCAAAATGGGGATTTATAACATCTGCCTTGTTATATTGGAATAAAGCTTAGAATATCGTAAATGAAGCCTGGTACAGTATTTGGCACAGAGTAAATACCCAGTAAATGTTAATTTCCCCTTCTCTGAGGAGCTAGATGCCCTTGAGAGCTCGAGTGAAAAATTTCGGTGACACAGTTTCCCATCTGAGATGTCAGCAGGCTGAGGAGTGTGGATTCGTTTGCCTTTCAGAATGGACTGAAGCTTGGACATGGACTGTCCGACCCCTGCCTGTAATCTGCGTTCTGAATCCTGCCTACGACACAGCTGCTGCCGGCATGGCAAGGAGCTCATTACTCACTCCAGAGGCAACCAGTTCCCTTCTCATTCAGCTCTGATTGCCACAAAATTCTTCCTTCTAATGTGCCCAAATCCTCTTGCTGCTGTTGCTGCTAGTACTGCTGCTGTTTGATAGACCATAGGCAATATAGCACAGCGATTGAGAACATGGACTCTAGAGCTGTGCTGTCCACGATGGTAGCCATTGTGAATTTAAATTCTAATTAAGATAAAAAAAAAAAAGAAAAAAGACTCAGCTCCTCGGGCACACCAGCCATATTTCACGTGCTCAATCGCAGCATGTGGCTAGTGGCTACCACACTGGGCCGCACACGTCATGGAACATTTCCATTATAGCACAACGTTCCACTGGATAGCGCTGCTCTAGGGCCAGACCATCAGGGATGGGATCCTGGCTCTTGCCACTTACTGTGTGATCTTATTCAAATTACTTCTCTGTGCCTCAGTTTCCTCATCTGTAAAATGGGAATAAAAGTGATATATGCCTCAAAGAACTCTTTGTGAGAATTAAATGAATGAACACATATAAAATGCTTAGAACTGTGCTGGCCTTATAATGTATGCTTATTAATAAAAACCATCACTGGTTGGTACCTACTCTGTGCCAAGCCCTATACTAGGCATTTGATGTACACATGCCATACATTTTTTTGGTCACACAAGAATGAGTATTTTTGCAAGCTGAAAGATAAATTTCTGGGCCAAAGAACATGAATATTTAACATGTTAAAAAGATAATGACAAAATGTCTTCCAAAAGAGAACGTACAGATTTTATACTCTCACTAATAACGTATGTTTCTCCATAGCCTAAGCAACCCTGGGTAGTTGTAACCTTTTAAATCTCTGCTTTCCTGATAGTTTAAAAAATAGCTAAAAGTCACTTTGATATTCATGAACTATTAGTGAGTTTGAGGTTTTTTTTCTATGTTTATCAGATATTTATATTTACTTATCTAGGAATTGCTATACGTGTCTTTGAATTTTTTTTTCTTATTGGGTTATTTATTTTTTTGTATTTATTGATTTGTAGAGCTTTCTGTATATTAAGAAAATTAATATATTTTATAAAATACAAATATTTTTAAGTTTCCTTTGGCATTGCTATGGTTTTTGGTTGGTTGGTTTGGGTTGTTTTGCCATGCAGAAATGCTTCATGTGTATGTCTCTGTCTTTTTCTTAATGGATTCTGGGTTCAGAGAAGGTCAGCCAACTTCCTGAATTACTTCCTGTATCAGGTTTGCTCAGGCTCCCTCTGGGTCTAAAGGCCAGCAAAGAAGTATTAAATATAATACATATAGACAAAATAGGGGCACCACCTCTGTGCTCCCCCATGTGAATTCAGGAGACATCTGCATCTAACAGAGCCTTTTCTTTCCTCGCGGGTCCCTGGTAGCCCTCCAGGGTGTATCCGAAGGAGCACAGTGTCTTCAGAAAATCTGATTTTCATTTTGGATACAGTAGAAGCAATTCCCTCTTTGCTACTGGGCCCTTCTTACTCCTAGAATGGAGATGCAGGGATGTTGGGGCAGACAAAATGTGATGAAAATTTGTAGTTTTCCAAGAAATTCGAATTTGGGTGTTTGCTGAAGGAATGAGTTGAGATTTTTTGAAAGTTCTATACAACTCAAAGAAACATCTCTTTTTAATTTTTCAGAAGGAAGAAAAGTGATATTAATCAAACACATACTATATTCCAGGCACTGAGCTAAATGATTTTCTATCTTGTTGTCATGAATGTTTTGCCCCCTCTGCGGTTACATGCAGGTTCACCCTGTTTTCAGACGATGGAACTGTGGCTTGGGGACATTACCCGGGAACCTGTCACACTGCAAGTGGATGAGAGGACTTGGGCCCAGGCCCTCTGACTCCTGGCATAGTGGTTAAGGCGTCTGGAGCCAAACAGGCAAATTTTATCTTGGCTCTTTGGACATTATCAATTTGATCTTAAGAGATAAAATCATTTCATCTCTCGCTTTCCTCAACTGTCAAATGAAGATAATTACATTCCCGCATATAGATTCTGTGTGGGTTAAATAGAAAAAAAAATATAAAACATGTAAGTCTAATGTTTGGTCCACAGAAAAGGCTTAATAAATTTTATGACTAATAATAACAATAGCAGCAACAACTATTTTACTGTTTTCTGCCTATTATATCATTTCTCTGTCAATCATGTACTTTCCAGCTGGGTAATTTCATATTCTTAGTCCATTCTGTGGTGATGATGATATAGTAACAGTGATATTCATAGCAGCTTTATTCCTAATAGTCTGGAAACAATCCAAATACCCATCCACAGGTGAACTAATAAATAAATTGTAGTATATTCATACACTAGAAAGCTCCATAGCAATTAAAAAAGAAACTATTAATAAATGCAACACCATGGACGACTCTCACAGATTTTCACATTTTCATAATGTTGAGTGAAAGAAGCCAGATACAAGAGTATATATTGCATGATGTGATTCTGTTTCTGCAAAACCCAAGAGCAAGAAAAACTGAGCAATATTGTAGAAGTCAGAAAAGTGGTTGTCTCAGGATGGGTGTTTGCTGAAAACATTTTATATCTCGATTTGGTTTATGGCTATAGGGAAGGATACACTGTAAAATATCATTGAGCAATACAATTAAGTATACTTTATACACTTTAATGTGTGCATGTTATTCCTCAAAAAAATTCTCAAGGGAGGGCAACTACAAAGGCAAATCTGAAAAATGATAGATGTGAAGGTACTCTAAATAACAAAAATAGTAATTACTATTACAGGCCACTTTCAATATTGTAGGTGCTATATGAAGCATTTTATATAATTCTATTTCATCTAATATTCACAACTCAGAGAAGTAGTACAACTATTATTTCTATTTGGTTGATGAAGAAGCTGATGGTATGGTCGGCTATGTTGTTCGCCCCAGGCCACTCACCCACGAAGGGCCAGGATCTGTCTGAGGCCTGTGCCATGCCCCTTGACAATGCAAGAGACCCCCATGTAAGGTATAGCCAGCTCCAAGGTGGCCACTGGTGACCTTCCTTCACTGTCTGATATTCATGCCCTCGTGTGATTCCCTCCCACACAGTAGAGCTGACCTGTAATAACGAAAGAATACTGTGGAAATTTAGAGTGTGACTGCCAAGGCTAGATCATAAAAGACATTTCAGTTTTCTCCTTGTGTTTGCTCAGATCCCTTGCACTGGGGGAAACTGGCTGCCATGCTGTGAGGACACTCAAGTAGCTATGGAGGGGTCTGCGTGGTGAGAAACTGAGGCCCACACCAGCAGCCAGCATCAGTTTTCCAGCTGTGTGAGTGAGCCACTTGGCACTGCATGGTTCAGCCCTGGACAAATCTGCAGATGACTGCGACCCTGCCTGAGGACTACGAGGGTGTCTTTTTGTTCACTGAACAATATGTCTTGCAGATTATTCCCTAGCAGCACATTTAGATCTTCCTTATTCTTTTTAATAGCTTCGGAATATTCCACGGAACATAGGACCCTGGCTGTTTTCACGTCCTCACTATTACAAACAGCGCTGCCATGGAGATTGTTGCCTGTGCCAGCTGCAAGGTCCTACGGTCCTGCTGTTGTCAGTGTAATAAGAAGACAGACATTCAGGACAGGCTGGGGGACACACCCAGTGACCCCAAGCTGAGCGGGTTATGTCAGACCACTCTGCCAAACTGCTTGTGGATTTCTGACTCTTAGAAACTGTGTAAAATAATACATATTACTAAACATTGCTGTTCTAAGCAGCTAACTTGTGGCATAATTTGTTATATAGCAATTAAAAACTAATCCATAAGGGCCATTTGAATGAAATGATAAGCAGCTCTCACTGATGAGCTTGTATCTTTAAGAAATCATGAAACCAGTAATCTTGGCCCCACCTGAGGGCTAAGATTCAAGTGGCTGACTCTGAACATATAGCCTGGTTTTTAGTTGTTCCCTGGTTTTCATGATTCCCTTTAGATTTTCATTTTTGTGCCGCATCCACACAGCTAAGGTCTAGATCTCAGCCATTGTATACTTTAGCTGTATTCTCTCAACCTCCTATTGGCCTGAATAACATCAAATCTTGCAAAGAAGAAACAAAAATGTGCAACTTGTTGTTTAATAAATTAGTCCTATTGATGACCTAAAGCATATCAACAGTTCGGCTGTGTTTGATATCAACTCTCTTCTTTAAAATGTTAATCATTAGTGTCAAGATTTGCCTGATTCCATTAACATTAAGCATTGGTTACATTTTGGTCAGAACTTAGCATTTAAAGACTGTGGAAGAATCACAGGATGTGGAAAAGCACCTAGAAATATTTTTGGTCCAGTGCTCTGTCTCTAGGCAAATGTTTTAACTGTGTTCGAATATATCCAGAGTTAGAGATTCACACAATTATTCTTTGGTAGCAACTTCTACTTTCTACTTTTTGTTTAATCCTAATAATCAAATAAATGTCTTTCCATCTCACACAAATTTCTACCACTTTTATTTCAGTTTCTTTTCTTTTACTTCATCTTCGGAGAACGTGAAAAACAAATGTTGAGAACTCTCTTCAGAGAAACTTTTTGTATTTTCAGAGGGTAATTAAATCACAGTTCGGTCTTCTCGTCTGCAGGTTAGAGCCCTGGTTCCTCTGCACGAACCGCAGAGGGGTTTTTCCTTTCCTCTAGTCCCACGTAGAGCCTGGCCTGACTCTCTCCGAAGCTGCAGCGGTTAATGAATGCAGCACTGGCCTGGTGTACAGAGTAAAAATGATGGCTTTGCACTTCTGCCGCCTTCACTGGATCACAGGATCATTTTAGAACTAATTTTCACAGTTTTAGACGCCCAGATATGTCAGAGGTGTAGGAGTCATGTTGTCCCACCCCCTGATTTTACACCTGAGGAAACCGTAGCCCAAAGAGGACTGCTCAAGGTTACCCGACGACAGAGTGGCCGAGCAGAGTCTGGAACCCAGGTACTCTGACTTCCCGTCACGGGTCTCCAGTCTCTCCCGCTCATCTTGGGGTCACTGGGTGTGTCCCCCAGCCTGTCCTGAATGTCTGTCTTCTTATTACACTGACAACAGCAGGACCGTAGGACCTTGCAGCTGGCACAGGCAACAATCTCCATGGCAGCGCTGTTTGTAATAGTGAGGACGTGAAAACAGCCAGGGTCCTGTGTTCCGTGGAATATTCCGAAGCTATTAAAAAGAATAAGGAAGATCTAAATGTGCTTCTAGGGAATAATCAGCAAGATGAAAAAAAAAAAAAACAGTGGAAAAAAACCACACCAAACAATGTGCAAAACAGCAAATAAAGTATAAAATTCCATTTGCATTTGGAAAGGGTACACACACACATAAGAGTCTGTGTAGAAATTTCTAGAAAGATATGTATAAAACTATTAACGACAGGATGGGGTTGATGCTGAAGACTTTTCCTTTTCCTTTTATGCCCTTTAGCGCTGCTGGAATTTTAAACCATGTCACTTTATTACTTTTATAATAAAAAAGAATATAAATATTTAAAATGTTAATACTGGGGACTTTCACTTTTTTTACGTGTCACACTTCTCCATTGTTTGACTTTTTCAACTACTGTGTATTACTTGCATAATTAGAGAAAAGATATTAAAAATAAATAGATATTAACAATAATGCTCTACATCTAAATACTTGTCTATGGCAATGTTTTTAAGACACAGGATGCAGAGATGACACATTGTGCATAGGTGAAATCAGGTTGTCGCAGGGCAGTGGTTTCTCAGACGGGCCCTGGGGTGCCTGTGTGTGCTGGTGCGGTGGGGGCTGTGTAGAGGTTGTTTGGCTGCCATAGAGACTAAGAAGGTTGCTACTGGCACCAATATACCCTGAAGCCGGGAATGCCAAAATCGTCTTGCCCGAAATGCCAGTGGTGCCCTGCTAAAAAACACTGGTAAAATATTTAAAAGTAGAATTTAAAAATGTCTCTATCTAGTCCCTCATTTGAATTCACATCCCATTTGAGGTTAAAAATAAAAAGTATGCATTATTGCCTCCTGTTGATAAAAGAGGAAACATCCGGGAGGTAGGTTACCCGAAGGCCTCAGAAAGGCAGCAGATGGTGGCAGGACTGTACCGAGCAACCACGAGGCAAGAGCAGCGTTTGTTGAATGCCTGTTCATATAGTACTGTGCCATGCCCATTACGTCCCTTACCACGGTGAATATTACCATGGTGAACAGAGGGGTATTACCCCTATTTTACAGACGAGGAAACTGAAGGCTGGGATTA
Source organism: Propithecus coquereli (assembly GCF_000956105.1). NCBI lineage: Eukaryota > Metazoa > Chordata > Mammalia > Primates > Indriidae > Propithecus > Propithecus coquereli. The sequence continues at coordinate 1,238,295 of NW_012149108.1, forward strand.
GACCACCAGCCCCAGGGCACTTGGCTAGTAAGCGGCTCAGCTCAAGCCCTGGTCTACAGGCTTCCCAAGCTCTCGCTCCTTGCACTTCCCCATGTGGCCTCCCTCACAGCCAGGCAGGGAGACCAGGTGGCACCTGGAAGCAATTTCTCCTCTAGTTTCCCCCCAGGACCCATGCTACTTTGGTAAGGAATTCACGGTGGGAAATTAGCCTCTGTCTACAAGGGCCAATTATACAGTCTAGAATAAAAAGAGCAATGTGGGCCTGGACCCAGGAAAACACTGCTCCCCCACCCCCTGCCACTGCCATGGAGGCAGCTGGGAAGGGCAAGGGAGGGGATGGGGGGAACCCCGCTCTATTTTGAGGAAATAGCTGTGTTTGATTATCCAATAATACCAAGTTATAAAGCTGGGACAACTATGGATTTCCTCTAAATTTGAAAAATTGTGAGTCATTAACTTTCCACTCTTAAGGCAGATCTATTCAAAAGGAATTTAATTCTTTGTAACATGCAGTAAACAGAAGTCAGAGTTACTGCAGATGCAGACTTCTCTTAGGAAAAGAATAAGAATTCGGACCTGCAAAAACCTGCTAGAGAGAGAGGCTGAAGAGAATGAGCAGCTTCTAAGAGTATTTTTCCCCCACCATCCCACTGACCCTGGCTTCTCTGTCACTGTGTCCTCTAATGCAGGCACATGAATTTTTTCTTACATCGGTATTTTATACTTTGTCTGGTCCTCATATCCTTAAGACTCATCTCAGGTATGACTTCTTCCAGGAAGCCCTCCCTGACCACTCCAGGCTGGTTCCCACCCTCCCCTATCCTAGCACTGCTTTCTCTCCTGTACTGATCTCATTTGTCACAGGACTCTGTGTGTCACTGAACTGTATGTTCTTTTAGTACAGAAAAGAACATATCTCATTCATCTCAGGATTCCCATGGCTTAAAACAGCACAGGCACTCAGTATAGACCCTGCCTCCTGGATTCGTGGTGGCACATGAGGTCATTTTTCCTGCCAAAGATAGTGTTTGATGTGGATCTCGAGCAAGAACTGGACTTCTCTAGATGGATGAGAGAAAGGGCAAGGCAGGCAGAAGGAATAACATGAGCAAAAGCTTAGAGGTGTGGAATTATACGATTAAGAAGTGGGTTGTGAGCAGGGAGTAGAGAAAGGTGGTTAAAAGCCCAGCTTTTGAAATCAGTGTTGAGGGGATGACCTACAACATCATTTACTACCTATGTGACCAGAGGTGATTCACTTGTCCTTCGGGTTTCTTGGTATAAGACTTTAATTAGGTGTGTATAAATGGCTTACCACAGTGCCAGGCATTCAGTGGGCACTCGATAAATTGTGGTTTTAAATATTATGATTCTGAAAGGGTAGGTATAATTCTTTTGTGGGATGACCTGGGTCCTACTGCTTCTTGGCAATTGTTTGCTTAAGATGTCCAGGATTTGATAACCAACTGTATTGTTCTTATTTTTATTCATTCATGTATTTCATTCATCCATGCAATTCATTCACTGAGCAGTGACTACTGCAAGACATCGCAATATGCTGTGAGAGCCTCAAAGTAAGACAGATTCCCAGGCCGCAAAAAGTTCAAAACCTCGCAGGGGAGATGGGCCAGAAACACAAGCTACAGTCGAGACAGAGTCGAAGGGAAGCTGAAAATTAGGCACTAAGGGAGCCTGGAGGGAAAAGGAGTATCATAGGAGAAATGAGTTTATGAAATACTGGGAATCCATGTCTTTCTCTGGGTGCTTTTAAGATTTTCTCTTTATAACTGATTTCATAATTTTTGTTACGATTTTCTCTGTGTTTATTCTTCTGGGAATTTGCTGAGCTTCCTGGATCTGTGGGCTTAGTTTATTCCAAATTTGGAAAAATTTCAGCTATTATTTAATCAAATATCTGTATTATCCTTATCTTTCTCTTACCTCTCCTTGCAGGACTCTAATTACATGTTAGACCACTTGATATTGTCCCACAGTTCACTGAAGCTCTGTATTTTGTTTCCTCCCCGCTCTCCCAGCCATTTTTCTTTTCTCTCTCTGCTTCAGTTTGGATAGTTTTCATTGCCCTGTATTCAAGTTCATGGATCTTTTATTCCACAGTGTATAATCTGCTGTTAAACCCATCAGTGAACTTTTTATTTCAGATATTACATTTTTCAATTCAAGAATTTCCATTTAGTTCCATTTCTCTATCGAGGTTTTCCATTTGCTCACTTATGTTTATATTTTTCTTTAACTCCTTGAACATATCTAGAATAGCCATTTGTAAAGTCTTCATTTGCTAATTTCAACATCTTTGTGATTTCTGTTTCTATTGACTAATTTTTGTCTTGCTATCAGTCTCATATCCTCCATCTTTGCATGCTTGGTGACTTTTGATTACATGCTGCAATATTATGGATGTTAGGATGTTTGGGGTCTGGATTTGGTTGTTTTCCTTAAAAAAGTGTTGAATTTTTGCTCAGGTAGGCAATTTATTTGCAGATTAGCATGATCCTTTCAAGGCTTATTTTAAGCTTTATTAGAATAGGCCTAAAGTAGCCTATAGGCTATGGCTAGATTAACGCTATTCCTAAAGCATGGCCTTTCTGCAGTCTGTTCTGGAAGTCTAGGGTGTTCAACAAGGTCTTTCTATTTTGGATAGTTGTAACTTAAAAAAAAAATCTCTCAGCCTCTGTGAGCTTCAGCGTGAAGCTTCTTGGCAGTTGTTTTATTTCCCAGCAATTAAATAAATAAATACTTGCAATATAAAGTAGGGAGTGAGGTGAGAACATCTTGCCCAGGGTGCTGGTTCTTTGTCCAGCCACATAAAGTCTTTCCCTGCATGTTTGAAGCTTGACATTTCATCAAAGACCCAAGAGGACCTCAATGCAAATTTCTGGAGCTCTTTTTCTCTAGGAGCTTATCCCACAAATTCCAGACTTTTCAGTGGGCCTAAACTAGGAGAATGGCTGTGTTCTGTTTGAACTCTCCTTCCTGGAGTTTCATAAAGTTCCTATAAGTTGAAAGCTGGGACAACCATGTGGCTCATGTTGTTTGTTTCCTTTCTCTTGGAAACTGTACTTTTGTGTTGCCTTTTGTCCAAAATCAGAAAACAGTGATTTCATATATTGTATCCATTTGTATAATTGTTTATGGCAGGAGGTCTAGTCCTGTGCCAGTGACTCCATCAAGGCCAGAAGTGGAAGTGAGGAAAATGGAGAACTGGGACAGTTGTCTGAAGACTAAGAGATACAGACACAAGGCAATGAATGCGGAGGCTCCTTCCAGCAAGAGCGGCAAATATTTATCGAGCCTCTGCCTTGTGTGACGCTGGGGATTTTGCGGCAGTAAGACAAATGGAGATTTGCCCTAATGGGGTTTGCAGCTTATTCTGTGTTCATTTCAACCACTCTCAGGATGCCTGCTCTGTGCAAGACACTGTGCTGGTGCAGGAAGTTGATGTTATAAGGAATAAAACACAATTCCTGTCTTCAGGGAGTTCACATCTTTTGGGGGAGAGAGATAAATAAATAATTACTTGCAACATAAAGTAGTGAGCGAGGTGACAACGTTTTGCCCAGGGTGCTACAGGAGAAGCCAGGCAGACTTATAGGTTTAGCTTCCTCTCTGATACGTGCACTGGGTCTCCAAGAATGCGTAAGAGTTAACCAGGAGCGGGAGTGTCGGAGGGTGGCCTTCTAGACGATGGCAACATGAAAAGCAAAAGCACAGAGGCACAGGAACCCATGGGAAACTGTGAATGTCTCAGTGTGGCAGTATGACATGAGATGGGAGAGGCGGACCAGATCTTGAGGGGCCTTATACACCATGTCAAGAGTTTAGATTTTGTTCTGCGGGCAACTGGGGAGTCATGGAAACCTTTGAAGCAAAGGAGTGACATCCGGCAAACTCCTGCCCTTGATACCTCCCAGCTGGCAGGAAAAGTACTGCACACTCAACAGGGATTTATGGGTCTGAGGAGGGCTGTTAGACGTTAATTATCTTCTACCAGGAATTTGGAAGACCTGTTCATAAGAGCCATTTGGAGTTTTTAAAAATAGTACAAGACACTTACAAACAAATCCTGTGGGGTCAAAATCTTGTCAACAGAGATACAGAAAAGTAGCAAAAGTGGTAGGAGAAGATATATTTCTTCAGGAACGTGGTGGGTGGGAAGGAGTTATAAAATTTTAGAGTTATATCAGCCCTGGAAAGTCATTCTGTCTCTTGTTTAATGCACTACACTGGAGGCAACTGAGACCCAGAGAGATGAGAGGCAGAGTGAGGTGGCAAGAGGAGCCGTGGCACTGGAGTTAGGCTGTTCAGAGGTTGAGTCCTGGCTTGGCCATTTACTAGCCGTGACCTTGGGTAAATCACTTATGCTCTCTGAGTTTTAGTTTCTTCCTCTACAAATTGGAGGATGACAAAACCTACCTTGCTGTATTGAAGTAAGATAAATAAGAGGTCCGTGGAGTGGTTCCCATCGAGCCTGAACTGGTATTACTCATGCAAAGTCATCAACTCCCCCACTGCTCATGTGCTCAACTGATTTGAGCAAATGGAGAACAGAGAGCCCACAAGGAAGACCGTTTCCTTGGGAACAGCCTCGAGAACTGCAGGGATAGTAGTAGATTAAAGATGACTACAAATCCTTGGTTACTACCCCCAGCAGGAGATGGGGCTTATCTTCTCTCTTCTTGAATCTTGGCTGATCCTGTGACTACTTTAACTAATTGAATGCAGTGATGTGAGCTATGCTAGTTCTGGGCCTACACCTTAAGGAACCAGTAACTTCTACTTCCTCCTTGTAGGAATGTTCACTCTTGAGATCCAGCTGTCATGAAAAGAATCTAAGCCAGCCAAGCGGAAAGACCACAGGGAGAGACAGAGATGCCAGCCTTCCGGCTGACCCTGTCAAAGCACCAGACACATGAGTAAAGCCACCTTGGATGTACTAGCTCTAGCCACCAGCTCCAGCCACTGTACAATTGCAACTGTAGTCCCAGGAGATGCCTCGAGCAGGACTCGCAGAGCTGCCGGGTCAACCCACAGAATCATGAAAAATAATACATGGCTGTTATTTTAAGCCACTGAGTTTTAGGGTAGTTTGTTATTCAGCAAAGGACACCTGGAGGGCATAGAGAGGTTTTCTGTCTTGCCTGGGCCCAGGGTCAGGTCTGAGCCTTACTGGGAAGATGAAGGAGCGATTAGATTCTCTACTTGAGCAGTGCTGCTTTGGGATCTAGGAATCAAGGTTTAGCACAGAGTAAAGGTGAGGGTCCTTCTACCTCTTTCTCTAGGGAACAGAACATTTAAAGTACAGCATAGACAGGGCAGCAATTGAGAGACTGACTAGGGCTAGCCCCTCGGGCAGAAGAACAGTGGTCATGTGGAATGCTCCAGCTGTGGGGCAGAGGCATGGTGCCACCTTCCCAGTCGCTTGCGGGCAGAGAGAATATTAACAAGGAGTGTGATGTGAAGGTACCAGAGCAGATGAACACGTATGAGGCCACTGGGGGCTTCCAAAAAGCCCTGTGGGAGACTTTGAGTGATTAGCAAGTCATGTACAAGTTGTTGGGGCAGGGAGAACACAGGAAATCTGGATTATTTCCATCGATGTGCCCATACACTGATGAGGCCTGGGGACACTCATGTTTTCTCTATAAAGCTCCTAACATAGTGTTTGGTACATGGTAAGTGCTTGATATGTGACAGCCTTTATCATCAGGGAAGTGCAGTCCAGAACGTTCTCTCCATGAGACCCTGGCCCCTGCCAACTGCTCTGAGCTTATTTCAGAGGCAGCAGCAGTCACCCCCAAGAATGCAGAACTCAGACTGCTCTCTGGAGAGACTTGGGAAAATCCCAGCAGTCTCCAGAGTTTGCATGTGGAAGTCCTTGTTTTGGCGCAGAAGACAGGACTGTGTCTTGAGGGGTTATGAATCTCTGAGTCTTAAAGTAAATGTCACCCTTCTTTGTCGGACCATTTAACAGAGAGAGCTGGAAGAAGAAAATGACTGTTACAACTTTAGGACTGGTTAAATATGTGCCATAGTTATAATTCAGGGGCTACCCAGAAACAAAGCACAGTGCCCCTCAGTAAAATGGCTGCAGGAGAAAGGAAACCCCACTATCCACTCCCTCATCTCAGTGGTGAGAAGGGGAAAGGCCCCGAGTGTCATCATCCACAGCTGGAGTTTATCTGTTGTTTCCTTCCCCTTGAAGTTTGGCTTTTGATGCATGTGAAGACTTGATGAAACTACACAGGTCTCAAGGCAGCAAGAGAAGGCTAAGCCCTGGGCTGGCTCATGTTATGGGTTGAATGTGTGTGTCCTTTCAAAATCCGTATGTTGAAGCCCTACCCCGCAGTGTGATCGTATCTGAAGGTGGGGCCTTTGGCAGGTAACGGTGACGGGGTTCAGATGAGGTCATGAGGATAGGTCGCTCATGATGGGATTAGTGCCCTTATAAGAGGAGGGAGAGAGAGAGGTTTTTTTCTCTTTCTCTCCTCTCTTTCCTTGGTGTACACGCACTGAGGAAAGGCCACAGAACACAGAGCAAGAAGGCAGCTGTCTACTAGCTGGGAAGTGGGTCCCCATCAAAAACCAAATCTGCTGGTACCTTGACCTTGGGCTTCCGCACCCTGAGAAATGTGAGAAATAAACGTCTGTTGTTTAAGCCCCCAAGTCTATAGTATTTCTTACAACAGCCCAAGTTGACTAAGATGGCTGCCTTGCTCAATGTTCAATGGAACCCCACCTGGGCTCTGAAAGACAGAAAACAAAGCTAGAATCCTGGCACAGCCAGTTTCAAGCTGGATGACGCAGGGCAAGTCACTTAACCTCTCTGAGCTTCATTTTCTTTTTCTCTGAAATGATACTAACAACACTTGATCTGCCTATCTCACTTAGAAGTAGTTAAAAGAGACTCTGAATATAAAAGGACTTTAGAAATTACAGGGCGGATATCTGGCTGTGGCCAAATGAGGAGGTTGGCAAATCATCTCCCCTCCAAAGGAACTATAAAGCTGGACAAAATTGACAAAAATAACCATTTCAATGTTCTGGAAATTGGCCAAAGGCATACAATAATCTCAGAAGTGATTATGCTTGAAAAACTGCTACATTTTAGGTAAGAACAGTGGGACTCAGTGGTGGTATTGCCTTGTGCTCATCCCACCCTCCACAGCTTGTCCAGCACAGAGGTTCTGCCAGGGTGATGTTGCTATGCGGATTGGCAACAGGAGCAGTGGGTGATGTCCACAGCCAGCGGCACTGTCAGCAGAAGTAATGCTCCTTGGCAGCAGGCAGATGGGGAGGACCAATGGGTCTGCTGGCATGAGGTCATGGTTGGGCAAGTATATTCGTGGCTGACATGTGAATGAATAGTGGAGACGAGAGAGGGCTCAGGCTATCCGTGCATTCCTGGCCAACTGTGAGGATGCATGCATGCATGCATACAGGAGATGCAAAAGGAACCAGTGGAAATCAAAAGTCAGAACAGATTTAAAAATGACCTGAACTTTGAATGTGTCCCCCACCCACTGTCCCCAATCTCCTTTGGCAGAACACTGGCTGGAGGTGTTCTGAGCATAATCTCTGTGTAACCATTTGTTGACCACTAAGCTATGCAGTCAGAAACTTAAAAGCAAAAATTTTAAAAAAGAAAGTGATTTAGGGACACCGGTGATCACACTGAGGGAGAGAAAGATTTCACAGATTTAGCCCAGGCATGTTCTGAACAAAGATAAAAACCAAAGAAAAAAAGAGCAGTGACAACAATCTTCATGAGGGAAATCAGAACCCAGACTTGCTACAATATGGTAACTAAAATGTTTAATTTTCAACAACAAAAACAAAATTACAAGACAGGCATACAAAGAAACGGGAAAGTATGGCCCATACTTAAGAAGAAATGCAGTCAACAGAAACTGACAAGAGTGGGACAACATTAAACACGCCAACAAACATATAATGAGGGCCCCAGAAGGAGAGGACAGGAAACAGAGAAAGAAGAGAGGGAGAATGCAGAGGAAATATTTGAAGAAATAATTGCTGAAATGTTCCCACATTTGATGAAAAATATTAATTTATACATCTAAGAAATAAAATGAACCACTTGTAAGATACATGCAAAGAGATCCACACAGAGACACATCTTAGTAAAACTGTTGAACTCCAAAGACAAAGAGAAAATCTTGAAAATGATAAGAGAAAAATGACTCTTTATTTACTGGAAAGCATTAATGCAATGACTTTCATCTTAACTGATAGAGGCCAGATCAGAGCTGAAAGAAAAACAATTGTCGATCAAGAATTTTATATCCAGCAAAGTTATCCTTAAAAAGTGAAGGCAACATAAAGACACTCTCAGATAAACAAAGACTGAGAGCATTTATTGTTAGGAGACCTGCCTGATATGTCTAAATCAAGTGTTTTAAGCTGAAAGGAAATGATTTTGAGATGTACTCAAATCCACAAGAAGAAATGAATAGCATCAAAAATGGAAAATATGTGGGTTAATATAAATAAACCTATCAATGTAAATTTTCTCATTTCTTCTCATATTTTATAAAATTGAGAGCAGCAATAATTATAACTTAACTGTATGGTTAAATTTATAACGTGTGTGTGTGTATATATATCTGTGACAAAAATAGCAAAAGGAAGGAAGGAAGGAAGGAATAGAGCTATCTTGGAGCTATCTTGGTTTTAGTGAAATTGTTAGCATTAATCTGAAGAAGATTATGAGAAATTAAAATACATATTGCAATCCCTAGAGTAACCACTAAAAAAATGCTCAAAATATAGTCAAAAAATCAAAAAAGGTATTAAAATGCTATGTTAATAAAGATTTAACACACAAGTTAGTAGAGTAGGAACAGAGAAATATAAAAGACAGGGAAGCTATAAAAGACAAACAGGAAAATGGTAAATGTAAATCCAATCATATCAACAATTCAACAATGACATTAAATATGAATGGTCTCAATGACCCAGTCAAAAGGCTGATATTGTCAAACCAGATAAAAAAGCAAGGTCCAATTATATGCTGTCTACAGGAGGCATCATCAAACACAAACAGCTTGAAAGTAAAAGAATGAAAAACATAATGCAATCTAGCCAAAAGAGAACTGGAGTGGCTACTGCAAAATCAGATAAAATAGACTTAGGACAAGAAATATTTCTAGAAACAAAAAGGAGCATTTCATAATAATAAAAGTGTTAATATATCAGGACAATCAGGAAAATATGACAATTATAAATGTATATCTAGCTAACAATAGTGTCTCAAAATTCATAAATTAAAAACTGACAGAACTGAAAGAAAAAACAGATAATTCAACAACAATAATTGGAGATTTCATTGCCCCACTCTCAATAAATAGAAAAACTAGACACAAAATCAGCAAGAATACAGGTGACATGAACAATCCTACAGACCTAATAGACATCTGGAGAACACTCTCCCCAAGGAATGCAGAACACACACAAAACATTGCACAGGATAATCCATATGCCAGACCATAAGTAAATATCAATAAATAGGGAAGGATTGAAATCATACAGAGTGTGTTTTTTCACAAGAGAATTATATTAGAAATCACCAAAAACAAAAAACACAGGACCTCTTCATCCCTCTCCTGGTTTAGCAAAATACAGCCTACAGTGATGGGGTAGCCGTCCCTCTCCTGGGAGGCGAGCATTTCCTTTCTGAGGCAGTCAGAATGCTGTCCTCACTACTTCTCTTTTCCCGTCCCTAATCAATACCTCACCATTTGTACATTCAGTTAGAAGTTGCAAGCCCACAAAAACAGGTGGCACCTTACGTACTGGGAGACCTTTAAGTTGGCTGATGGTCAGTGTCAGAAACTATAAAGATGGAGTATTCATTTACATTACCCTAAACACTTACAGGATGGCTGTGATATCCATGGATTTAAATGTGGTGGTCTGGCAATACTCAGAAGTCAGGAAAGTGCAGGGCAGGGGGTCATTTACTAAGTTGTGAAGCTGGGTCAGGTATTACACAGGCATTTTAACATATGACTCCCTTGAATCTTCACCACAACTCTATGAGGTAGGCTTGGTTCTCTTATTTAACACACCAGATAACTGAGGTTCGGATAGGTTAAGCAAGTCACCCAAAGAGACATAGGATGTGTAAAGCCTGGCAAGAACCAAATTTAGATATCCACCAAATTTAGATATAAGACACAGGCCTTGATACCTATGTTAGAGAGAAACTTTGCTATCTTTTGTTTCAGAGAACAGAGTTAGAACTCTGACTGCAAAGAAGCACATGGGATGTTGAATTTTTTTTAGAAGCGTGAGTTCTTATGATGGTTAATTTTATGTGCCAACTTGGCTTGGCCATGGTGTCCGGATATTTGGTCAAACGTTATTCTGGATGTTTCTGTGAGGGTGTTTCTGAATGAGATAACATTTTAATTGGTGGACTTTGAGTAAAGCAGATCACATTCCATAATGTGGGTGAGCCTCATTCAATCAGTTGAAGGCCTGAATAAAACAAAAGACTGACCTCCCCCAGTAAGACAGAATTCTGCAAACAGATGGCTTCCAGACTTGGACTACGACACTGGCTCTTCCTGGGTCCCAAGCCTGCCAGCCTACCCTGACGATTTTGGACTTCCTGGCTTCCATAATCATGCGAGCCAATTGTTAAAATAAATCTCTTTCTATATATACAGACATCCTATTGGTACTGTTTCTCTGGAGAACCCTAATATCGTGCTTAAATACTGTTTGAATGATTTTGCTTGACTGGTGCATTGAAATATTTCACGATGCCATTTTAATACAATGGGTGGAAAGCCTGTGTATGGGAGCAGTGGGCAGGGGTGGGGAAAGGAGATAGGAGTTTATTATCCTCGCTCTGAGATGAGAAACCAGAGCTGAGAGACAGGCGAGTGACTTCCCTGGAGTGACAAACTGGGGCAAAGCAGGGTCTAGAACCCAGGCCTCTTGGAGCCCAGTTAGCATGGAAGGCAGCTGTGTTGGGCGTCAGGGCGCTGTGTACCTTAGGTCTGGCCACTGCTGCAGGGGCTGCTGAAACCTCCTCACGAGATGGAGCGTGAGGGAGGCCCCTCCCTGAGTGGCCTGGGCCTCCTCCATGTCCACCTATGGGTGGACAGGAAAAGAGCACTTGTGTCCCAAGCTTCTCTTCCCCCAACCCCGCACAACTCCCTTCTAGAAGGATGGCCATCTTCCCCGAATCCTCTCCCTTGCTTGGCCAAAGCCACTTACCCTTCCTGAGAGAACAGGGAGAAGGTGGCTTTTTATTGTGACTGTGCACTGCACACTCTGCACGGGCCTATCTTTTCCTGTTTTTTACCAGCTCTGCCCCAGATCCCAGCCCTGACTTGACGTGCGGAGTTCTCCCAGGCGTCACTTAGCAATGCGCCAAGCCACTGGGTTTAAAACAGCAGGGGACTCCAGAGTTTTAGAGCCGCAGCTCTTGGTTGGCGAATGGGATTTTTATGAGGCCGTCGGAACCAGTCTTGCATATAGGGTGTTAAAAATTTTTATGGCTGGCTGGGATTTGTTGGAAGCGCCAAGCTGGAACGTGATGGAGTTCCCCATTAGAGAATGTCCCCAGGAAAGCAGGCTTGCATGGCTCTCTGGTATTCAGAGGTGTCAGAGAGCTGGTTTTATGGAAAGCAATTTCCTCAGTAAAGAAAAAATATGCTCCAGAGACAGAGCGATTTCAGCTCAGGGGCTCTGCCACCCCGGGTTTAACAGGCTTCCTTAGCAGGCGGTCCCCGGTGATTGCAAAGATAAATGGGTCCCACCCGTTCTTACTGCCAGCAGACTTTTCTTCCCTTCCTTTCTTTAAAAACATATATTTTAAAGACAAAATAATAAATATTTTGGAAAAAAGAAAATGACCTGCAATGACATCATTCACACAGCACTATTAACATTTTGTTATACATACACATGTATTTTTGACATAGTTTGGACACAGCTATGACATGATTTTATAACTTTTGCTTACTGTTTTATGGTAAACATTTTTAAGTCATGAAAATCTCTTTGTAGACCTCATTTTAAGTAACTTTATAATATTCCGTTAGGTTGCTATACCATAAAGTGGTATTACTAGTTTCCATACTGTTGGATATGGAGCTGGTTTCTGATTTTTTTGTATATGTGATTATAAATAATGACATCATAAACAGCTGGCAACATAAAGCTTTACTCATATTTCTAATAAGTTCTTTGGACTAGATTTCTAGAAACAGAATAACTGGGCCAAGGGATGGACGTATTTTAAAGAGTCCAGACACATTTTGCCAACTTGTTTTCCATAAAGGTGATCAGTTTACACTTCCGTCCACTCTGCGTGAGAGTGTCCATGTTACCGCACCCTTGCCAACGCTGAGATCTTTAGTTTTAATTATATCTACTATGTAATTTGCTAAGTGAAAAATGCCATCTCACTGTGTTTTAGTTTGCATGTTTGGATTAATGGCAAAGTTGAACATTTTGCTCATTTGTATATCATCTGCTTGCATTTCTTCTGTTCTTTCTTAGTCTTAGTGCTTTCCCATTTGATATAGAAAGGACTGTCTGCCATTATTATTACAAAAATATTTCTACCAATTGGTTATTCCTGGAAAGTTTTTCAAGCACAGCCCCAACCCTAACCAAGCTGGACACACGTGGGTTTCCAGTTACTCATGTTTAGCTGTACAGCGATTGCCTGTGGAGGTCCCAGGCCCCAGCTTCTGGTGGTGGGGGTGTGGTGTTTAAGCTTTGGTTAGGTATGTGGGGTACCTACACGGGGCCCCAATTCCACTGCAGACCCCCAGCCAAGCATTTGATTGTTCTCAGGAGCCTAACCTTGTGTGCCTAGATACTGGTGATGCAGAGATGAGTAAGACACAGCCCCTCAATGAACCTGCAGCCTACTTGGAAATAAAACAAGGACAGCCACAACTAGAGTCCAAGGAAGGAGGTAATAAATGCCATTTATTCGAAGTATGGCCCCTATAGCTGAGATTCAGGTTCTGAAATTCCACAGAGCATTAGGGTCAGTCTTTGAACTCAGGAACCCTGATTCTTAGGCTGCAGATGGCACAATGTTGCTGAAGGGACCTTAGAAATTATTTGCTGATCATCCTTACTTTCCAGATGCGGAGACTGAGGCCCAGAGAGGGCAGTGACTTGACCAAGGTCTTGGGGCAAGTTAGCAGCAGGGCTGGTCTAGAATCCAAGTCTCCTGCCTCCCAGGGTAGGCTTTTCCTTGAGCACCTCTGTTTCTTTATAGACCAGTCTTTCCTGCCCCCCTCCTTGCCTGCCTGCCTACCTTTGCATGGTACCTTTCATGTGCCAAGCACCAGACACGGAGTTCAAAATAAGTTCCTGCCCCAAAGGGACTCACAGTCAGTGGGGGAGTCGGGGTGGGAAGGGGGCAGAATGAGTAATCAGAGGAATGTAGGTAAGTCCTTTGGGGCTCAGAGGAGATGTGGGGAGTCAGGGTAGGAATCTTCCTGTGGCTCCCACTGTCCTGGGGGCATTTCCCTGGTGTGCCACATGCCAGGGCAGCAAGGGAAGGACAGAGCAAAGATCCCAGCAGATGGTCCCACCTCAGCACCTGTCCACAGTGCTTTGGGAGAAAGAAGATGAGCTTTAGAGTCAGGCTCTGCTCTTACTAGTTGTGGGTCCTTGAGCAGTTACTTCATTCTCTGGGACTTGGTTTTCTGAGCTCTGGAATGGGCCATTGGGTTGCTTGTGAGAAATAAATAAAGTACATGGTAGAATGTTTGGATGAGTAGTAGGTGTGTTCCTTTCCCTGGGTCATCCTTATTAAACTTGATTAGAATATTCTCCTTTAAAAAACTTCCTGAATCCGAACAGATGGGCCCACCCAGGGCTCCACCCCACCCTGCTCCTTAGAGGGTGCTCTCTCTGCCCCGCCTTCTCCCTTCTGGCTGGGCACATTCTGACTCCAGTTCCCCACTAAGCTGACCCCGGGGGCCCCCTGAATTATTCCGAGTCAGAATTGCAGTGCTGACTGCGTCCTTCAGGTGTCTTCGTTCTGCTAATGAAGCTCCAAGGGGGGTTTCCGAGTCCCAGCTCCCAGACCTGTGCTGTCCTTGGTCCTGTTTCCAGGTGCCTGTTCTGGTAGCCTGCCCACGGCCCTTCCTAGGCCAGTCCTGCTCTGCTTCCATGAGACCCTCTTCCAAGATGACCTCCCTGAGGTTCTTGGCCTGCGTGCCTAGATTTCCGAGTGTGGAATGTGGGGCCAGACCCTCTGCCTGTCCCCTTCTCCTCTGCAGGGACAGAAGCTGGCTGGGGCCCTGGGTGGGCTCTGTGCCCCGCTATTTGGTAGCCCCCTTCCAGCTTCAGGGAGTCGGCCTCGGGCCCGATGCCATCCTCTCCTCACTGTCCAACTGTTGGGAGAAGCTTATGGCTGGAAATGAATGCGATTTAGAGGAATATTACAACAAAAATCACTACAGTCACCAGGCATGGAGAAGTACAGGTGACTTTCTCATTTTTTCTCTGTTGCCTTTTCAAAGATCCAATGACTCTGACTGTCATTCTGATTCAGGAGACCAAACTCTGATCATAGTTCCTCCCTCAGTTTCCTTTCCTTAGATGAAATCCCTTTTCTCCTTGAGATGGTCCCCTGGCCTATTTCCCTGCTCTGTGCATCTTTGTGCCAAAGTCGGCAGGCAGTAGCTGAGTGGCCTGCTGGAGCCCTTGTGACAAACGGCTGCCAGCCCTGGGATGGGCAGGGAGCAGCCCAGGCCCCCAGCACGAGAACGATGAGCAGAGAAACGGGACTGGCTCCTCTGTCCTGGGGAACGTGAAGTTGAAGTCTACCAGCGCAGTTGTCAGATCTTGAGTTGGAAAGACTCAGAGATGTAACTGTGAGAGTCGCTTCTATCTTTTACCCCGGCGCGTTCAGCTTTCCCCTGGTGGCCTCACCTCTGCAAGAAGACTCTTCCCCTTGTGGAAGGATGAGGTTTTCCAAGTCAAGGTCCTAAAGAAGAGAGAAGGCTGCCAGACTGTACCACCCGCCCTGTCCTAGCAAAGCTCAAAAAGGATGATGGGTGTTGATGCTTACTGAGCACCTACTGTGTGCCAGCCAAGTCCCCGTTTAATCCTTGTCATAACCGAGACCACAAGAGACTCTATCTACCCTTATCTCCAGAGGAGAAAACTGAGGCAGAGTTTTCTTACTGTCTGACACAAAGTGGGTGCTTAATAAATGCTTATCAACCTGAACTCATCTCTAAGCCTTGAGAAATGATAAAGTTTTCTGAAAATGTGAAGAGTTACAACCCTTATTATCGATGTAGTTTCTGAATGAGATCCAGGAGGCACAGGAGGATGCGTGTTCACCCAGGAGGACGGCTAACTGCCCGTCACATGTGTGCTCCGCCCTCCGAGCACCGGACTGCGGCTGACAGTGGCTGCTCAGCTGAGGACTGCATTTCCCGGCTCCCCGTGCGTCTACATGGCACCGCGGCACTGGGTCTCCCTTAGGGGACTGACAGAAGGGAGTGTGACTCTTCTCAGCCCCGATGGTTAAGAAGCAGATGTGCCTGCTGCACCCTTCTTTCCTCTTTGCAGATGACTCTGAAGCTCCAGGGGATGGAAGAGCCACACGATGGAAGGCGCCCGAGCCTCTCAGTCATGCCCAGGACAAAGGGATGTGGCCTGCCAGCAAGGACACTGCACCAGACTGAAGCGTCAACAAAACAGATTTGCCTGAGCCTCTGGAATGGCTTTCCACTGATAACTGGCATTCCCCTATCACACTTGATGTGGCTAATCTTCCTGTGTCTCCTTCAAAGGGGATGTTCAGGGGACTTGAGAGCTCTGATTGATTGCTTCTCTGTATTTCTTCCCTTACATCCTTCACCAATAGCTTCATCCTTCCCCTACACTGTCCTCCATGCCTTCTGGCCTCCCGGCATTCCTTGTGGTGTCCCCTCAGGCTGCAAAGCTCCTTCACATTAATATCCCACCTGTCCTTCAAGATACCCTCTAATTCCCCCTCTTTGTGAGGTTCTCCACCAGCCGCTCTCCCCAGGCAGAACCAATCACCCATGTGTCTCGATGGTGCCTGTCAGCCATGCCCTGTTGGTATTTTTTGATGCTCCCCCCACTGCCCCATCCCCTAGCTCCCTGGGACAGGCACCAGGCCACTGCCTTTCCACGTGCCCTGCCAGTGCAGGCCTGGTGCACAAGGAGCTCAGCCATGGGGTGGAAGTTACTGGAATCTAGTACATCCTTTGGAGAGTTGACTGGGAGGGATTGGCAGAGCTCCTGGAAGGCTGGATGGGCGAGATTCCAGGGCCAAATAGGGCTCACCAGGAATGCGGGCTGTCATCAATGTGTGTTATCTGCCCAGGGTGTGGGAGGAGCTAGCTGCCCCATGCACGCCGCCAGGTGTCAGCCTTCCAGAGTGAACGTTTCCTGCCGTCACAGATGAGGGAACACTAGAGGTTGCATAGCTGCTCTGCTGAGAATCCTTCAGAGCCTCCTCACCTCAATCCCAATCAAAGCCCAGGCCCTGGGCATGGCCCCCAAGGCCCTTGGTGAAGCAGCTGCTCTGCCACGGTCGCCCCTCTGGCCTCCCCACCCCCCACCCTCCCCTTACTCTTGAAGGGCCCATGGGCCTCCCTGCTCTTCCTCAAACTCTCCAGGCACTGTCTGGCTCAGGGCCCCTGTAGTGATCGGTCCTGTGCTGGGAAACTTCTCTCAGACGGCTCACCTCCTCCTGCCTTTCCTTCTGTGCCCAAATGCCACCTCTTCCATCAATTTTCTAATCACCTACTGAAAACTGCGATCTCCCTTCCTGCCCACCACCCTGCCTTATAGTCCCAATTTCTCTGCTTCCTATTTAATTTTTTTCCATAGTCTTTTTTTTACCGCCTAACAAATGCTGTGGCATTGTATTTACTGGATTCCTCTGTCCACGATGGCAGGGATTTTTGCTGTTTGTACCCTCAGTGCCCAGCATGCAGCAGGCCACCCACAATATTTGGTAAAAGAACTGACAGCAAAGAAGTGAGTTAGTCTGGCACTCGTGCCTGCACCATTTCCACCATCATGAGAAGCTTCCCTTTGCCTTGGCATCTAACTTAGGTGCTACCTTCAGGATGCCTGAGCCAACAGAGCCTTAGGAGCCACTGTCCAGCAGCGACCGCTCCCTCCTCCTTCCCACAGCTCCCTGGCAATGCAGAGCAAGCCTCTATCTGGTGCTGGTGTGGCACGGGGGCAGGGGAGGCCACCGGAACTTTGGAATCCATTTATCTATTAATTTATTGTCTAATTAAGGCCCACAATGACAGCACTATTTGTTCCAAAATGCCCTCAAACTAAACCGATACAGCATATGCACATTCTAATCAATTAAAACGGTTCTCCTTAATGTCTGAATTCAGCAGCCAGTAACTGTTGCACTCCCGGGTCCCGGGCAAGGAAATGCCTTTTCACTTCATTAGGCCCCAAATGGTCTAATTGCACAGTGGCCACCAGGGCTCTCCAGCTTAGAGAGTGAGAGGCAGTCGTTCCAGGACCCCGGGTGATGAGTGAGCAGGACTCTGCGCGGAGAACTGCCTCGCACTTGCCATTTGCAAATCCAGTGATAACCACTGAGAAAGTGGGCTCTGGGAGACAAGAAGATGGGCAAAGTGGGTAAGAGAGCCTTAGTCCACCACACCCTCAGCCTTGGCCAAGGGCCACAACTTTTGCATCCAGGAAGGCTAAGGGCAGTGGATTTGCAGACAGCTCCTCTTGGGGTTAACAGCCCCTGCCTGGGCATACCTCTGACATTCTGCTAATTCTACCACTTCACTCTACGGTAGTTGTATGGTGTTCCCAAGAAGTTGGGAGCCCCTTTAGGAGCGGTTCATCCCTGGCAGAGGGCACGGGAAATGTTTGTTAAACTGTACTGAAATAAAAATATCGCATCAGGCTGTTGGGAGAACACATCTGTAAGCTCAGCTCATGGGAATGATGTTAGTGATCACTCACTAGCACTTACCGAGTACTGACTGCCTGCCAGGCCCTGTCTATTATGGCCTGGAATTCCCACGGCTACCATAGGAGGCAGGCACTATTTTAGCACCCCATTGTAGAGATGAAGAATTGAGGCAGAGCTGGGATTTGAATCCAGGCAGTCTGGCTCCAATTTCATGGTCTAAGCCACGACAATTGCAAACACTTTCGCTGCGCTGAGTGGTGCCAGGAGCCACTCTCATCAAAGGATGCTCTACTGCCTCCCTAGGTGTGATGAATGCTCGTGGCCACCTCTTTGCATTTCACAGTGTGGATCACTTATGTGTGGGGAAAAGCTACACCGCTGATTTTATAAGGAAAAAGCCACTGTGTGTGTGTGTGTGTGTGTGTGTGTGTGTGTGTGTGTGTGTTTTCCAAGATACATTTTTATTATTCAACTCTCCCACAGTGCAAAAACCTATTCAATTAAAACAACAGGTAATAAAAATTATACTGCAGCTTTCTAGTAAGGTTTATTACAGGGAAGAACCAAAGAGAGGAGGGGAAAGAATCCCACAATCTTCGAGCGTCTGCTGTGTGTCTGGCATGGCACTTACTGCTGGAATTACTGAAGTGAATGAAAAAGACATGATTCCTGCCCTTGTGGAGCTTACAGTCTGGTGAGCGGATATTCAATAAACAAAAAACAACCAAAAATGAATAGTCACAAGTGCTGTGATGGCTGTAAACAAGCAGGCACCTTGAGAGGGCACCAAGGCCTTGATTCAGATAAGGTGGTCAGAGAAGGCCCCTTGAGAAGGTGACAATCAGGTTGCACCTAGAGAATGCTCAAAGGGATGGAAGAACATTCCAGGAAGGGGAGTAGCCCATGCAAAGGCCAAAGGCAAGAACGAGCTTGGTCTGTCCACGGAACCAAAGGTGTGAGCAGGAGGGTAGGAAGTGAGCTAGGGTGGATCACAGTCGTGGGGGAGTGCGTAGGCAGGGCACATGCTCCGGATTCTATTTTAAGAATAAAGGGAAGCCATAGAAGGGTTTTAAGCAGGGGCATAATGGTGCTGTATTTTATATCTTTCAAAGATCTACTGTACAGGAACAAGAGTGGAAACAGGGAGAGGGGTAGACAAGATATTCCAGCAGCTCAGATGGGAGACTTGGGGATTTGAACTGGGGTTAGGGGTAAAGACAGAGAGAAAGATGGACTTGGGAGACACTTTTGGAGGTGGAACCAGCAGGACTTGCTGGTGATTTGAACATGGAAACTGAAGGAAAGGCAGGAATCAAAGGTGACATGGGTTTCAAAGTAGGTAGATGGTTCCATTTATGGAGATGGGGAAGACTTTGGGGAGATACTAGATTTGGGGTTTATGAGTTCTGGATTATGAGTTCCGTTTTAGTTATGTTACAGCTGAGAGGCTCACTACACGTGCAAGTATAGATGTCAAAGCTGGTTAGAGTTCAGAAGGTTAGAGTTTGGAGGAGAGGTCTGGGCTAAAGACATAAATTTGGTTGATATTTGAAGCCTGGAAATGATGAGATTATCTTGAGAGTCAAGCTAGTGACTATTAAGCAACAGGACATTCAGCTGTCAGCCCTTGTTCACCAAAAGACCCCGAAGTGATTGAGAGGGGCGGTGGGGTTGTGGACCAGCCATGAGCGTGGTTTGGAGCTGGACAAACCTAAGTCTGAATCCTTCCTTTCACACTGACTTGCCGGGTGACCTACTGTAAAGGAGTGACTGTAAGACCTACCTCCTAGAGTTGTTCTGAGGGACAACATGATGTCTGCAGGTGCACAGCGTGGTTCCTGGCACAGAGTAAATGTCCAAGGGAGCCATTATCATCATTAAGTTGGGTGCTTAGAGGTCGGGTGATGAGAATGATGGGGAGGTCGGTGTCTTTCCATCTTGAACAGAGCAGACCAGCCCTGGTGGTCAGTTGGCCAGTTCTGGGCCCCACACACTCAGAAAGTCACAAACTGCGCAGTCCTGACACCATACACTGTGAGGAATGGTGAAGGAACAGTCTAGATAAAAGAAGTTGTGGCTGGAGGAGGCGGAGTGGCTGGGGATTTGGTGTCTGTTTTTATATCTTTGCCAGGGAAAAAGAATTGGCCTTGTTTTGTGTGGTCCGAAAGGCAAGGGGAAGAGGAGGTGAGCAAACCTTGCCTGGATACCGGGAAGACTGTTCTAATGCAGCGCACAGAAGACCTGTTTAGCATGCAACTGTTGACTTTTACAAAGGGGAGAAAGGTAAAAATATATATTTATATTTGCATAAAGACATCCTCAAAGGGTACACAAAAGACTAAAAAGTGGTTACCTATGGGAAGGGGAGAAGGGGTGCAGGGAATGGGTGGAGGGGTAGAAGTAAATCTTTTTACTATAACCATTCTGTGTTGTTTAACTTTTGAACCAAGTGAACATATTACATATTCAAAATATTAAATTAAAAATATAATTGAAGCAAGCAAGTAAGCATGCAAATAAGAAAGCAGGCGGGAGGGAAAGTACATCCTTAGTCTGAGCTCTTCAAATACGGCATGCGCCGGGGAGGAGGACCAGCTTTCTGGGCTCGGTTCCTGTGTAGCTGTACAGGGCCCTGGGCTCGGGGGCCTCACACTGACGCAATGCTCTGCTGTCTTGAAATTCTTAGTGATCTTTGAACATGGAGTCTTGCATTGTCACTTTGTATTGGGTTCCACAAATAATGTCAAGGGTCCTTCTGGGGAGGAAAAATGGTCCTCATCCTTGGGAGAACGTGAGGGGAGTCTAGAAAACCACTTGGCCGAATGCTGTGGGACACTTTCAAGCATGGGGGTGGGTGGGGAATGAAGCCACTCCTTCACCTTGAAATAAAATTGTGTTGCCTAACTGAATGCCGGGACCCCCTAATACTAGGTCTTTCTTACCCCAGAGCCCTACAGGTAGGATCACGACATGTTCCAGTTGGCCTGGGATGATTCTGGGTTGCGCCTATTGTCCCAGTAATTATTAACAGTGATCGCATTCACTCTGAGAAGTGTCCTGGTTTGGGCAACAAATTACACGGCTACGCTAACCTAAGGCTCTCTTGTCAATGGCCAGATCCTTGGTCTGATGGGCCAGGGGGAACCTCATTTATTTGAGTTGCTTAAGGATCAAGACTGCTGCCTGGCTTCTGTCCACTA
Organism: Propithecus coquereli; assembly: GCF_000956105.1. NCBI lineage: Eukaryota > Metazoa > Chordata > Mammalia > Primates > Indriidae > Propithecus > Propithecus coquereli. Next base: position 1,259,463 of record NW_012149108.1, read on the forward strand.
TCCCTAGACCCCCCCCTGATCCCAATCCCCCCCATAAACACATACATACACACACACACACACACACGCACGCACGCACGCACGCACGCACGCCTGGCCTAGCTTACCAGTAAGCTGATTATTTATAATGTGGCAGAAGATAGTTTTAAGATAAGGAAATGGAACTCCGGTTTGATTGAAACAATGTGTTTATCTCCCTCTCCGGATGAAAGAGTGGCCAGAGAGAGATTACCTGGAATAGGTTTTCTTGCTTCCTGGAGACCTTCCCCCTCTCCTTGCTCTCAGGATGGGTTTAACATGTGAAATGTGATTTGAGCTGGGCAGGGAGGGAGGCATGAAGGTGAGTCACTCCAACCAAGCTGATCCACATGTTATTCATTGACATTTTTAGCTAGACTTTCACATTAGCAGTCTTAGAATGACAGGTCTGGCAAAGATTATTACGATTATTTTAGAGACGAGCTAGTACAAATTCTTCATTTCACAGAGGGGCAAGCTGAGGCCCAGCAGTGGGAAGAGGCTTGCCCAGGGACGTATAGCCTGGAGCCCTGACTCCCGGGTCCCCCCCACATTTCTTGGGTTTCTTCTGGGGGACTCTCTATCCCATGGGAGTAGCTTGAATGCCACTCAAAAACTCTACAAAAAATATGCAGAGGCATTGTCTGGACAACTTACTTCCCCTATACATTTCCATGCCTCTGTGAAAGCCACTCTTCCACCTGAAATGTCACTGCCTATTTGTGCTGAAGACAGTGAATTCCTCCAAGGGCCAGACTGATCACTAGGTCCCCAGGCCTGGGGCAGAATCAGGTAGAGGGAGGCAGTAAGGAAGAAGCAAGGAGGGAAGTCAGTGCAGGAGTCTGGCCGTGCTGAGCATACTCCTGAACCTTCATTCTCTCACTTCTTTGGGAATGGGGGAAGGGAAAAGGCTAGCAGTGGTGGTCACAGAGAATAGCCCATCTCCTCCAAAGCCCAACTCCTGTCACTCTGAAAGCACCCAGGGCACCTTTTCCCCTCAACTAGCCATAACAGCTCACTCTGCTGGAAGAGGTAGAATCATCGTCCCCATCTTTCAAGTTTCTGTCTGAGTGTCATCTCGTCCAGAAAGCCCTCTAAGAGGCAGTTGTCCCTTTACTTTGTTCTCAAAGCACTTTTATCCCCATTCTCATGTCTTCATTATTTCAATGAATATTTATTGATCACCTACTATGTGCCGGGTTCTGTACTACAAATAGGCTCTGTGCTAGGAGTCGAGAGAACAAAGACAAGACACTGCCACTAACCTCAAGTTCACAGTCGTGGGAGAGGAGGATTGAGGAGGTGGGAACAGACAGTACAGCCCTAGAGTGTGGGATCAGAAGGAAGCACAGGGAGTTGAGGGAACGCCAAGGGCACCTCCCCTCAAACCAGGACTCCTGGGAGAAATGAAACCTGAATTGCATCTTGAAAGGTGACCCTGGAGCAGCTGGGGTGGGGAATAAAGGTGAAAGGGAAAGACAGGTGCGAGGCCTTCAGGCACCTGAGCACCTGGTATTCTGTTGCTGTCACTTGTCTCAGCATTCTGCTGCCCTGCCAGCCTTTTAGCTTTGTGGGGGCTGCCATGACTCATTCATCTTTTTACACCCCCGCAGCCCTTCTGCCTTTCCCCAAACTCATCACTTCTTTGTCCAATACAACAGATCAACGATGGCCCTCACTCAGGGTGAAACAAAGCTCCCTGTCTTCCCAGCCCAGACAACATCGGGGTGTGCTACTGACCCAGAGCCATCGGGAGAGCCTCCTTGCTGGGCACCCGGGGCTCATCTCTCATCCGGCCTCGACCATCAATTAACACTTCCGCAAGATCAACACCGAACACTCATTTTGCAGACATAAAAAGCGCTATTAGAAATTTCTTTCCAAATGTTGAGCTCATGTTGCTAATTCTGTTTTAATATTAACTATCTCATTTGGCAATTATATTTCAATAATGAAAAGGTTATCTCTACTGTAAGATATATAATGAGGAAGACTCACTGGCTTCGACTTGATAGTTCGAATTTACGTGTCATTGAAGCTGTATTCTCAATTACGACCCAACAAACTGATTAAGTATCAGCCAAGCATGAACAATAGCTTGCAGCTCCGATTCCTCCTCCCCACCCCACCTCTGAAAGCTTTTAAACTCTGGAATATAAATGTGAATTTTTCCTGGCATAAAAAAGACAAAAAACTTCTATTTCTGACCCCATCATCTACTGTTACTGAATCAATGTTCAAACCACTTGGGCCTTATTGCTCCGCCGAGATCAATGATCTAAGGGGAAAGGTGTTTCTCACCACTGGGCAAAGGAAACATGGGGTCAGAGGCCTCTTCCTTCTCTACTGAACCACTGAGTTCAATTCAATCAACATTGCTGAGCACCTACTGTATGCCAAGCCCTGAGCTAGAGCTAAGGCCCTAAAGACAATTCCATAGGGGAAGAAAAACAACTTGCCTTGCTCTTTGGAGCTCTCATGGTACCACGTGCATACCGTATGGAGCACACAGTGTTGAAATGACCTTTCCTGCGTCTATCATCTCCAATATACGGTGAGTGCCTCAAAGATAGAGGATGTGTCTTAATCACCTTTGCATCCCTGCTGGGCCAGCTCAAAGCCCAGCACAATAGACACTTAACGAATGGTTGGTGGATTTTAATGAATCACCTGAAATTTGAAATTTTATATGCTTTTGATTGAGTCCTCACAATGAACCAGAAAGTGGCCCTTTCTTCTACACAGCCCTCATCACATAAACTTGAGGGTTTGTAAGTCTCTTCCTGAGAATGTAAGCATCTAAAACCATTTATGATGTACTCGTGGACCCTCAGGAAACTCTTGCTGAATGAATGGCCGTGGCTCTTCCAGTGATTCCTCTTCTATCTGGACTAGTGTCCTATTGTTTGGGTTCCCCCAGGAGCAAACCCAGAAGAAAGGATTCAAGTGCAAATAGCATCTGAGAGTAAAGTAAATACAGATGAAGGAATGGGGGTGTGAGACAGGGAAGGAAAGGCAGCCGATCATGGTGTGCGCGCAGAATCAGGACACCCAAGGAGGGAGGGAGCTAGGGTATTTATACACCAATGCCCATCTGGTTGAGGGCTGTCCTGGGGGTGTTCATTCTTTGTCACTTACGATCTGCTCATGTGAGGGCAAACCTGCCTTCAGAGGCCAGAGAAAGCTTCATGGGAAATAAAAGGTAGAGTTAGAAATTGGGCTGGCTGCCCTGAAAGGGGGCACCAGCTGCAGATGAGGAATTATGATCGCAGGATGACACGGGACCCCCTGAACATACAAAAGGGAAGTATGAGATTTGGACACATCTATCTCGACATTAGGACCAGAGGACCATCAGAGGCTCTTTATAGTATTGGTATTCTATTAATAGGATATCAGGACTCCATGAGACACACTGGCTTTTGAAGTACAAACCATCTTTGTCTCTGGGGTGAGCAAGTAAAAGGCCCAGTGAGAGGTATGTGTGTGGCATGAGGGTGGTAGGGGAATACCTAGATGGTTTGTCTCAACCATTCTTATGTGAAAGCAGACGTCTAGGGGAGCTGAGGGACACTGGTGGCGCACTAACCCACAACAATGGGGAGATGGATGGCTCGAGTCCTACCGTAAAACACCGGGGAGGTCTCATCTCCATGCTGGCCTCCACCAAATCATCTGATGTTTTACCGGCCCCTATTTGTGTCCGGCACTGTCTTGTATTCTTCATACACATTAATTTATATTATTTAATCTTCACAGCAACCCTGGAAAGTGTTATAAAAATATCATTTTGCAGATAAAAACTGAGGTTCAGACAGGCCCAATAGTAAATGTAAAACCAAGGTGGGAATTTGAGTCTGTTCCTTATTCTGTGACCCTGTGGTGCTCTTCTCTATAGCTATTCAACCACAGACCTTCAAAGGATGTGCCACCTGCCTCAGCTATGCAGTAAACAGCCCCGGCAAAGGATCTTTGTGCAGATTTGCGATTAAAGGCAATGAAGATAATCAGTCCCAGGGCCGGGAGAACAGCCCTCGCTCAAGCCTCAAGCATTCCTGCATTCACACAGCCCTGGAAACCTTTCAATATGGCAGCGCTGCAGCAATTACTCTGCAGGCTGCAGAATAAAGGGTCCTGTCTGGAAATGAAATTATTTCAAAATAAAAGGTTTCTAAAAGACACAAACATACAAAAGACAGCATTTTGTTTTTCTGAAACTTATATTCCCAGGAAGGATGAAGATTAGCTTTGTAAAACATGATGAAGATGATGAAGACAATGAAGAAGATGGTGATGATGATAGTGGATGAAGGGGATGGTGATAATCATGATGAATATATTGAGATGAAGATGGAGATGATGACGATGACAGCAGCAGCTACCATTTTTGAGCACCTAAGTAGGCCAGTTACCGTGTTGGACACTTTATATACATTATCTCTGATAATTACAATATACCTGTAAGACGATGATTAGCATCTCCATTTAACACATGAGAAACTGAAACTCAGGGATGTAAAGTAACCTGCCCTGGGTCACAACTGTAGGCAGAGAAAAGGACTGATAGAGACTATTGCTTGAATTATTACTCTAAATCCTGTGCCTATAACCACTAACCTGCTTCATTTATTTACACTTTCATTTATTTCTATAATTCATTAATCTATTCGGTGAATATTTACTTAGTCCCAGGTATACATATTGTAGTTTCTAGGCCCTTCTAATCCGCATATGTTAAGAAAATGCCTCCATTCTCACATTAGGGATAAATGAAAATGAGGGGAAATTGTATTCAAATCAAGATTTATCGCAATGACTATCCCCACGACTAGTGTGAAAAGAACTATCAATGATTTTTCAGCTCTTACAAGCTAATGCCAATTATCTACTTCACTGTTAATCAAAGTGGCAATAAAAAGCAGCTCAGTAATTGGTGGATAAGGAGAGGGGCTGCCTTGCTTTTCAAGAAAGTCTGTGCTCTACACGAGGGGCCCAGTGGACCAGGATGAGCAGGTATCAAGACAAGCTCTTGGTATCACAGTGCTGACCTGATGCTCAGGGACAAACATGGCTGGAAATTTGGGCCATACTTGCTGCATGTCTGCTCCCCGGGGTGGCTTGATGGGCAATGGTGGGCCTCATCCGTCAGCATTTACTAAATGTCACTAATAGATAATTGGCACAACAGCACCATGAAAGAGACATTAAACGTTGCTATAACAATTACAGTCTGGAGAAGTTAAATGACTTCCCTAAAGTCATTCAGTTAGTAAGTGGGGGAATTAAGATTTGATTGTATCTGTTTATGAGGTTTGTAAGCTTACCTGAGAGTTGCCATAAATAGAGATATACCCTTCCCATCCCCTGTGCAGTGGGAAGGACAAAAATAATGGAGGACTTGGAGAAGACCCAGAACAGGCCTAGTGACCAGGACATCTGTCTTCTAGGCCCAGCTCTATCACCGACTGGACTATTCACCTGCCTGCAACACTTCTGTCCTCTGCGCCTCAGGATCTTTACCCAGAAAGAAAAGTGGTTGGTCTGTGGGATTTCTTGGATCCCTCCCAACCTCTCTGGACTTCTATGATTCTGTTTTACAGATTGCTTAACTATTCTTCAACTCATCTGATCATAGGAACCACCTCTGGGGAGGGAGGGAGGGTGGGTGGTCTATGCAGCTTACATGGAAAGACTTACAATACTCTAAAGCTTTTCGCATCCAAGGAAATTCATCTCTGGAGTATGTAGGTAACTCAGTGGAAAAGTCAGATTCAACACACAGTAAACTTCTTTACATCCTAAAATCAGATATATTGCCTTGTATTTTCTCATCCCCTGCCTCGATCATCTGTGTAAGTTTCTCTCCCCAGTGGAAGGGGAGCAGCTTGAGAGTAGGGCTTGTATCATCTGCTTCTTTTGCACTCTCCACAGCCCCGAGCTAGCCCTGGGCATGGAAAGGGATGGATACATTTTGTTGCTGGAATTATTACTAAAAGTAATATTTCAGCACTTGTGTATGGCACATTTATGTATCAACATAGAGGTCACCTTGAGCAATACTGAGAACACCGTCCCCATTTTCGTTTTTTTTTTTTTTTTTTGAGACAGAGTCTCACTGTGTTGCCCGGGCTAGAGTGCCGTGGCGTCAGCCTAGCTCACAGCAACCTCAAACTCCTGGGCTCAAACGATCCTCCTGCCTCAGCCTCCCAAGTAGCTGGGACTACAGGCATGCGCCACCATGCCCGGCTAATTTTTTCTATATGTTTTTAGTTGTCTGATTAATTTCTTTCTATTTTTAGTAGAGACGGGGTCTCGCTCTTGCTCAGGCTGGTCTCGAACTCCTGACCTCAAACAATCCACCCGCCTCGGCCTCCCAGAGAGCTAGGATTACAGGCGTGAGCCACCGCGCCTTGCCCCCATTTTCTACAGATGGATCCCGGGGATCAGAGGAGCCAAACAACCTGGCCAAGAGCCACGCATCAGGAAGCGGCAGCCGCCAGGGGCTGGCCGCCAGGCCTCCTGATTCCTGGGCCAGAGTTCTTGTCACCAGACCCCAACAGAGGGGACCAATGCCCCAGAAGAGGGCAGGAATGTAAGAAATGTCTCTCTTAAAGACAGCAGCACCCCCTGGAAAAACTCGCCAGAGGCAGCATTTGGAGACTTGTCCTAGGTCCTCTGGGAAGCCCTGGCGGACACCAGGGTAAGGGAAGTGAGGGGTAGCCTTCTGGTGCTTTCTCCAGTTCAGAGAACTCCCGCTTCTTACCATAAAGAAGTTATTTTTTGGTTCTTTAAGTGCCCCTCTGTCCCTCCCATTAGCCTGAGAGCTCCCTGTACCCAGGGTCTGGGTCACATCCATGTGTATGTACCCCACCACCAACACCCAGGAAGACCTGGCATAACAATGGAATGAATGAGTGAGTGAGTGACGTAGTGAATCAGTGGGGAACAACCGGAGGCTTTCAAATAGTCGGTGTGGTCTCACAGGCCCTAAGAACTGTGCTTTTTAATAGATAATAATAATAATCGACATCTCTCTGGCTCCACGAAGTTTGGTAAACACTTCTGCAGGGCAAGGATTATCATCTCGGTTTGGGAGATTCACCCAAGGCCACAGAGGCGGTATCATTAGCTGCCACTTAGTGAGCTTGTGTCAAGCCCTTTCAGTCCTTGGCAAGGACAGGTACTCTCTGCGACAGGTATTATTATTCTCACCACTCTTCAGATGAGGAAACTCAGGCCCCAGAAAGTAACCCGCATAGGGTCACATGGGAGTGACTATGTAAAGCCAAACTGATCTGGCTCCCAGCTGAGCATTTCCTACTCAGGGCTAACCTGCCTGGATTGACATTCCTCACGCTTGGAGTGGGCTGCCCTAATGAGGCACTGTCAGGCTGACAACTCTCTCAGCTCACTGGAGGCTAATTGGGAATTTTACAGGAGTAACAGAAACGAACCCGATCTCTCAATGACAATGCATGTGAGTCTGCATGCGTGCTGCACCGCTGGCTCTGGGTCACGCACGCGCTGCTCGTGAGTGTATGCCCGTGGCGGTGTGTGTGTGTGTGTGTGTGTGTGTGTGTGTGTGTGTGTCTACTCGTCTTCCCTGGTGCAGGAATACAATGGACCCATTCAGGTCTCTTCTCTTAAACATTCCTGGGGGCTGTAAGCCGTGCATCCCCTGTGCTCCGACACAGGGCAATGACAGTGATCACAGCATGTACGCGCAGGATTCAGGGCAGGGCCTGGACAGGTGTGACTTGGAGGGCAGGTGTCCTAACGCTGAGGGCAATTACAGGTAGTATATTTGACTTTATTTTGTGTATTAAGGGTATTCTACCAGCCTCGTCCTAGTTGTGAGGCCAGAAATAGCTAAAATATAACAGTGACTATGGTAAAGCCAATTTAAAAAACGTTAACCAACCAGGCACTATTGTCTCAAGGAGGAACAAAGGCACGTGTTTGCAGATGGAATTCAAGGCAGAGCTCTTTCTGGCAGCAATCGGGTAGCAGGGAACTGCCGCTCATTACCCAGGGAAGCAAGTGGAAGGCAGGCTTATAAAAAGCGCCATGGACACAGTGCACAGGACTGTTTTCTTTAATACCAAAGAAACCTGGTGGAAAAAGGCCTTGAGCAGTCGGGACACCTTCCAGCCCTCCAAGATCGAATGGACATCAGTCCTCCCAGAACCTGATTGATGGTATTAGAAGTACTTTTAGTGCTTTTTCAAATGCCTACTTTGGTCAGGCACTGTTGAGTAGTTTCTCTGAATTATTTCATCAAATCCTCACAAGAACCCAGAAACGTGGGTATTATCATTCCAGCTTTACTACAGAGAAAGGATTCAATGACTTCTCGTTTGGTTGAATAAAAAGCTGGGTGGTCTGACCCCCAAACCCTACAGAGTGGCTTCCTTGACAAACTGGATTAATCAAGATGATTGGGCAGTAGAAGAGACAGAGCTTCTTAGGCTTTGGAAAAAGGGCAAAGCAAAGGGAATTTCTTGGGATCCTTCCATCCAAACAACATTATGCGAAGCTGGCTACTCTAGATACATTCCGGTACCTCTCTGTGTAAGGAGGGCATGACAGAGCGAGTGAGCGTATGTGTGTGTATGAGGCAGAGAGAGCAAGAGAGCAAGAGAAATGAAGACAGGAATTAAGCCCTTGTCCTCAAAGATGCTCAAACCCTGCCGTGTGTAATACAAGGGGGTGAAGGGTCAGTGAGAAGGCAGAGAAGGGGTGAAGTGGGCTGAACAGGAGACTTGAGCTTGGAATTATCCAGACATAAACGTTCTCAAAGGGAGCCTTGTGAAATTTCGGGGAAGAGGTTAGGGCAGAAAATGCTAATAGTAGGTTTGTGGCTTGTGGTTTCCCTCCACAAACCACAGAGGGCTAACAACTCTTCCCAAATTAAGGTCAGGCCCAAAGATTCATGCAGTCACCATGTTTCTGACCCGGTAGCTTCTTGAGATCCTAAGTCCTGATTCTCACCTCCATTTCCAAATGAGGCCGAAATCCGGGAATATCGACTTTTCCTGGATCACACAACTGTTTTGTGACAGAGCCAGGATAAGATGCTCTTCAAAGTCAAAAGTCTAGTAATTTTTGGCTGAGGATTACGTGGGTTAGGTGATCGCAGAGTCCAGATCCCATTAGACCACCCTGAATCTTTCATGTCACGGTCCCAGAAAGCAGCATTCTCAGCTGCCTCTGTTTCCTAGTTGATGTTCCTGCCTTCCCAACAGCTGCAGATTTGTGCACTGGTGCAATTTATTTCTCCCTTTGCTCAGTCTTGTTCCATACACTCATCTCTCCTTCAACTGTGCCTCTCATTTCCTTGGCCATGTCTTCTCTGGCTTCTCTGAACCTCAGCCAGCTCTGGGCTTTCTGTGGGAGAGCCCACCTCCTTCATGTGTCCACTAAGTGTTTACCGAGGTCCTGTCAAGGCCATGGTCACTAGACCTACTTGTTCAACTGGTGCTTGCTGGGCCCTGGGCATGTGTTAGGTACCCGACACTGATTGAGCCTCAATTCAGCCCCACAATAGTCTTGCAATGAAAAGGTACTACAAAGCCCATTTCACAGATTAGGAAACTGAGGCTCAGTTGGGTTCACTCACAGGAAGATCATAAAGCTAGCACATGGCAGAGCCTTGATTTCACCCTGAGAAGTAATAGATTATAGTGGTTAAAAGTCTATTAGGACCAGACTGTATGGATTTGAACCCTAGTTCTGTCACTTAGTAGCTATGTGACCCTGGGCAAGTTGTTTAACTTTCCTGTACCTCAGTTTACTTGCTTCTAATATAGAGATAGTAACAGGACTGTTGTAAAGATTTAGGGAGAAAAAATATAAAGCACTTAAAACATAGAGCCCAATAAATATTAGTTGTTGCTGTTATATTATTATCTCTCAGATTATTTAATTCTTAAGGCTACGTGCTTTTTACTATCTAATGTTTCTCAAACTTCTCTAAAACATTCTCGTCTTAGGTCAGGTTCCCTGGGAAACAAACTGTGAGATGGAGATTTGCTGGCAGGAGGTTCCTTGCTCTCGTGAGCACTCCTGTGAGGGGAAGAGGAAAGCGGGACTGGGCAGGGGAGAACGTGAACAGCAGCGTGGCCACGACGTAGGCCTCAGCCCATCTCGTCGGAGCTCTGGAGCTGAGCTGGCCTTTCAGAGTTGCCTCAAACTGGGGCAAGGAGTTTGGGCCTTTGTAGTACTATCACCTTGCTCCCACCCCCACCTTTTCCAGGGAGGAGTCGCTGGAGACAGGCTGCCTTCAGGAAGGGGTCTTAACCTTGGGCTGGGCAAGACAGCTGCTTTCAGGGGAAGACAATTCCCAGAGAAAGAAGTAGCTGTGAGCTGCTGACACTCCTTGGCATCTGGGACAGCAAGTGCCTTGGCCTTGGGGGGCGTCTGGGTGTTGCATCAGAGCATCCACTGCAACCTCGAATAGCAGAAGGGTAGGCATTGCCCCTCCCCATGGCAGGACTGGCGTCGGTGTCCCTGTGTTGATATCGCCTGGGGCACCAGCCAACAGGCAGCTTTCTGAGTCCTACTTTAGAACCACTGTCAATCACGATCTCTGGATGGAGGCCTCGGGAGTCTGAAAGTTTAACAAGCGCCCAGGCGGTACGTGTGTACCCTACAGTTTGAGTACCAATGCCCTAAAGAGACCTGAGAAACTGGTCTTAAGTGACCATTTCATGAATTTCTCATATTTCATAAGAATTCAATCTGATTTTGTATCCTTTCATAATATATTCATGTTTGTTTTAATGCAAGGATATTTTCCCCCTCATATCTTCAGAATTACAGGTCATCGTTCTCTTCCCTGACAATCTCTGCGCAGGCCCACGGACACCTGCACCCCAGTTGGAGAATGCTGGCTGCCTCTCTTTGTATCTTCACTCCCTGTTGGGTATACAAATAAATTAAGACTCCGCCTTCTGCCCTCAGGGAGCTAGAAATCTAGCAGGAAGCTAATACGCAAGGCATCTTCCAGACCTGCAATCTTTCCCCTGGCCGCCTCTGCTGCTAGATTCACCAGCTTTCCAATTTATTTTCTGGAAGCCGAATAACCGATGCTCTTAAGGGGTCAGCAAATTTGCTTTGCCCAGGACTGCCACCTCCCCACCCTCAATCAATTTCCTTCTGTCCGAGGGTGGTGCATGGCTGGTTCAGTTTCTCCTCTGTCCATGTTTTCTACTTTCTGAATCATTAAATTGTTCTCGTCCAAATACAGCAATCTATTTCATCTTAGATGCTTGGCTGTCTTGGAAACCCAAGAGCCCCCAGGGGAGTGGAAGGCCCAGGAGAACTGAATGATTTAGAACTCCTCAAAACCAGGCCTCAGCACTTCTCAGTCATATTCCCAGAGGGGCCTTTGCAGTTGGACTCTTAATTCAGAAAGTACCTTCTAAGTTGGAGGGCAAGGGAAAGTGAGCGGGACAAGAGTGATTTGGCATTTGTGGCAAGTAGCTTTCTCTATCCAGGTGGGCTCTTCTCCAGGAAGCACTATTAATAACACTACTCACTGTGGTAACAGCTTTCAGTTTGAGAAATCCCCAAGTCCTTTATGGTGAGAAATCATATCACCCGACAATGAACTTGATCTGCTGAGCAGAGTAAGTTAACAGCTGTTAAACAGCTGTATTACTCTAGCCCAGGGAAAGGGAAGTTTAGGGCCTTGGAAGAATTTAGGGGAAGGTAACAGAGTCCCACCTCCCTTAATTGGAGGCAATCAGAATTCACCCAGGATTAAAAGCAAGATTCCTGCCTGTTTTGCATTCCGCAATCAGGCATGTAATCAGAGGGAGAAACTGGGAAGCCGAGAGCAACTGGGGGCACAGGGCTGGTGTTTACTGAGCATTTCATGTGCCAGGCACTGTCCTAGGCTGTTTGCAAGCAGCATTTAATTGACTCCTCATACCTATGGGATGATGTAGCTTCTAACATTACCCTCACTTTACCTAAAGGGAAATTGAGCCTTAAAGAAGGGAAGGAACCTGTTCAAGTTTACCTGGTGAGCAAGGGGGGCCCAGGTTGAGTTTCCAAGTCCTCACTGTAAATCAGGAAGTCTCAGAAACCCTCTCTCACCATCTCGGCTGAGATGCTAGATTCAGAGCCCCTTTGGCCTGACTTTCTGACTCCTAAAGGTTGTGCCTCTTTCAAAAAACTAAAGAACCATTTCAGCTGGACATGCCACCAACAACACTCACAGCTATTTTCCTTCAGGGAGGAGAGGGACCCCCACACCGGGTATCTGGCAGCCTGTCCTTCTTGGGGTGTCGGCCCTCAATCCCTCTCCAATTCTAGGAATTTCCTCCAGCGGCACATCAAGCAGAGCGGAGCCATGTGCCGCTCAGGCAGGACTCTGGGTGGATGATTTATGGGCCTCATATCCTCCTACCAGCCCCAGGAAGGAGCGATTCTTTTTACTTGTAGCCCAGCCCAGCCGACTCCTGTCAAACAGCCTCAGCAGACCTCCTTAAAGGACGGCAATTCTCCTGTCAGGAGGAAGCCAGGGTGACAGGTGTCTGGTGGAGAGCCAGCACCCCTGACGAGCCTCTCAGCAGACCCCAGCAAAGGACCCTGCTGGATATGGATGGGGTGGATGGTGGGAAGAGCCAAAGAGACACAGGAGGCAGCAGTAAAAAGGGGAGGAAGACAGAGAAAGTGGGGGAAAGATAAAAGGGGGACACAGGTTGATGGACATTTATGTGGGTGATTGATTATGTGATGAAAACCTGTCCCTCCCACCACACTGTAGGGACCATGTCTGGTTTTGCTCACTTGTACCCTCGACGCCCAGCGCAGTGCCTGACACAGAGGCGGTGCTCGCAAGTACTTACTGAATGAAATTAAAAACAAAGTGTTGTACCAGTACAGAGAATACAAGTCCTGGCACAAAAGAGGAGCTCAGTAAATGCTTGTTGACTGACTAAATGCCTACATACAGACGGAAAGTGTTTTGGGGGTGGGGAGAGACTCAGTTTCCGGGACAGGCCCAGTAGATCCAACAGGGGAAGGAAGTATTGAGGGCTGGGGCCTGGGCCAGGCTAGGGGCTGGGGCTTCAAGCAAGGGTGGGGAATTGGCAGGGAAAGGAGCCTCCTCACAGCACCAGGAAGCCGGCAGCAGGCACGCAATCTCCGTAACCGAGGAGGAGAAGGGTAATCAGTGGTACAGAAGGGAACCCACCACTGCTTTCTCAGACTCTAGCACTGACCCAGGCATGCGGCAGCATGTGGCGGAAGTTTGCTGAATGAATGGAGATTAGGATTGTGGGATGAGAAGGTCAAGGTGAGGGGTTTAGGGCTGCACCTGTGAAAAACCAATGTGACTTGTGAGGTGGATACAGAGGCTTAAAGAGGTGTACTGGGCTGGACGTGCCCTCCCTTAAGACTTGGTGCCTCTGGGCACACGTGGGTGAACGTTGCTTCTACTTTCACACCAGGGCAGTGGTTCTCGAAGGGCGATTTTGCTCCATGGGGAACATTTGGCAGTGTTTGGAGACATATTTGGCTGTCACGACCTGGGGAAGGTGCTGCTGGCATCTAAGAGGGTAGAGTCGGGGATCCTGGCTAACATCCTACAACTCACATGACAGACTCCATAACAAAGAGTTACCTGGCCCAAGATGTCACGGTTGAAAAACCCTGTTCTGTAGACCTGTGAGAGCACCACTGCCTTCCTCACCCTGAATCCCAGGCCTTATTTAGAGGTACTTTAGTCCTGTAATGGAGATCACGACCATCAGTAAAGATTTCTTGAGCATGGACATGTAAAAGCAGATACCTGCCATCTTGCATTTTTTTCCCTTAAAACAGATGACAGTGGTCTGGGATGCAGAGAAGACCAATGTGAACACAGTCCATGGTACAGCCCAGTCAGGGGCCTGACATCATGCCAGCATCACCACCGTACCCCGAGGGGGTGCCGTGCCAGTGACCTTCCTTCAGCCTTCTGGAATTTGCAACCTCAGACCTTAGAACTGGACGGGCCCATAGGAGCATCTGGTCCCACTGCCTTATCTTGCAAATGAAGAAGCTCAAGTCCAAGAGGCGACTGACCTGTGGAAGGTCACAGGGCAAGTGAGTGGCAGAGCAGGCCTGGAACCCAGAACTCCACACTGCCAGCCTAGGGCTTTTTCTATGAGGAAGAGCGTTCGGTAACTTAAGTTTCTAAAAAGTGCTTCCTGCAATGAGAGTGTGCGAAACACACGAGTGACTTGTTGGAAGCCTTTCAAACATTCGGGTAATCAGGTGCAGCTCACCTTAGACTGACCGGCTTAGGAAGCAAGAGCCTAAGAGAAGGTTCTGGTGGGAGCCTGTGGCTGAAGGAATCTGCCTGTGATGGAAAGGTAATTGCTTGAAGATGTCTTTAAGCATTCATAGGGTGCCCCAAAGATCAAAAAACAAGGTGACGTTGTAATAATAGTCAGGATACTTCTCCTCCACTTTCCCAAGGAAAGGGACTAATAAGTAAGAAGATGAGCACACCAGCAGGCACTGACATTTCTTCCCCATTCTCCAGGCCCCTGAGACTTATTTTGATGATGAAAAGCTGGTTTTCACTTGTCCAAGGGGAACTTGCCAGGGACGGGTTCATTTGGAGAGAAAATTAAAGAGCACAGGCTCTGCCGGAGAGGTGGGGCCATTTACCAAGTCACAGAGCAGTAAAATTCCCTCTGCCCCCCACCTCCACCCACCCACTCCTCTCTGAAGACTCTGTTTCTGCATCACCCACCCTCTAGCACATTTCTATCCCCCCTCCTCAGGGAAGAAATAAATCGGCCCCACTTGGTGACCCACTGACCCTCACATATGTCTATGCCAGCACCCCAATATGTAATGAATTTGTTTATTGGGTTGTCTTTCTCCCCACCAGACTGTGAGATTTGTCCCTAGTGCTTGTCACAGGGACAAGCATTCAGCAGGTGCTCAATAAATATTTGTGGATTTGTCAAAGCCAGGTTCCTGGAAGTAAACTAGAGAAAGCTGGTACCCAAGGTGAGAAGGTGCACACCAGAGAAGGAATGGGGTACCTGTGTTGGGATGGGGGTGTAAATATTGTTTCCATGTTCTGATTGTCCCCAAAAAAGGAAGGCTGCTAATATTTCTGGATCCCCTCCTCTGCACAAGGCACTTAGGCACACAGGTTTATTCCTCCTGACAAGCCTATAAGCAAAGTATTATTGTCCCTCGTTTGCCGATAAGGAAATGGATACTTAGAGAGCAGGATTACGTGGCACCAAAGCACAAGGTTCCTGGTCCACTAAGCTGTCTCTTGCAGCATAAACATTGTATTTCCAATGCTTCAATAAAACCCTGATGATGCCCGCTTGGATAGGTAGGGACCTGTCACATCAGAGCTTCAGTCCATTGATGTTTTCATATTTAACACAAAGACTTAACAAGAGCAGCTGTTTTAGCTATCAGAGCACTAGAAGCCTATTTCCTAAGTAGATATAAATGAGTAAATAAATCAATTTGATTTGATTTGTGGACGTAAGATTTATGAAGTTATTTTTTTGAAAGCTTCTACAGAGATACAAACAAACTCCTTTCTGCTAAGCACTTAATGAATTGACTTTCATGTTTAAATTCCCTGAAATCAGATCTTTCCCAGGAAATCTAGGACTTACCATAACCGTTATCTTAGTACAATGGAAACGACACAGGTGGAGAGTGAAAAGAGCAGAGTAGGGTCATACTGCTGCCACTTAAGAGCTGATTCTCAGTTTTCTTACCTGTAAAATGGGGATAATTACATGCAGCTCACTCAGGCCTGCTTTGGGGAGATGCATTTGAAAGCATTTTTGTAAACTGCAAAGCAACCTAGAAGCATTAGCTAGTACAGCTACAGAAAGTTTGGCATTTCATGTCCACTTGTGAGCCCTTGATTTCAAAGAAGCTTTAATTAAGTACATGGAAAAAGTTAAAAATACAAATTACTACCCTGAGTAGTATACAATGGCAGGGCCACTCATGGGTGTCAGATTTGGAGTTCACAGTCTCTCCTTACCCACTGCACCAGGGCTGAGAGGACCTTGTAATTTGTAGCATCATTAACTAGCGTAACCACAGATGCTATTCTGCTGCCTCGTGAAGGCGCAATCCTTATTAACCTCCGGCACTCACAGGCGCACCCTGGAGATCTTGCTCTTGTTGTGAGTGTAATTACAGACATTTTTAGCTCTCCAGAAATTTTTTTTTTTTAAGGAAAAAAATATTCTGAAGCAATCCTAAGCCACCACGTAGAAAATATTGTGGAAATTTAATTAAAAAAAATTTTTTTTTAAATATTAGGTCTGTATGGGGCCTAAGAAAGCAACTCACCCCCTATCTTTTGGAACGCTGTGTCTGGGAGATGCTGACGGGCATTGCACAGAGAGCCATCTGCAGTCAGGCCTGGGAAAGGCCCAGAGGACAGGGTGAGCACAGGGCTCTGGGACGGCGGGCACAGACCGTGCTGGTGCGCGCAGACACTGCAGCTCTAAGAGCAGACACGCCAGGCGGATGGTGTGGAGTTTACCTGGACACCTTTATTCCTCAGGACAGCTGACAGTTTTTCCCAGAATAAACTCACGGAAGCTCTGCTCCAAACTGGTTTTCGTACAGTCAGTGCTCAGCAGGCTGCCGGAGGAGGTCTGAGGAGCTGCAGAGGGCTGGGGCTAAGGTCCCCTTGTGTGCTGAAGAGCAGCTCCCCTAAACTTGGAAAATCACTGCTCTAGAGTAGGTGAGGACATGAGGCCTCCCGACTCGGATAAAAACTTTATGCGTTAATCTTCAGACTACAACCTTGCCTCCACCGTGCTGAGGCAAGCAGAGCAGAGCGCAGAGTCCCAGGATGTGGTCTGAACACCAGTTCACTCCTCCCTGGACCTTGGACAAGCTCCGAGACCTCTCCTGGCCTCTGCTCCCTCGGCCGTGCCGTGGCCGTGCTTCTACCTCGAAGACTCCGCACTGGCACACGGCTGGCACACAGCAGGGCTCCGGATGCAATGGCCACTACGTATAAAAACATTCTTTTGTGGCTTTTATCTTGTATTTTAAAATTCTCAGCTCGCCACCAGTGATGGCCATTTGCATCCTACAGCTCTACGTCACCCCACTGTGCCCACATTAGCGTATATCTCTTCATCCTGCTTTTGTAATTCCTCCCGAGAACACTTTTGATCTATTTTTCTTATTACATAAGTGACACACATGCATGGTAGAAGACTTTAAAAATTCAGACAAAAAAAAAAAAGAAAAACAAAACAAGACAAAATCACCCATAATTCCACCACTTGGAGCTATCCTGTTAACACAAAAATGTGTTCCTTTTCAATTTAAGCTCTTCTGAGAAATGCCTGTGCAGCTTCCTAGATTTAGTTTCTGCTGTGTTGTCAAACTTACATTTACCAAAAACTCCCGTCCTTCTTTACTTTTTTAAAAGTTATTTAGTATGCTTTTTATCTCAAAAACAATGCTAGTGTATTCACACATTTGAATTCAAACAACGCAGAACAAGCCGAACACAAATGCAAGTCCTGCTTCACTCCCTCCCCTCCATCCATCCCACTCATCTCCCGAGGAGGCCACTGCTAAAGGGTGTATTTGCAGACATTTTCCGATTTCTTTTCATACTATAGTCAGTCATTGATACTTAACATAAAAGATGGTCTTAGACGTACTGTTTTATTTCTCAAGCCTCTTGAATCATCTTTTCAATGTGTCTGGCCTTAAAACTAAACGTAGCATTTCCCCTGAGGTCAACTTTCTTTAAAGTCCAGGGCAGCACCGCTCAGCTTTATTACGTGTATGAACCACTTGAGGAACTTGTTAAAAGCAGATTCTGAGTCAGTGGGTCCGGGGTGGGGCTGAGATTCCGCATTTCTAACCAGTTCACGCTGTAGTTCCCCGGGAGCACTTTGAGGGGCAAGGGTCCAGGACACTCACCTGCCCAAGGGAGGCATTCGTGACTCCCCAGCTTGCGGAAACTCCGAGACGACTATTCCTCCTGTGTATCCCACATGCCTGCATCACGAGCTTTCCTGGATGGGCCAGACTTCGGCCCAAAGCACAAATCTCCCTCAAGATTTGGGGTAACTGGTGGGACAGAGTTCCCTGGGGTTCTAGATCCCCCGATAAAAGGGAACTGAGTGCTCATGCCTCTTCTGCATAGGAGAAGCATCCAGAAGAACAGAAGACATCACAGCCATTATACCAAAGTCCCCAAAGGTGTGGCATGAACCCTCGACCAAAAGACATCCAAAGGAGCGGCAGTGAGGAGGCTCTAACTCTAATGGGGGAAGAAGCCCAAAGAAGCACAGCAAGATCTAGAAACCCAGGTTTAGCTGAAGTGGTCAAGTTCTTTTTGGCAACTTGAGGTCGTGGGTGGAGCCTGAGGAGCAGAGATGGGAGAGTCAGTGGAAGAAAATACACTCAGGATTCATTCTGACCAAGGACACCAGGGTGGGGCTGCTGCAGCAGGAATGGGCAGCTGTGTTTACACATGTCATCAGAGAGAGCAGGGACAGTGTGGGTGGCGCTGCACACACAGGCCGGAAGAGATCACTGGGTGACAAGCCAGCAGCCTGCTTCCCTAACCTCAGTGTGGTATCTTTAGGAGGCTCGCTTGCCACTAGCTGCTACACATGCGAGGCAGCCCCCAACAACACGGCTAATTCCACCCGGCATAGTTCTTAAACCACAGTCCCTTGGCACTGCTTAGTGACCTCAGCACTGGGTTGTGGTGTTGGGGCAGTGCCTTGGGGGTTAATCAGATGGTTAGATGTCTCATCAATGAGAATTTCCCCCATCACTATACTCTCAGCATCAAAGAGCTGAGATTTCTGCTTGGTTAGTGATACAATAATGAGTGCCTAGAAAATACATTCCTTAGAGTTTCTACAATTAAGCACACCATGTTTCATTTTGCTTCATTTTTTAAGCTGTTGGCTACTAGAGAATAGCTTAAGTCTAAACACTTTAGGAAAAACCTTTCCCTAACAAACCACTATGTCTCAAATTTTCTTTGCTGATGTGTGAGAGACTTTGTTCCATGATTTGTCTATTAATATAATTCCTCCCAAATCACTGAAACCTGCCCAAGAAAGCCAGTGGATACTTATCTGCACAGTTTTCATTCAAACCTATCCAAGGCAAAGAATGCAAGGGGTGGGGCGAGGGAACTCAATACATATTTCTAATAAACCTCTCATGAGCTTGACCTGCATGAGAATCTAAGACTTGGTTCTTTCCTAATTGAATCAGAACAAGAATACTAGAAAATGACTCCTATGGAGGAACAAAGTGAATGGTATGTACTTCGGCCTCAATTCTAAGATACCTTCTTTTTATGGAACATTTCCAGGGAAAATATAACAGGGACATATGGCCAGACCATCCTACCCAGAGGTCCTGCAAAGCCAAAGCTGGGCAAAGGAAGTCAGGGGCCACCATCATCTGGGACATCTGTTGTGTCCCTCGCTGCATTCCTAACATCTAGCAAAGGGCCTGCCTAGAGTGGGTACTGCATACATTTCCCTTGAATGAATGAATGGATACATGGATGGGAGAATGATCACTTCTAAATCAATGTCTCCAGCATCTCTTATTCAGCTCCAGGTGTCTAGTAATTACGTCTACTTAGATGCCTCCAAGGTGCTTCAAACTCATCACATCTAAAATTCCAACTCATCAAGCGTCAACCCCTGTCCCTGCAAACTGCTCCTTTGGGGGTCTGGAATTTCAATACCATCTTTAAACTGTCTGAACTTCTCTTTTTCAACTTCTTCATCTACAAAACTCCCAGAGCAAATATTAACTTCCTCTCTGATGCCTTCCTGGGACACATCTTGCCTGCTCTTCTTCACTGGCCTTCTTTTTTATTTAAAAATCAATGTGAGTTTGATGTGATATCTTTGCTTTTTGTAAACTGGGAAGGGAAGCTGAGCCAAACACACAGGCAGCTGAGCTCCCTCTGAAGGGCAGAAACTCTTTTTTCTCTTCTATCTCATCTCTCTCTGGAGCTGCAATAAACAGAACCCTATTTGGGGGGAGTAGAGAAAGCCAAGATCTCTGGACACTAACTGCATAAGTTCAAATCCTGGCTTAGGAAAAAGCCAGGATAATTGTGCAAGGAGTTTTAGCTTGGCAGGTAGGTTGCAGGAAGCCTAGCCTTATAAGAAGAGAAAGAGCCAGGGAAGGGTAAAAGCTTTCTGTTCTGCTTTCGAATATCACGATGGAAAAGTAAGGTTTGAAACTTCTGACAAAGTCCACTGACTGCTCAAAGACAATCAGGATCACTTCTGTAATCATAAAAAAGTATGTTTAGCTCACTGAAGCAAGGAAGAATTCTCCGTAGGGCTGCAGCCTCCATCCCCTGGGCTGCAGACCAGTACCTGTCCATGGCCTGTTACCAACTGGGTGCACATTAGGAGGTGAGCAGCAGGCAGGCGAGCCAGCGAGGCTTCATCTGTATATACAGCTGCTCCCCATGTTCACATCACCACCTAAGATCCTCCTCCTGTCAGATCAGCAGCAGCATCAGATTCTCATAGGAGTGCAAACCCTACTGTAAACTGCAAGGGATCTAGGTTGTGCGCTCCTTATGAGAATCTAATGCCTGATGATCTGAGGTGGAGCTGAGGCAGTGATGCTAGTGCTGGGGAGTGGCTGCAAATACAGATTATCATAGCAGAGAGGTTTGACTGCACAATAAATGTAATGCACTTAAATCATCCTGAAACCATTCTCCCCTGTCCCCCAAATCCGTGGAAAAATTGTCTTCCATGAAACTGGTCTCTGGTGCCAAAAAGGTTGGGGACCACTGCATTGGGGGACCCCAGGCATTTGGGGCTGGTGAGAGGGCTTGTGCTTTGTGCTGGATGATTCCAAAGAAATTGGGGAAGCCAGAGCTAGTCCTGGATTGGATGCTCTCAAAAAGTCGGAATGTAATAAACAAGTATTTTTATTTTAGGGTGGGAGGATCAAAGCAGGGTTAGAGTTTGCAATAGTCAAAGCAGCAGCAATCACTCAGAGGAGAGTGATGGTATTCAAAGAGGTGGATTTTTGATCACTTTTGTGGTCACATCCTGGCTGCGTTATGCCCTGATCTTGTCACAGAGAGGTTTTGCCTATGTCTTGCCCAAAGCATCATTCCTGTCTGTTGTGAATATCACAGTCTGGTTGTCAGTAGGGCTGTTTTTTGTTTTTGTGTTTTTGGTTTTTTTTTTTTTTTTTTTTTACTTTTTCTGTCTTTTCTATGAAACTACCACATACAAAGGGGCTTATTCCATGCCAGGTCCTGCATTAATCACTCTATATCTGTCAACCCATTCATTACTTTACAAGACAGGTAGGCACTGTAGCCATTTTACAGATGAGAGAGGCTTAAAGATGTTAGTAACATTTTCACAGCCACGGAGGCAAGTAAATGTCAAAGTCAGAAATTGCATTCAGGTCTGAGCAACTCGAAATCCTGTGTTCTTGCCTTCTGCATGATACTGTCTCCGTTTCATCAGGACCAGTGTCTACTCCATTCGTCCATTTGACTATTACTGAACCCGCGGTGGCGACTGTGCTAGGCGCTGGGGCTACGGGGTACCAGATGACATACTTTGCCCTTGGAGAACTGAGGAAAGACTCTTGATTCCAGAGCTGCACTGTCCAATATAGTATCCATTGGCCACGTATGGTCATTTAAATTTAGACTCAAAATTAAATCAATTAAAATTAAATAAATTTAAAAATTCATTTCCTCAATTGCACTAGTTACATTTCAGGTAACCTCGTGTGGCCAATGGCTACTGTATAGGACGGTGCAGATATAGAACATTTCCATCACTGCGGAAAGTTCTACTGGACAGTGCAGTTCTAGAAGAAATGGATCCCTGCCCTTCCTGCTTAGCTTAAATAGTTGTACCAGTCGCCTTTGCCCAATTTTCTAGCTAGGCAAAGAAGCAACTCTTAAGGCATACCCGGAGCAAAGGTGTTTTCCTGATTCCCAGCGTCTGTTCCTGGCGCTCCGCTGAGTCACTCCGCTCACCTGACAGCTCCAAAGGGGTTTTGGTACTGCGGTCATGGCAGAGTGAACGCTACCAACAGAAGACAAGCCCCGGTCCCACATCTGCCACACATTGGCACAACTCTGAGATTTCAGAGTCTTTATCGCTCAGCATGGTGGGAGAAGCAGAAAGAAGCCAGCGTTAGGCTCTGGAGGCAAGGAGACATCTATCGACCTGCAAACTGAACGTGTTCTATTGTGGATGTTGTCACGGGAGTGTGTCCAGCCTGCATGCAGTCCCCAGCAGAGCTCCTCCACAGCAAAGAACCCCATTTCCCAACGGACGGGCAGGGCTTCAGAGGGAGATGCGGGCACCCACGCGTTCAGCTGAGAGTTTTCTGTAAAAAGCCCACAGCCAGCTAAACAGAATCTCTATGCATCTCTATGCTCTTTGCCCTCCCTCCTAACCCCGCAAGCCTTTCCTGAGGACTGAGTGTAGGCCCAGTGCCTGGAAGTCAGGGAGTAACTTTGTTTTTCTGAGCCTCAGCTTTTTTTCTGCACAACAGGAACAATAATATTGACCTAAAAAGGTTGTGTGGAATTGATGAGATAATGAATGCAAAACACGGAGCGTATGCTGCACACACGCGAAAGGTGCTCATTCTCAACCAGCATCCCCTCTCCTCCCTCGTCTATCCCTTCGTCCAGCCTCCAGCCTCCTGCCTCCTTCCTGCGCCAGCCAGCAACTTCAGCCACACTCTGGATCTAGTCCCAGTCTGCTTGGCTGAGGCCTGGTGTTCACTGCACTTATTCTGCCAGGCACCCTGTGATTTACTTTTCTAGTGAGTTAATTGCAAAATCCATATGGAGCAGAGAGAAAACATCAACCCAAGCTTGCCACGAAAAGCAGGGGAACAGAGGAAGCTTTCCATCTTGGCCAGCGCAGCCTGGAGAGGCAGGGAGGGAGGAAGATGTTGCCGCACCGTCTACAGAAAGGCAAACCTGCCAAGTGCAAGGCGGGGTGCATGGTGTTCGGGGCCTGGTTATTCTGCTATTATTTGTATTTTCATCCCTTTAGACAAGAATCTCTCTGAGGTTTTAGAAACCCACAAAATAGGTTATCAAATCTCAGTATGCTTAAGAAGCACCTGGGAGGTTTATTTAAGATGCAGATTCCCAAGTTTCTCTTGCCAGAGTTTCATCCAATAAGTTTGGGATGGGGCCCCAGAATTTATACCCAGTGCACATACCTGCAGACCAAATGTCAAGAACCAGCCACGCAAAGCAAAGATCAATAATTCAGGAGTTAGAAGAATTTAAGATTGGTTCTTAGTTCTTGAGCAAGTCACTTCATGTCTCGGAGCCTCAGATTTCTTATCTCTAAAGCAGGAATGAGAATATCTACCTGACAGGACCATTGAGAAAATAACATAACAGATATTAAAGGCCCTTAACACAACTCTTGGCACATGGAAGGCATTCAAAAAAAAATCGAAGAAACAATTTACTTTTCTTTCCTGGAGAAGGTTCTCTTTAAAACTGGCCTGGGCATCTTTGCTCCTGAATATTAATACATTTTTGTATCTGTTTACAAGCCACGGCATCCAAAAAGGGGCCTTTGGGGGAAGCCAGCTCTTGTTTTGAAAGCACTTTGAAGATGAAAAGGTGTCAAATCCTCTAGGGACATGGTTGGTGGAAGTTAAAACAAATGTTTATTTTAATTTGGTGAGTTATAATTTATTAAAGGCTTTTGGAAAATGGAAGTACTATTTATGTTGTCACAAGGGACCCAACAGTTTTGAATAGTTCGTAGTTAATTCATTCGTTTAAGAAACATTTATGAGCACCTGGGGGCTAGGCCAGCTGAACACGTGCCGGCCCTCCGGGGGCTCAGGGTCTGAACAGTGACAGCAACTTCGTTCTCATCACTGTGGGGGCTGCGGGAGCCCAGAGAGCAGTGACTTCCCTCATCCTAAGGGTCTGGGTCTGAGGAACAGTAGGAAATGACTCCAGTTTGAAAGCACTCAGATTGATACACAATTTAAAAACCAATTCTGGTACAATAGATGTGCAATTTGAGATCCCTGGAGGAAAGAACTGTTTTCTCCAGAGATTACCCCACACCTTTAATTTCTAAGACACTCAGGAAGGTTGGGCAGAGTCTCTCCTAAGCTTCAGGCCCTAATATCCAAGTGCTTCAAAGATACCTTGATTTGGAAGTTCCAGAAGTACTTCAGACTCCACAATGTCTAACAGCTTATTATTTTTCTCTATAGCCATGCTCCAGCATTTCCTCGCTGTACCCACACAGTTACCCTACTATGGTCTTGATGTTTGTGTGCCCCCCAAATTCAATATTAAAACCTAATCCCCAATGTGGTGGCATTCAGGGGTAGGGCCTCTGGGAGATGAGGTCCTGAGGGCTCTGTCCTCATGAATGGGATTAGTGCCCCTATAAAAGAGGCTCAAGGGAGCTTGTTTGTTCCATCCACCATGTGAGGACACAGAGAGAAGGGACCATCTATGAAGCAGAGGGCAAGCCCCTACCAGACACTGAATCTATTGGCACCTGGATTTTGGCCATCCCGGCCTCAAGAACTGTAACACATTTCTGTTGTTTGTAATTTACTCAGTCTAAGGTATGTTGGTATAGCAGCCCGAATGGACTAAGACATACCCCCAATCAAAAGCCATGTTATAAACCTGTGCCCATTGCCGCTCTTGCCACCCACATCTACTTATTTCCCAAATTTTATCAGTTCTTTCACCTGAGTACCTCTCAAATCTGTCTGCATGATCACTACTCTGATTCCAGGGGCTATAATCTGTTTCTAACTCTCCTCTGTTGAGTGGAACCAGGGTAACCTTCCCAAAATATACACATGGATCACATCCCTTCCTAGAATGCCTTTCAATGGCATTCCCTCCCCTATGGAATAAGATTTGAACATCTATGCATGGTGCCCAAGGCCCTGCTCATCTAGACTCACCCTGGCCACACAAGCCAGCAGCACTGAGCTCCTGCAGTCACAACTGTCAGCACATCTGAGCATGCCGTGACACTTCCAGCTACACGAGCAGCACCCCCAGCCCACCCTGGGGGAGTCCAGAGAATGGCTCCCTCCTCTCAGATCTCGCATCACGACTCCTCTTCCCCCTCCAACACACTTTTGAGTCCCCTCAGCTGTTAGGTCTGGTCACTTGTCTCTTCTGCTGGATGGAAACACCTCAGAGGACGGTGTTTGACTGTGTTCATACCCCAGCGCTTTGAAACCTAAGCTGTGCAGAGATTTCTGGTGCTTGCGGTATCATTCTGGGCATGTGGGAGGAGCAGATTTCCCTGCCCCTTTGTAGTTAAGTGGGGCCGTATGACTAAGCCAGACTTACAGGCTATAAGAAGCAGCCCCCGAAGCCATTTGCTCCAGACACAGTGGCTACAAGGTGGTAGAGCTTCCATCATCTTAAGTCCTTGAGAGACTGTGTGGAGTAAATTTTCCCCACTCCCCACCAAAGCCTGTTGGGAACACAACATGAGAAATACACTCTGCTAAGCCACTGAGATATTAGGGTTTGTTTTTTTTTGTTTGTTTGTTTTTTTTTACTGTAACATAAATTAACCATTTGTTGTATTATATATTTAGCCAGTAACCTATACTGACTAATATAGAAATCTATGTCTGTCCATAATCACTAAAACAGGACATGGAAATATCAGCTTCTCCATAAATATCTGATGAATGAATAAATGAATGCTGGAATGGATGAATGAGCAAATAAGTCTAGAAAAAAGAACACAGGATCTGGAGTCAAAATAGCCTGTAATAACCACCCCAATCTCTTCCCCCACCAAATTCCCAAGCACTATTCTTATCTCCACTTGGCCCCAGAGGCAGGATTTAACCTTTTGGTTCCTCTCCCTGAAGTATCTCTGTGTTGATGCCAACCAAAAAACCCTGGTGTATGCCTTTGTGTCTCGAGGAATGGCACTGGTGACATATTTTTGCCGATTTTCCACCAACCCATAATCCCATTGACTTTAAACTTCATGCTTCCAGGGTGACATCTGGACTTGGTCCCAAGGATGCGGATTCCTGAGCTCCCTGAACCAAAGGATTCTAATTCTGACAGCACCCCCACCCCACCAGATTAAAGAATGGCCCCATTAGACCAAATATCTTTTTACAGGTGGGGAAAATATTCAGTAATTGCCCTTAAATCTTTCAACACATTTCAGTTAAGCACAAAAGCAGGGCCGTGAGTTTTGGATTGATTCTACATATTTTCAAAAACAAACACAAACATAAAGAATGTCATTCCAAAGTCATAGTTTCCTGAAATAACTGCTTAGCGAGAAGGTCAGGGCACTAATAAAAACATCTAGCAGGGAGCACCTGGCTAATCAGGTAGGAAGGTCACCGAGCAGCAGTGCTGAAAGGGAGTGGGCCCGGGTGCCTGGAAGGCGGGGAGACCGGGTAGCGGGGCTGCCAGGACCCTCAATGAAAGGAGGTGGAGGAACTAACCTTGGCCAATGCCTATTTTGCCATCTGCGTGGTTTCTTCGATCTCTACCTGTGCTTTACTTAAATTAGCTTGTGAGTGCTGGGCCTGAAACTAGGCAGAAGCACACGGTACTGGAAACAGGAGGGGTTCATATCTTACTCCATCTGTAAGAGCTGAGTGACTTTGGGCAAGCCCCCTGCCTTTGTGATTCTTAGTTTTCCTATGTATAGAGTAGGAGTGAATATAGCAACCTCCCAGTGTTTTGAGGATTACACAGATTACCTGTGTTAAGACAGAAAACAAATATCCACAGCATGTTGGCCTGCATCCCCTAACCCCAGACACCCAAGGCCTGATCCTGCAGACACGGTCAACACATGTGTGCTACAGAAATGGGGAAGTGAGGTGATCTAGGTGGTTTTTTTTTAAAGTATTTTTTTAATTATGGAAAACTATACATAACATAAAGTTTACCATTTTAAAGTGCACAATTCAGTGGCATTTAGGATATTCCCAGCATTATGCAACCATCACCACTACCTAGTTCTAGAACATTCTTGTCACTCCAAAAAGAAACCCTCCCATATCCATTAAGCAGTTATTCCCTCTCCCACCTCTCCAAGTCTATGGCTGTTTTAGCTAAAAATCAATACTTTAAAACACGGCTGGTGGATAGCGCTTTGGTAAGAAAGTTGGCAGGAGCTGGTCAAGCGTGAGTTTACTTCCCGAGTGCCACTGCACGCCCAGCTCTGTGGGAGGCGCGGGCAGGTGCACAGGCCCAGCTCAACCAGGCATGTGCAAAGACGGGCAGGAGGTTGTGACCGGGGAACTTGAAGGAGCACAGTGGAGTTGGAACCATCAGGGCAGGGTGCTGAGAGAGGGGGCCAAGGGGGGGCCTGATGCAGGGAGATGTGGATTGAAGTCCATGAATCAACGAAGGGAAGCTCAGCCTCGTTTTCTCCTGCCTGGCGTGGTCTGGGGAAGCTCCTGGGAGGAGAGGTACAGGAGCCATGCACCCCCACCCCCTTACTGACATGTCTTCAGGGAGGGCCCTGGCCTGGCTGCTGCTGGGGCTCAAGCTGCAGGGAAGCCTGACTTGGAGGCAGGCAGCACGGACAGTTAATGAGTGATTTATTGGTGCTGCCGCAGAAGCAGCTTCTC
Source organism: Propithecus coquereli (assembly GCF_000956105.1). NCBI lineage: Eukaryota > Metazoa > Chordata > Mammalia > Primates > Indriidae > Propithecus > Propithecus coquereli. Next base: position 1,287,141 of record NW_012149108.1, read on the forward strand.
TGGGACCTGTTCCTAATTAACAGCCGCTAACTGAACGATGCCTTTTTTTTTTTAGAAGTGGAAAAAAAAGGCCCCCAAAGCCTTTCTTCTCCATCTTACTGGGAGATAAGACTTAACCTTTGCTTGCTGGCTGATTCTAAAATACAACATGTATTTGGCAGAAATCCCCACCCACTCCTCCCCTCCTGTGAACACACACTCATGTATAGCCAAATCCACACACTCTTGTTCACGTGTTCCCCACACACCACCGTACGTTTGTTCCCACACTAACAGGATCGCACGGACACTGTCACGCACTCGCACGCACATGCTGTGTGTCTGCACTGTACGCCTGCAATCACACATGCACATGCATTCCTGCACCGTCACGCCCTGGGCTCAGCACGCAGCCACGCCCCCGCCATTCCAGGCAGGGCCGCAGGGTCACCCACGTGGTCTCAGGCAGGAATCTTCTCCGTGGCATCACATCTGCAGTGAAGGGGCTGACTCACCTAGAAGGGGCCTAAGATTGGGAGCCCTGACCCGGCTCGCTCAGCTGTGAGGTGGCGTGAGCCGGGGGAGGGAGCAGCAGCTGGGACCCAGGGGCACTGTAGTCCAGCGCGGAAAGTGGCAACTGCTCTGGCATTCCGACTAAAAAGGTTTCTCCCGTTACGGTTCATGGGGCACCGAAAAGCCACACAGTCACTTAAGAGCCAGGCTTCTGAGTGGTAGGGGGTTCAAAGTGCCTGGCTCCTAATGCGCATCTGTTATGGGAAGAGCTGTTCCCCCACCCCCAAAAAAGATATGTTGAAGTCCTAACCCCCAGTGCCTCAGAATGTGACCGTATTTGGAAGTAGTTGGTGCAGAAGTAGTTAGTTGAGGGTATACTGGGGTAGGGTGGGAACCTACTCCAGCATGACTGGTGTCTTGGAAGAAGACAACAGCACACAGGAAAAACGTCACCTGATGACACAGGCGGAGACTGCAGTGATGCATCGGCAAGCCAAGGAACGCCAAAGATGGACAGCAACCCGCTAGAAGCTCGGAAGAGGCAAGGAAGGATCCCCTACAGGTTTTGGAGAGGCCATGGCTCTGTCCACACCATTATTTCAGACTTCTGCCCTCTAGAACTAGGAGACAGCAAGCTTCTGTCTTTTTAAGGCACTCGGTTTGCGGTCCTGTGTTACAGCAGCCCTAGGAGACTAACGCAGCATCCAGTGAGTATCAGTTCCATTCTCTTCTTTCCTCTTTCTGGGCCTCAGTCCATATTTTGAGACACGGGCTGGGACCCCATGCTAGTCTGTGCACATTTATGGAATCTCATGTGCTGGGCCCTGATTACACCGAGGTAGACGGAGAAACCGTGGCCTTGCTGAGATCAACACAGAGCTGCGGAAAGGCTTCAAAATAAGTACAAAGTGGACCACTGAAGAAAAATAATGCCTCTGATCAAGACACAGACTTTAAAAGGTCTTCAAATTCCCTTCCTCTGACATGACACAATCCAGAGCTGCTGAAGGGGACAGCAAGGTTAACCGTCATTCCTACTTAAAAGGTTTCACCCCAGCTTTTGGGCTCTAGATACTGAGTTTCATTAAGACATCGTCATGGTGGAACACAAAGGCAATCAACAATGGGCAGTTCTTTTTCATATTAATTAGCTAGCTGCTCAGTGATAAAAGACAGATCAAGCCCACCCTTGCTCTGGGGATGCCAGAGTAGGCTCACTTTGCTGGTGTTATGACAGCAGCTTTCTTCCCCTCTCAGTTCAAGTTTAATAGCAACTACAAAAGATCAACGGGCTGATGCCCTCTACTGATACATCACACAAATCAGGTGCCAGGGCCTGGGCTTCTGTGGGCTGTGACTTTTTGTGGTCCTGGAAGTTCCTTGTCTATGAGCACATTTGGGTTTCGTCCCAGAGCTGTCCTTCTTTTGGACTAATACCAGTCTCAGCAAGCACCTTGGCAAGCCTCCCCTTTCTGCGCCCATCTGCGTCGTGTCGAGGAGGCCTGCAGCACTGGGCAAAGTGCAGGTTTGGAGTCGGGCAGATATCTATGTTTGAATTCAGCCTCTACCACTTATTAGATAGGTGGCCTAAGGGATGGCACTTAGCTTGTCTCAGCCCCTATTTCCTTATCTGCTAAAAAAGAAAATACCGATCTTACAGAGGTATGAAGAGGATGAAATGGGATTACGCATTTAAAGAGGCTCATATAGTATCTGACCTAAAATAAACTCAATAAATAATAATTATTAAATAAGCAATTATTTAGTAGTAATTAATATATAAAAGTACCTATTATTAAATAAGTTACTTTCATTATTATTTTCCCTGTACACAGATTTATCATGGGCACAAGTCACTGAAGGCCCAGGAAGCCCCTGTCATATCTGGTACAGTTGCTCTATTCCTTTGTCTTGGTTGGGGATAAGAAAGAGGAAAACAGTCCCTGCCAGCCAGGAGCTGGCCTGGCACTCAGCGTGGGGCTGTGGCATTCTCCTGTTGTATATAAACAATCGCAGGCACCAACCGCAGCCAAGGCAACTCTGACTGTAACGGATTAAGACAAAAACAAGGCCCCTCTGCAGTCATGCCTGAACTCAGACGAAACCAAGAGCATTGTCCAAACCACAACATGACCAAACATCCCCCATCCTGCCCAATATGAGACACTGCCATGTCTTTTCCAATTACCACTTTAATGTCCTGTCGTCCTTCCTGCCCCCTACATAATATTTATTAAGCTACCCCAGCACAGAATTGCCCCCGTTCCCTGACAGATCCAGCCCAGAGCTCCACTCCCCTGAACCCACCCCCACAGCATCTAACACAAGCCAAACCCTGCATGTCCTTTCTGACATCCTGCTCAGACTCCCGATGGCTCCCCGTGGTATGCTTTCTTCCTTGCTGCAAAGAGTCAGTGAACCCTCTTTGTTCAATTAACTATAGGTGAGTTCCTGGTGGTCGTTGGCTGGACAGCATTAACAGGGATTCTAATGTCACCCGGCCCTAACAGGGAGACAGATTTAGGGTAACATGGTCTCTGGGACTTTTCCACACCTGGCTACCAGGTAGAGCTTTCTCTCTAGCCTACTTTCTCCATCAAACAGGCATCCTGGCCCCACAACCTCCAAGCTGTCTCTTCTGCCAGTGGAACTCCTGAAAACCGTGTTCGGATGGGTAGGGGTAAGAGGCTGTGCGGGTGGACATTCTCCCTCCTGTGGTCCTGTCCCAGCTCTCTCTTGGTCAGGTGCTCAGAACCGCAGGAGACCTTAGGAATCCTTTTATCCAGTCACCCAAGCAGGGCTGGATTTCTCCTGCTGATTCTCTGGCTTCTCCTCGCCCCCACCCAGGGCTCGCCCACAGCACTGACGCACCAGTGTGCAGGAAACTGCCTAGGTAGGTGCCCGTCGTCCTCTCCACACTGTGAGCCCCTGAGGCAGAGACCACGCCTGCTGCTTCCAAGCCTTCCTGCAGCCCTGCAGCTCCAGCACTCGCCTGGCACAGACGGCTGAACAGGCAGCACGCAGCCAGTTCCTGAGTGTCACAACTCCCCACCCTCCCCATCCCCAATTCAGCAACACCACTATCGACCAAGCAGCACTGTCCCACTGTGAGATTCATGTGGACAAGGTTTGCTTTCCCCTGAGTAAGATCCACCCTTTCATTTTCTCTTCACTTTCACTGTCAGCACTAGCAGTAAGCTTTCTGTATTGGGCAATTTCTAATAGATAACGTTTTATAATCACTTTCGAAGAGTTACTGCATAAAGGATGATCAGTAGAGAAAGTTACAATGCTGTCCTGAGAAGCATACACTGGGGGGCTGCTGGGGCCACTCACTAGTTAAACAGCAGGGCAGTCCAAGAGGCAGCGTGCAGAAAGAGTGAGCACAGCAGGCCTGAGACTGCATCCTTAGGAGGGGCCGCTTGCGAGGTTGGCCCTGGGCTGGTGTTTGGCTGGTAAACACTTGCCTATTCCCTAAATGGTAGGACTGGATCGCTGTGCCTAGACCGTACAAATAACGACTTTATGTTAAACACCTGCTATCCTGTGAGCCTGGAATTGGTACATGCTAGGCAGAGGGTACCTAGTGACCAGCCCTGGTCAGCACCTTGGGCCCTGGGTCTCTCTTGAGCTTCCCTGGTGGGCAGCACTTTGCAGGTGCCAGCCCAGCTCAGCACGGAGGGAATCAAGAGTGTCTGTGTGACTGCTAAGAGAGCACTCTTGGAAGCTCGCGCCTGGTTTCCTCCTTGCTCTGTCCCATATGCCTTTTCCCTTCGCTGATTTTGCTTTGTAGCCTTTGCTGTAATGAATCTTAACCATGAGTATGATACATGCTGAGCCCCGGAGTCCCGCTAGTGACTCACTGAGCCCTGGACACACCCGCCACAGCCTCCAAGTGCAGGTCCACTGTCAGGGCTCACAGCCAGGTGTGGACTCGGGTGCCCTGGACTCAGGAGATGATGTCATAATTTATGAAACGTGAGGTATTAAAGGGCGTTGTGGGCTATTCTACACTCCCTAATTGTGAATAAGAATGGCCAAGCTGCCAGAGCAGACTCTCTTGAAGAGCTTTTTAAATCTAGCTGGGGAAAAAAAATGACACAATACTTTCTCCAAATAAAATCCACCTTTTAGCACTACTAACGCTAGCACCGAGGTAATAAATTATTGAAGGCTGTGGATGCAGGTGGAAAGAAGGATAAGTCCTGTGGGCTTCAGCGGTTTCCCTCCTTTTGCTACCAGGTGAGGCTGCCTGCAGAGCGGGCGCGATGCCCGGAGGCGCCTCCTCCTGATTGCTGTCTAACTTCTGACTTAGCCCAGTTGGTTCCTATTTGAAGAGCCTCCTCCTGCTCTTTCACAGCCCACTTCACACCCGCGATGGCTCTTCTCTCCTCCCTCTTCCATCTTTACAAGCTGCTGGAACTGCAAACAATTTCGCTTTGTTTATCCCATGCTTTGAACCTAGTTTGTTCCATACACAGGATTTCCTTCTTGGAGGCACATTCAGGAAAGCAATTTGTTTTGTAGTTAAGGTACTACAAAACCGAGCACAGCAAACTCATTTAGGAGCCAGGCTGCTGAGTGGTGGTGGAGAGAAAATTCCCTCTGCAGCGTTTGGAACATAAAGGGTTTGGCTATTTATCTGAAGGGGGATTTCTTCCAGAAGGAGGATCGTTCTCATGGAGCTGACTGGGAGAAACTGGCCTAAGGGAAAGCAGGCTTGCTGGAACCTTTCACACTTGGCCATGGTACCTTGGAAATCATCTTTGGCGGTAAGAGCCAGGCTGACCCGCTGCCAGAAAGAGCTACGAACAGCTGTGCGCGGGTGTGGAGTCGGATAGACCTGGGCTTGGATCCCTATTCTGTGATCTCAGAGCACTGCCAAACAATGATGAGACTGATATCTACCTCGAAGCTTGTTGCACATGTTAAACAAAATACAAAAACACTTTGTAAATCATGAAGTACAGTGCAATTAATAATAACAACAGCATACACTTATATAGCACTCCCTGCATGCCCGGCACTATACTGTTTTAACTCTTTTAACTCATTTTACCGTTACAACCACACTGTGAGGTCCATATCAGGATTATCCTCATTTTCCAGGGGAGGAAACTGAGGCACGGAGAGATTAAGAGCCTTGCCTCATGTAACACAAGGAAACACAGCTAATAAGCGAAAGAGCTGGGGTTCAAGCCCAGGCAGTCTGGCTCCAGAGTCTGTGCATTTATGCGTAAGTCACCAAGTGTTTTTTGGAGGGGCTGGTCTGGTACATCGGCACCTTCTAAACCTACGAAAGTATTGACCGTCATTCACTCAAATAGTTTTATATTCCTGTCTCCATCAGGGTAAGAGCTTTGGATTTAGATAGCCATGCGTTAGGTATCAGCTCTGTGACTACCTGGCTGGCAAGTTACTTAAGCTTTTAAGGCCTCAGTTTCATCACCTGTAGAATGGGAATAACAACCCCTACGTTATAGGCTGATCACAATAAAGAAATTAAACAATGCATGCATGCTATTAATCTCTGGCTCACTGTAAATGTATAATAAATAGTAAACATTAGTCTTTCAATTATGGACAGGTAGAGTTCATAAGTAAAAAGAAATAGAGAAAGGGGCAGGGGGATGGAACAAAGGAGAGAGGGAGGGAAAGAGCAGTTAGCAGTATCGATCATGGCTTACGTACCTTTTCAGATTCCCTTGGGGCCACCATTGGCTGGACTCTCAGCCAACTGATCCACCTTAGCTGCCACTGTGAGAAGTCAACCCTTCCTGGGCCTGTTGAGCTGCTGCCCAGAGCCAGGGAATGCTTTGTCCTGCCTTCCTCCCACAGACTATTCTGGAGGCATGACTTCTATGTATGTCTCTCTGCAGCTTGTTGTGATGCTGGCCAGCATGGAAACACATTGCCTTTCTTTGCTTCTCATCTTTCTTAGACTCGCTTCCTTGCTCCCTCCCTCACTCCCCTGAGATTGCATCTCCCAAATAAAGCATCAGCATTTAATACTAGCCTCAGCTCTGTTTTCTAGGAAATTCAGACTAAATCAAGTTTATCAGGACGAGAGGACAGGAATTAGATATGCAAACAAACTGTTTATAAACAAACTCTGATAACTAGTTGGGCACCCTCTGAAAGATCCTTAAAGTCCAAATTTAGCAGAGGTAGGACTTTAGATTATTGATATGTCAAGTTCGTGGTTAGTTAGCTATCTAGGGCAAATGCATTATAAATATAGGCTCCAGCCAGACCTGAAGCTTTATTCTATTGACCTGCTTGCAATTAAGACCTAAAGGCAATTCCAGTCTTCTCAAGAGCAGGTTCACCCTAGATGTCTACCCATACCTGGATCGGCGAAGATATCTGACACCTTTAACTTCTCCTTGCTTAAAGCTTTTCTAGTAGTTCCTCATCAACTTCAGGAGAAAGGCTGAACTCTCAAGCCAGTAATTTGGAACCATTCTGCACCATGATGGAGCCAGCTTTCCCCTCTGGCCTCATCTCTTCTTAATCCCACAGGCTTTAGCCATAACAACTGTTCACTGTTTCCTAAACAGCCCTGCAGCCAGGACAGACCGCAGCCCTCTGACTGCTTGTACAGTGAGCCTTCCTTACCAGTGCTGCTCCCTGCCATCAGGGAGGTGGGGACTGTCACCTTGAGGAGAGTTTAGGGGAAGGTCTGGTCCTAAGAGTTCTTTCTTAAAGAGTATTTTTTGGGGTTTGCACTGAGCCTGGCTCCGGGGGTCCTATGGTAATTGCTGCCTCCCACGTCTCATGTATCAAACCTGCATGAACTTGATATCAATAATTGCCTCTCCACCCTTTGCTCCCGTGCTCCCCCACAGCCTGAAGTCAAGGAGGGCAAGGCATCTCTATATGGTGGCCCATCTGCCTGGGTTGTAATGTGACATCAAACTTATAGTAAGGATTCATGGGTTGGGAGGAGCCCAGTTTCTCGTGACATGCTGTGCTCATCTGTCTGCCCTGGGTCCCCCTCCAGTTGCCTTTGCACTCAGTGGAGACAGCCAGCTTGTCCTCATCCAGCCCTGTATGCTCCTAAGTCAGCTCTCCCTGTTGGGGGAGGCTTTTCCTGCAGTCCTCACAGCCCATGGCTACCCAAGGCTTATCAGTCACCCAAAGGCCATTTACATCGAGGGGAGCGGGGAGTGGACAGCCAGCCAGATCTACAAACCAGGGATTCCAACTTTATCATTACATAAACCCCATGACCTTGAGCAAGTCTGTCTGGCCCCAGAGCCCATCTTCTTCCAACTGAATCATGAGGCCCTGCCCAGATACACACTCATTCTCAGTAAGAGGACCCTAGAAATACTAGGCCAGTTTTTGATCAAGACTATTACATCACAAATCCTGGAATTTTCAAGCTAAGGGGTCCTTGAAGGAAGGAAATTAACAACCACAAGGTCCAGCTATGTGTCGGGTGCCATCTTTGAAACTTGGTTTTACTGAAATCCACAGTAGCAAATACATTTTGCATGATGACCTGGCACATGTGCTGCATGTAAAGTATAACTGAAATATTTCACAAAATTATACTTATCTTACTATGTGCCTTGTGCTCCATTCTGCTTCTTTCTATTTATCACTATGATTTTAAAGGATGGCATTGAGCCACAGAATTTATTTCATGATCAGTTATGTAGTTATGACCCACAGATTAGAAAACGCTATGCTGGTTCTGTCGTGTGCATGATCACCTTCCATCCTCATTACAACCCTGGGAGGTTGACATTTATTATTCCCTTGCTGCAGATGAAGAAACCGAGCCCCAGTGAGATTCAGTACTTTGCACGAAAGCACCCAATTCCTAAGTGGCTGAGCTGGGATTCTGAGTTTGACGCCAAAGTCCCTTCTCACTGCCTGAGATTCCAACAGCCCTGTTTGGTTGATGGGAAAACTAATGCTCAGAGAAGTGATTGGCCCAAGGTCACACTGGGACTGGTGACGCAGCCTGACAAGCAGATTCATCCCTGGACTCCACACACCCCGCACTGGAACTAAGCTCTGTGGGCTGTTTTCCCAGCATCAGTCATTCCCTTTCTTCCCTGAAGTCATCCTAGGTCAGGTGAAGTTCAAACAAGCTCAGAAACTCACTCCCCTTAGACAAAGCTGAGCTCACTGAGGGGGAAAGAAATGCTTCTTAAACGTCTTTTGGTAGGGAGTTTGTCATTGTGCACATGCTTCCACTGGAATTGAAAGTCATGTTGGCTCAAATTAAAAGCAAAACTCTGATTTGCTGCCCCTCTCTGCACACTCAGCGGGTCTTAACTGAGTTTCAAGAATGCGATCTATCTTAATTTAGCATGGCTCTGAGTCTCCTGTCTCCCTTTTCCTCCTTTCCCAGAGCAGAAGTGGGGTGCTGCTGCACTAGTATGTGCTGTCCCCCAGGGAGAGTCACAGAGCTCGCCAGAGGAGAGTGCCGGCGGGGTGCATTGAATCTGGGCCAGGACTTCTTAAAGCCCTTTTACAAGGGACTCCCAAGAACAACAAGGCCAGTAGCTGTCAGGTGTGAGCTCCCAGACCACAGGCAACCTCAGCAGAGTTGGTGCTATGGAGAGGAGGCCCCAGGTCGAACTTCACTGAGGCAGCTTGAGACGACCAAGCAGAAGGAAGGGCTGAAACTAGGGCTGAAGGGAAGCCAAGATTATAATAAAAAACAACGGTGCCAAGCATCTCGTATGCAAAACAAGGCAAGGCCAGGAGTGGGAGTCAGGCAGCAAGGTCCGAAAGCAAGATGGAGCAAGGAATGAGGGACGGGCAAGGGATGTGGTTTGTGGCCAAAGCCATGAACCATGATCAAGAGATCACGGGACAGGCAGTGCCTAAAGGACCCTGCAACTGGGTCGAAGTAGCCGTGAGGCCAGGAGAAGGATGTGAGTCCTCTCCTGAGAGTACCAGAAAGCCCATTTTGGTCACAGAACCTAGGAGTACTGAGGTCGTTTTCAATGCTAAGGAGATGGTGGGGTGGAGCAGGGGAGAGCGAGCTCTGTTGCCCTCAGCAGGTGTAGACACCATCCTCACTGCCTCTACGGCTCACCCTGGCCTGAGCCCCCATCATCTCTTTCCTGGATTACTGCAATAGAGTAACACAGCTTCCAGAAATATCCTGTTCAAGCATTAGTCAGACCTTGTCACTCCTCAGCTCAGAACCCTCCTATGGCTCCCCATGCACTGGCCTGCACACACCCCTACCCCACTTTGGCCTCCTGCACTACTGCAGCCTCTCTGGCTTCCACGCTGCTTTTCAAACAGGCCGCGCACACTCCTACCTCAAGGCCCTCCAGCACCTGCCCTTCCCTCTGCCGGGATCACTTTTCTTCCACACATCCCACAACTTGCTCCCTCACCTACTGCAAGACTTTGCTTAAAGGTCACCTTCTCTGTGAAGCCTTTCCTGGCCACCATGTTTAAAACTGCACCCCCTCTAGCCCTGGGACTCACTACCGCCCCATAACACTTATCATCTTGAAACACCCTATATAATCTAGATTTTAACTTGCTCATCGTCAATCTCCCCGCTAGAATGCAATCTCCCCATGAGAGGGGGTAGTTTTGTCTGTTTTGATCATTGCTGGAACCCCAGTGCCTAAAACAGTACCTGGCACATAGCAGGTGTTCAACAAATGGCTGTGAAATGACAATCCACCCGACTTGCCACTTTCCCTCCTAGCACACACTGCTCCACGCTCCCAGCTGCACACACTTGTCTTCCAGCCTCATGGGACACACCTTCTACGTGTGCACCTCCAGGCTTTGTCCTCACCGAGTGCCCTTTCTACCCTCAAAGCCTACGCCAGCCCTTTTCCATAAAACCTTCCCAGATACATCCTGGTTGGACTTTTCTCTTAAACCTTTACAATCCCTACTTCAAAGGCCTTTTCTCTAGCATGTCACAATTTGAGAGTGGCCTGGTCTGATCTCTAGGTTGTGATCGGCTTCGAATAGGTTATGGATTCTGCTTCTTTTCTTAAAGTTTCTAACGTTGACAAAGAAGTACATGCTCTGGATACAGCCAGAATCATCCCCCAGACTGCATATATTTTATGTGTTGAGCTAACAGAACAGAGTGCAGAGGTCAAGAGAGACAACGGGCAATGGAGCGAGACGGGTCTGGACTCACACCCTGGCTCTGCCATTCACTAGCTGTGCAACCTTCCACAAGTCGCCTAACTGCTCCAAATCTCAGTGTTCTTGGCTGGAAAATGAGGAGAGGCTAAGAATCAGTGGGCTTGTTGTCTCCAAGGTCCCTTCTAACACACAGATGCTCAGATGCTCTGGCTCTAACAGGCCCTTCCCTGTCCTCTCTGGAACTTGGGGGTTACAGTGGGCACAGAGTTTCCGTGGACAGCTCTCTGCAGTAGGAAACTCTGATTCCTTGAAAACATCGGGCCCCTCTGCATTCCTGGGAGCGGTGTGGGCTGGCTCCCAAAGCAGAGTAGTCACATATGGGGCCCAACTTCCCATTCTAGAGGATGGTGTCCCTCTGTACAATGGATTGGGTTGCTAGAGTACTTTGATCATTTTGGGACTTAATGATAGATATTCTTATACATCTTAAAAACCAAGTCTCATGAGTATGGGGCCAGCGAGGGTAGAGGATAAATTGAGTTAATTGGTAATGAGCTCCTTTCTCACTGTGCTTTGGAGCTACTCACCTAATCTACTGACTGTGAATGAGCAATCTGGCTGCCTAATTAGGTTAACCAATAATTTCCCTTTTGACATTAGGCTGCTTGATAATTTGGTGTTGGGGTGGGGGGAGCGTGTAACTGTAATTCTGTTTCACTGTTTCTTTTTAAAGTGAATTTCTCAATCTGCCTCTGGGATTAAGGCATGCAATGAACTCCTGCTGTTCCCCAGACCCGCCATGCCTCTGCACGCCTCCACGCCTTGGCTCACGCATCGCCTCTGCTGGGAGTGCCTCTCTCAGATCCCTCATGCTCCGTGAAATCCTGCTGGGCCTCCAAGCCCGGGTGCGTGACATGAGTGGAATGAAGGAAGGAGGCTTTGCACCCTCAGGGCAAAGCAAACGGCTCCCTGACTGTCATCCCACAGCTCTTTACAAAATTAATATTAATAGCTAGCATGAATTGAGGACCAACACAGACCAGGCGTTTCACAAATGCTGTAGAACAGGCTCACGGCAACGCTTCACGGAAGGAAGGCGGCATGCTGTGTTTGTATTTTATTATGGTGGTAAAATATACATAAAATTTAATCCTTTGAACCATTGTTCAGGGAGGTGAGACTCTGCACAAGGTCTCACGGCTAGGACATGGCACAACCAGGGCTCGAGGCCGGTCTCCCCACTGGACTCTGAAGCTAGTGCTCTTTCCACTCCGCGCGCTGCCCGGGACACCTCCGTTACAGTGCGGAGCCACGAGGTGGTTAGAGCTCCACTCCCACACCATTCATCTAGATTCCACATTCTAGAATAACGCCAAGCATAGTTATGGAACAAATTTCAGAATGAATCACAAAACAGACACTGCGTCAACCTGACACAGTGGTTGGGAATGGAGCTCCAATTGCAGCCTCTGCTTTCTAAAAAACATTTATTGAGTGCCGACTGTGTTCCTGCATGGCGCTGGCTCCTCACTGCCCCCTGGCCTCAGCAGGAGAGGCCTGAGGGCTGGCTCTGCCTCATGGCCCCGAGGAGGAAGATTTGTGTTTACATTACCCAGTCAATTCTGTATTTATTTTAGATATTAAGCAGTGACATAAAAGCTGCTGACATTAACCTTCGGGGGCAGAAATTGTCTTTAATGGACCCCATAAAAGTTATTATTGATGGCAGCCGCATGCAGCATCACTGTGACCTCAGCAAAAGCCTCCACCGCTATCAATACTGTTGACAATTACTATTGACTAATGCAAGGCCGGGTGCGGAGGCAGAGTCGATGTTCCTGTGGCTGCAGGTTGCTGGGGTGATGCTTTACATTTTGCATTTATCTGCTAAGAATCTCTGAGAACTCAGTGGCACATTTCTGATGGCCTCAACTGAGAGTCCGACACTCTGGCTGACTCCAGCGGAGACAGGCAAAGGGCTCAGCCTATAGAGAGGACTCAGACCACCAGAGACACGAGTTCAAATCCAGACTTTGCCAACTTGCTGACTTACCAGTTGTCATAGCTCAGTTTGGAGCCTCAGTTTTCCCATATGGCAAATGGGAATGCTACTGAGTTGTCATGAGGACTAAAGGCAATGGTACAGGTGCAGAGATAGGCCCATAGCAAGAGGTTGCTGGCTTCCCTCTATGGCTGTAAAGGGGCCATGCTATGTTGTGCTGGCTAACATGTTCTGATGGTGAGGTCTGAGTTCTTATCACAGGAAAAGGAGAGAGCTGGGGCCGGGGGATGAAAGGGAGAGAAGGACAGGACGGACCAGAGAAAGATGGAAGAGCCAGAAAGGAACCAAGACTCCTGTGATAGAGCCTGGCTCCTGCTCAACTAGATATGTGGCCCTGTGCACACCCTTTTTCTCTCTGTGCCTCGGTTTCCTCAGCTCTGAGTTGGGGAGATAACAGTGTGAATCAAAGGAATGTGAACCTAATGCGTGAATAAAAGCGAGCCATTCCTAAGATCACTGTCATTATTTAGACCTAGTACTGTACAACAAAGCTGTTAATGTAACTCCCCAACTGGGAGCCAGTGCATGAGCCTTACGGCACCTGTGGGGTGTCTGTGTTTGGAGAATCCAGGCCCCTGGAAGGGATGCGGAGGCCAGGGGCCCTTTGTTAGAGTCACCTGCCACCCTCCTCTGCCTGCCCGTCTACCCTGAGCACAGTGAGGCCTAGAGTTCTGTGGCCAGCGTGGAAATGGATGATCAGAGAGAGAGGGCAACATGGCCTGGGGAGCAGGCAGCCATTCCCTGTGTCCATTAGCAAAGGCTGAACTTTTCAGGCTAGTCAAACATGTCATTATCTCCCAACAGAGGCTTAATTCAGCTGTAATTCAGCTCTCAGGGAATACCCAATAATGTGGGCGGTGTATACCTCACTCTGTCATGACTTTATGGAAAATGATCATTTGTCACCATGGCAAGAAGCCTTCAGAAGAACAAACAACCTAAGTATTTTGCTACAGAGGCAATTCATTATAACCAGGCTATAAGAGATTTTAGAGTCATACAGGCCTGAGTTCTAATCCCATCTTGCTGGCTGACCCATGCAGGTTTCTTAACCTCTCTGGGCTGCAGTTTACTTACTCTGTGCAATGGGGAAATAAAACTTTCTTCAGATGGTTGCAGGGGGAGTAAATGAGGTCACATAAGTTTGGTAACTTATCCATTAGCATATACATTAACAACTTAAAGGCTCTAAGAAGTCCTGCAGTAAAGATATTTGTTCAAATTTGTTTAACCCAGTGTTTCCTACATTATTTGAACACAGAACACTCCCTCTCCCATCTAAGAACTATTCATATTTGTATAACATAGGAAATGCTAATTTCATTTAAACTGTTACTTTATAGATGAGGAAACTGAGGTCCAGAGAAAGGATGCAGCTCACTCAATGCCACACCCCAGGCCACTGATGGACCTGGGGCTCCCTGCCCCCCATGGTGTGGTGGCACAGGCCCCATTTCCTCCGTGCCAGGCCTTGCACTGCCCTTCGATTTGGCGCTCTGGTTGCACACATGGTAGGGTGGGCGGTGGGGCTGCAGGCTCAGCATGGGCCTTGGTGGGAAGGTAGGTGAGGGAGTGTGGATGGTTCCCACGTAGAGAGGGAGACTCCTCAGCTGCTGAGGTCATGGCCCCCTCAGAGGTGGCTGGGGGTGAGGGGAGGGTGATACTGCCAAGCCAGTGACCAAGCCACTGCCACTCCTAGACAAGAACCCAGGCTCCCTAGGAAAACATCTGTGTCCTCTGGGAAGGGTGGCAGAATGGATGTTTGGAACTCTGCTGCACCTGACTCTTTAAGGGGATAAATTTTCCCACCTGACTCTGACCTTGCCTGGTCTCCTGCCTGGTCCCCAATCTGGGAATCAATCTTGGTCTTGCACAACTCAGCTGGAGCCTCCTTTTGAGACACTAACCCGTCTAAGCCCTCATCTCTGACCTGGTCCCTGCCCTGCCACAGGGGATCCTGGGCAGGAGTCACTGGGACCCTGCGTGTGGAGATGGAGGCCAGCAGGGGGCGCTGGCACCTGGCTCAGCTCACTCTCCCTCTTCTAGCTCAGCCTGCCCTCCCCACGCGGCTTGGCCGGGTCTGGCTGGGAGTGCCAGCCACACTCCTCCCTGGGTTTCCCAGAAACAAAAGACATCCGCCAGGCGGTGGGGCTGTCCCTGGGCTCTGCTATGCTCTGTCTTCTCTGAGCAGGCCTCTCCTCAGTGCTGACCCCGCTCAGCAAAGCTGCCCAGGGGCTGGCGGGGCACGAGATGCCACAGGACAGAGAGTCCCCTGAGCGGCGGGGCGCCACGCAGGACTGCATTTGACTCAGAGCCCCTCAGAGATCCATCTGCCAACAAGGTCCCAAGAGTAAGGGGTAAGATTCTGAAACTGGGCTCCCTTTCCTCCACTGCAAAAAGGAAATGTGCAAACTAGATGTCTTTGTCTCCCACAGCACTGCTCTGCCTTGGGAGAAGGGGCTGCAGGGATGAGAGCGGGATGAGGCGTCTGGAGCAGGAGACAGGAGATCGTGAGATCATGGGGAATCTGGCCCAAAGCCTCAAGTTTTCATTTTTTACATTTATTTACTTTTTGTCTTTTCCATTTTCTATTTTTAATTGTTAAATAATAATTATATATTTATGGGGTGTGATGTGATGTTTTGATACGTGTATACACTGTGGAACGACTAAATCAAGCTAATTAACATACCTATCGCTTCACATAATTTTTTTTGTGTTGAGAATATTTAAAATCTACTCTTTCAGTAATTTTGAAATATACATTGTTACTATGCTGTGAAACAGTCCTTGAAAACTTATGCCTCCTAACTGAAACTTTGTACCCTTTGACCAAAATCTACGATAAACGTCAAGTTTTTAAGTTATCGCCAAGTGACAGTTTTTGTTTGGAGGCCATCCTCTGATCATCATAAGATACTGGGGTGGGACAGCGTCCCTGGAGGTTGCCCAGACTGCTGAGCACGCAGAGGCTAGAAATGGCACGGGCAGGTTCAGGTAGAACTGGGGGCGCTGATTGGATACAGGACAGCTGTGGGGCATCTGCTACCACCGTCCTGTGCTCCCTCTGCTCACGCACACGTAGGCACCTTGTAAGCAATACCCCAGCCCCGTACCCGCCTCCCTAATCGGGAAGGAAAGAGGAGCGACCCAATCTCTGGCATGTCACCGATGGGTGGGGACATCATGTCACTGTGCAAGAGGCTCTGACTTTTGACCACTGAGAACAAAGCAATTTTTCACCAACCACACTGGAGCCCCAAACCACGGAGCAGAGAATCAATACTGTAATTAAAACCCCGGCCCTGCAACCCAGGCACCTGGCACAGGCCAAGCTGGCCACTCACCGGTCTCAGTGTTCTCGTGCTCGGTGTCCGTGAGTGTGAGGTTGGAGTTGGCCCGGCTGGACAGGCAGGAACTGCGCCCTGACCGTGTGCTCCGGCCCCACAGCCGCACGGGGTGCTCAGGGGACAGCACGGTGTCAGCCTCCATGTCAGCATCAGAGCCGGCCCCCATGGAGTAGCCGCAGTGGGGGAGGCCGATGTCAGTCCGGTACAGGGTCCCATGAGGGGGTGTCACTTCTTCTAGCCCCAGCTCCCGCAGGGTGAAGTTGGCTCCTGGGAGGAAACACAGGTGAGCTTGGTCAGGGTGCTGAGAAAAGGTCTGCCCACCAGAAGCCCGGCCCCTTTCCTAGGATCCACCGTTGTTCTTCGAACCGGTCGTGGTACTCCGTGTCCATGCCTTTACCCAAGCCATTGCTTCTGCCTGCTGGGCTCCTTCTGCCCCCTCTCCACCAGCCTGTATCCTCCATATCCTTTAAGGCCCAACTCAAATGGCGTGACCTCTGTGAAGTCTTCCCCAGTACCTACACCTGTGCAGAATCAATTGCTTCTTCCTGCAAGCCCCCTCCCAGGGCCCTTGGCTGCAGTTATACCGCACAATAGAGTTGTTTCAGGGTCTGTCTCCGCTGCAGGAGATCACCTCAACGAGGGCAGGCACCATGTCCTGGTTGTTCCTAAATCCCTGTGCCTAGGACAAAATCCAGAACTCAGAAGGGGATCATGTCTGCTAAATTGGATTGTGGTCTTCAGGCCTCATCTTCCAGGGAGGACTTGTCAGCAAGTCTCGAGCAGAGCAGAAGCCCTGTCAATGAGACCTGACCAGCTCCCCTGGGACCAGAGATCCTTACTGGCCAGGTCAGGAAAACCTGGAGCCTCAGCGTGAAGACGATGGTAACCGGCAGAGAAAAGTCAGCCTCTTACAAGGAAATAGGCTCTGCCTGTGCTTCCTCACCCTCGATGGGGCCCTGGTGGGGAACAGGCAATGTCAGGTCTCTTGCGGGCTCAGGAAACCTTGGCAATGCCCAGGATTGAGGTTGGGAAAGACGTGGGTGAGGGGAGTTCACCCAGGGATTAGTATTTGAGTGACAAAGTGAATGCTGCCTTAACGGGAAACCAGCCTCCCTGTCACTCCTGAATGTTAATTCGGTGTCTATTTAGGGACAGCTTCTCCCACATTTCTATTATTCCCAGGAGTGTCTCAGGGTTGGGGAAGAGGAAGTAGACAAAGGCACGAAGAGTCCCATCCGAATTACACTAATGATCTGGGAACTGGACTTACGCTCAGGCAGCATCCACATTTAAACCAGCCCCAGCTGGCTCTGGGCCTTTACTAGACACAGCAGTGAGGAGGGGGTGGTGCCTGACTTCACAGAGCTCACAGTCACGTGGCGGAACCACAAACACATGATTAAAGGTGAAAGGCCAAAGTGGAAAGCCCCATGGAGAGTGTTCTGGGAGCACAGAGGCAGGTGAAATACCTGGGTGGGAGCGCGGAAGAGAGGTTTGCAGCACAGGAGAGTGAACATGGAGAACAGAGTGAGAAGACAGAGGGGTGGAGGCCCAGGCTTTAAAGGCATCTGGCAACCAGGGCCACGTCCAAATAGGACACGCCCGCAAAGGACAGTGAGAAGGACTGTACTACTGGGGGGTGGGGAGGAAGCCAGTAGAGTTGGCAGCCTATTATAATTGGTGTCTCACTCTTAGCAAATAACCCTAGTGCTCACTGAGTGTCCTGGTCATCTCTGTATCCAACACCTATCACACCTGCTGCAGAGAGAAAGTTAAACACACCCGCCCTGGCAGTGCCGTGGACCATGGATAAGGGGAGAGGGTAGAGGAGAGGAGAGACCATTTGGACGCTGCTGAGCCAGGCCGTGGCAGTGGGAGGAGGTGTGCCCCAAGCCTGCCATCCGGCTGGCTTATGCTGTACAGCCGTGTGTGAAGTTACAGTCATGAAGTACTTCCATTCTGGTTGGTAAACGACTGGTGCCCAAGCCACCTCTGTGCCTTCCTCCACATCGAGTGCCTTCCAACCTCTGCTCTGGCTCCAGCCCCTGTGCTACCCACCCCCTTTTCATCTCCCCACAGTTCAGTTACTAAACAAACGGTTAATGTCAGCAGGCCTGGCAAGCAGGGGCCTCTGGGCTCTGCTCGGTGGCCAGGCAGACGTTCTGATTGGTTAGGGGCTGGGCCAGACCAGATGTTAAACATTTTGCATATCACTCCCATGTACCATATTCCAATCTGCCCTCCTATTTTTCCCTCTTTCTAATAAAAAAAAACTCTGCATCAGAGCCTAAATCTTCAGTCTGCTTCCCACCCTCCCTGCACATCACACGCCCTGGCGGCTCTCTGATCAACACGCCCCACTCCAGCCCTATCTGTGCTCTGCTGGGCCAGCCCTCTCGAGAGAGGCCACTCACATGTTATGAAGAATGACTGCTACATTAAGTGAAAAATCAAATTTAGTTGCAATAAACAGCCTGGACTGCATTGATTTCCATATGGCTTGCCCTGCAGACCCTTTTAAGCAGCCAGGCTCACCGTCGCTATGAGTGAGCCAAGACATCTCGGGGCTGGAGAAATGCACAGTGAGGGCCAACGCCAAGGGCTCAGCAATCCTGTTGAACCAGCCCACCCCTCTGATGTGTCGGGAAGATTTATTTCATCATATGTGAGACGTCCTCATGGTTTGTTTGCTTTATGTCCTTTTGGCCTTCCTGCAGACAGGGCATGGTTGACAGCTCACTTTACTCAACATCTAGCTGTGTAATCTTGGGCTGGTGATCACCTGAGCTTCAATGTTCTTGTCTTTAAAATGGGGTGATAATCTATGACCTGCATCCTTAAAAGGATTTTTGAGGATGCAGGCTGATAATTTGAGGGAGAGAATTTTGTAAACTGCTACACACATGCCTGCCTATGGGATGAGAATGGTTCTTATTTGCTATTTACAAAGACAAGGGGCTCCTTTTTCTGAGACACGTGTGCTAGGTTAGCATCCAAGCCAAGCAGGGTTCACTGAGCCTTGTCACACGTGGGTAGGACAGAGCAGGAGGAAAGCTTTGAGATCACTCTTTCTCTTGCCCCACTGAGACCCAGAGATGACAATAGTAGGCAGTGTTTCTGAAACATCTGCTCGAGCCTGGCGTTGTCATCAAGAGCTGTCTTTGAAGTCTTCATGCTCTTCGTACTCAGTACTGCTATCCCTCTGCAGAGGTGAGGAAGCTGAGGGTAGAAGAATGGCAGAGCCAGAATTCAAACCCAGATCTGTCTGATGCCAGAGTTCGAGCCTTAACCACAAGCTGGGACACGGACTCCTCATGTTTCATGCCTGAGAGGCAGCCCTGCTAACAGGTCAGCTTTCATGGGGGTCCTGGCCTGTGGGAGACAGTGGAAATGAAGAGGTCGTAGGGGTGCTGTGTATGACCAACTCCTTTTGTCTTTGTGATCTGGGGCAAATGATTCAGCCTGGGGTGGTTGCAAGGATTAAGTAACATCGTCAAAATGTGTATAAATCACCTAGGCAGCGTTCAGCTGACTCTGTGCGTGGGGAGGAGGGCAGGGAAGAATCAGGCATTGGCCAGGACCCACCAGGCGTCAAG
This sequence comes from Propithecus coquereli, assembly GCF_000956105.1. Classification (NCBI taxonomy): domain Eukaryota; kingdom Metazoa; phylum Chordata; class Mammalia; order Primates; family Indriidae; genus Propithecus; species Propithecus coquereli. The sequence goes on from NW_012149108.1 coordinate 1,306,733, forward strand.
AGGGCTCACGCCTCTGTGGGCAGAAAAGCAGGAATCCCTGAGGCAGCAGGGTAGGAAACAAACACCATGGCAGGTGCGGGGACAATGTTCAGCGGGCTGGACTATGAGTGGTGGGGCGTGGAGAGGCAGGGGACACAGAGGCTAGGAAGGCAGAAAGGGATTTGGGGAAGCCCTCTATGCTGGGTTAGGGAGCTCAGTTTAAGGGCACAGGCCCGAGCTTCTCTCTGGCTACAGTGCAGAGAATGGCCCCAGGTGAGCAGCTCCGGGTGGATGGGGGTGGTTGTGGTTAATCCTCCAAGAGAGAGATGATGGTGGCTGGAAGTAGAAACTGGCAGAGGGAGTGCAGAAGAGGGATGGATTTGAAAGGGATTGCGGGATAGGACGGATAGGCTTTGGTGACTGCTGTATACAGGAAGTGAAGGAGAGGGAGCCAGATGCCAGGATATCCTCCAAATGACTGTTTTCAGGTCTAACCTCAGGAGCATCTCCCTCTTAAGGTCACATAGGACTTGACATAAAGAGGCTGCTAAAATGTCTGTTGAAAGAATAAATAACAGAACTAAGAACTATCATTTACTCAGCACTTATTTGGTGTTGTCATGCTTATCACTTAGATGTGACATCTCCCTAAAGTCCTCGCAATTCACCGCAGTGGGGACACTTCTCATGCCTGTCTAATGGATGAGGCTCAGAGGGTAGCCTAGCTCAGCTCTAGGCAGCCGGACTGGAGCCCAGCTCCTAACCACCTCACCATGCCAGGGAAGTGGGTGAGCAAGAACAGAAATGAGCTAAGAATGAACCACAGGGCAGACTTTCATAGGTGTAGGTGCCAAAACAGCAGAGACGCGGCGTCGACATTCTGGCTCACCTGCTTTCACCTGCGCCCAGGCCCCGCCCCCGGCCCCGCCCTCACCTGCGCGGCAGAACTCCTCGGCCTCCTGCGGCACCATGTCCTTGACGCGGCTGCCGTAGGCCAGGCGGGCGTCCTGGTCGTAGGCCTTCAGGGTCTCGCTGGAGCTGTAGGACTTCTGCGGGGCTTTGCCCTCCTCGCTGTCCGCGGACGAGCTGGTGTAGCGGCGCTCGGCGTCGCGGCGCCGCGTCAGCGAGCGGTAAGGCTTCCTCTCCTTCACGTCCATGGCGTCCGGCCCGCGCTCCTCCACATCCACGAACCGGGTCCTCGCCGCGCTCAGGGCCGAGAGATCTGGAGCCGGGAAAGGCAAAGAAAGGGGGTGAGCTCCGGCCTCGGGAGGCAAAGGCAATACTTGCAACCATCCTGAATCTCGACTCACTCGCGGCCACTGGGACGGAGAATCTCAGGCCGGGAAGGTGAGGGCCCCGCTCCACCGCCACCCGGCGTGCATGTGGCAGAGGAGACTTGCACCCGAGACCGCTGATTATGACTCCTGTCTCTTTCTGCTGCTTAGCCTGTGCATCTGAAGATGCCTCAGCCTCCTCCAGCCATGGGTGCCAAGGACGCTCACAACACAGGCCAGAGGACACTGGTACTTAGTACTGCCCCTAGATAAGAATCCACCTATGTTGTTCTCAATACATTAAGGGCTCCTTGAGAATGTGTGAAATGAATGACTATGTTCAGGCACTGGGGTAAGCACTTTGTATATATTATCTTATTAAATCATCTCAAGATGTTATTACTCTCTCCAACCCTTTTTGGAAATGAGCCAAGGTATAAACAACAAACCCGCACTTAGCACCACCAGATTATTATATAATTATTTGCTTATTGCCCGTTCCCTTCCACTAGCATGTAAGCTCCCTGAGAGCAGAAGCCTTACCTGTTTTGCTCACCCCTGATCTATAGCACCTAGAGCAAGGGCTGGTGCATAGTAGACACCTAATAAACATTTGTTTAAATGAAAAAACTGAGGTTCAGAAGCTCCAACAAGGTCACGAAGGCAGCAAATAACAAAGCCAGGATTGGAACCCAGGTCTGTTTGGCTCTGAAGCCTGAGTGTTTTCTGTTTCATTATGCCTCCCCGAGGCCCCTCCCTCCCATTCTTCCAGCTCCTCAGAGAATGTCCCTCACCTCCAGACTCATCCATCTCATCAGTGCCACCGTTGGCACCTGGGCAGCACCTGCCCCGTACATCTGGGTGTGGCTAGGATATCTGACTGATGGGAAGCTCATAATCGCTCTTTCTCCTCCTTTCCCCATCTCGACACTTTTGCCCTACACTGACACCCAGGATTTTTTAGTTGTGATAACACCCTCTTTCTCCCTCCAAATGTCTTCCTTTAGCTCTGGGGTAGCAAACACAACCCCCTACAGGGCCAGGGGGTCAGTACAGGAGGAAAGCAGAATATCCTCCACAAAGATATATGAGATCTCTTATTTCTTTTGGAACATACAACCTTCTCAGTTCTGGTTTTCCATGGTTCCATTTTTCAGAGCAAAGTGGGTACACAAAACATTCCCTTCTTTGCTGTCCTGTTAGAGATAAATTGTGCCGGCATCGAGTTTCAGTGTCTGGGTGGAGCTCCTGGCAGCTGGGAGGAGGGCAGTGGGTGCTCCCTGTCTGTGCAGCCTGTGTGCACTGTGGAGTGTGAGCGGGGAGGGTCTTGTGGATTTTTAAGACAAGCTGGAAATTTAGATGTGAAATGTATGATTTTAAAATGTTATCCATTATATATGTTTTATTTAAAAAATTTCAATACTTGGCAGGTTAAACAAAACACCCTGGTGGCTCAGATCTGGTCTGAGGCTAGTTCTGCCTTTGGTCATGGACATCAGAGGCAGCTTTTTGGCTTGAAGATCCACATTTTTCAAAAAGTTCAAACATTTGTGGTTTTATTGGTGCCTCATAATAACTGTGAAGCATATAAGATAACTATTTTTATCCCCATTTTATAGATGGAGCAACAGTGACCCAGGGCTATATGGCCTCCTGCCAAAGGCCACCTGGTGAGTTAGTGGCAAAGCTGTCACGACTAGATAGACTGCCATGCCTTAGGGTTGTACCTAGAGCCAGCTGAGATGGATGAGTGACATTTTTTGGATCCCAATTCTGAAAATATCCCTGGAAATCAATGCTAGGGCAAGGGGCATGACCTAAGATACACAGATATCAGATCGTATTACTGGGGCCCAAACCCAGGGCTCCAAGCTTTTCCATCTTGATGCTCAGCCTCCCAACACCAGCTGGCCAGACGTTGGTCCCCTGAGCATCTGAGAGGCAGGACCACGAGGAAGACTGGTGACAGTAACTTCAAAGACTCCAGGGTCTTTGAAACTTTCTTGACTGAAAATCCGTAATTAGAAAAACATCTTACATTTTGACCCAATACACACATCGATGTATGTAAATGTGTGTGTTTATTTGTTTATTTGTATAAAATGGAAACAAAAGAGTCACAAACGTTATTGCACAATGACCAATGCACTCTGATATCTCATTCTCTTTCAGTTTTTAAAAGGCTGATTATAACTCTCTAAATTGATATCATGACCCAATACTGGCTTTTGACCCAGAGCACCATTCTGGTATAATTTAGATGAGGATTTATGGGAACTGCTGCCTCTGGCCCTTTCCTTCCAACCCCTGAGGGACAATAATAATGGTGATACTAATAAGAGGATGCACTCAATAAATGTTAGCCATTATTAATACTAGCCACTAATCATAATAATAATAGTTTTAACAATAATAGCTAATATGCTGCTATTAGAGCTAATACTTACTGAGTGCTTTTGCTATTATTATCCATGATAACGTTTTAATCCTCACGCCAATCCTGTGATATAGATATTATGATTATCTGCAAATTACAGATGTGAAATCGTGTGGTTAAGTATGCTGCCCAAGGTTACACAGCTGCCGGGTGGTGGAGCCAGAACGGGGACCCGGGAGTTGAACTTGGCGCGTGGATGTAACTGGCAGATGGTACTGCCTGTGTGGGCCGTGCCAGAGGAATTGCCACAGCCCAGGTCGTGTGCCGTCGTCCTGCTTATGCCTTTCAGTAGCCCTGCCGAGGCTTTAGGATCAATTCTAGTTTCTTGATCGAAATGAAGGCTCTTGTGGATCTGGCTCCTCCAACTTCCATCTTGCTGAGCCCCTTGCACTTTCCTGGAAGTTACTTCCGTGGCCTCTCCGCCTTCGTGTACGCGGCGCCATCACTGCATGTGCAGCTGGCTGCGTGGCCCACATTCACGTCTGCCTCTCTCCTTGACTACGGTTCCTGAGGGGGCACGCCTGGCTTCCAGCACTCACGAAACGTCTTTTGAGTGGATGCATGAAAGTGAATGCATAAAATTACTTGGCGGCTACTTTATTCTTTCTTACCAATCTTAAGTAACATAAAATATTGGTAGTTCACTACCAATTAAGTAAAGTATAAAGTAAATCTAAGACTGAATTAGAGGCATTGCTTAGATGTATTCTTTTTAAATTTCAAAGGTACCCTGGGCTTAAAGTATGTGTCCCCCACTGAGCAGCTGTGTGACCTTGGGCAAGTTACTTAACCTCTCTGTGCTTCAGTTTCCTCATCTGTAAAACTCCTCAGGGTTGTTCTGAGGATTAAATGAGTTAATATATGCCCCTGGTACATATGGTCTCTGGTACATAACAAGTTCTCAATATATGTTAGCTATTATCATCAGAAAATAAAAACACATTTTCTCTTTTAAAAGGCACAATTTAGAAGGCTCCAGCTAGGTGTCAGTTATAACTGAAAAAGGAACATCCCCTCAGAAGCATGTGTTAATAAGGCTCAGAAACATTTTAGGCTGTTACATTGGTGGGTGACCACTTCTTCATATCAGTGTTTGCCTGTTGAGTGAAGACACTGGCTTCAAGGTGAAGGCTCAGTGACTACAAATTATTAAGAACACAGTCACCAAACTCATAGCTTCCCTGTCACAAAGCAGAGGCAGGGAGAGCATTTGCCTGGTTTTCATTTCCTTTTAATTTTTTTTTTAAACTTAAGCTTAATATATTATTGTGATTTGGTAAATATTTACTTTCTTTGAACAGATGGGAGGTCAGTCACGGTTCACACTCACGTTGGCATTTAGCAGAGCAAGAAAGAAGAGGCTGGGCTGGAAGCGGAGTGACAGTGGAGAAACGCTCCCCTTGGAGCAAGGGTCTCCAGAGCAGCGACCTCGAGCCCCTGGCAGGAGGATGGGAAGAATGCTGGGGAGGGGCCCACCTCGGACCCTGCAACCCCAGTCCACGGGTCAGAAGCACGGGGCACATGTCCATGCTTAAAAGTGTTTGCTCCCTCCTTACCCGCCAACCTCTGGGTTCCCCACTGCCCATAAAACCCATGCACATGACAGCCAGGGCTTCTCAAGACCTGACCGCCCCTAACTTTACTTCTTGTCACTGCTGCAGAACATCCTGCTTCCCCCAGGCTACACCCTCTATTGCAGTCCCACAGAGCCGCCTGCCATTTCTCAGACATCCTGCACTCTGTGATGTTGCTGGTCTCCGCATACGTTATTTGGTGGGCTTACTTATGGAGGCACCAGGAGATGGGGGACAGGAGGGTGGGAGGTGAGAGGTCAGAGTGTGGCCGCCCTGCCCTGTCCCTGCTGTGTCGTCCTCTGTCCACTCCATGTCCCACCACGTGCCCCCATAGTGGGTTCTGCTAACATCCTTCCCTGCCCTCACCCATCCCTGCCCTCACCTGTCCCTGTCCATCGTGTGCTTGTTTCCTGCTGCTGCTAGACCCTGGGTGTCTCACCCTCATGGGTGGCTCCCTGAGCCTACAACACCTCTGTCTCTTTGCGACAGTCTGCTCATCTAAAACATTTGGGGTGAATTCTGTTTGTCAGGATCCTGACTGATGATACAACTTCACCCCTACTAGCAGGTTGATTTTCAGCAATCATCATCATCATCATCAAACTAGTAATAGCACAGCCACCACTTACTCAGGGTTTACCGCAGGCCAGGCATGGATCGAGCACTTTAGTTAGATGATTTCATTTAGTTCTCACCTTTCCTACCTCTGTGACTTGGTCCTATTTTTCTGATGAAGAACCTAAGGTTTGGAGAAGTTAAATAACTTGCTTAAAATCACACAGGAAGAGAATCAAGAGCTGGATGTGTCCAACTCCAAAGCTTCCTTCCCGTAACCCTCTGCCGTGACAGTGACAGAATGAGCTCCAGGGTCACTCCTGCTCTGGCCACCTGCTAGCTGTGTGGCCCGGGGCAAGTGCCCTACCTCAAGAGGCTGGGTTTGTGAGATACTTTGTAAACAGTAACGTACTAAATAGGTATAAGGGATCGGAAAATTATTACTATCAATGTCATTGTCATTGTCATTATTATGTTGTTATTTGTAAACAACAAATTATGTAACTACTTTAAACAGACTGAATTAAGCAGGCGAGTATGTTCTAGGAAGCTCAAGGAGCATCCGAAGGACAGAACTTGCAGCTCAGTCATTGCCGGCCTCGGGCTAAACGTGGAGGCTCCAACTGTGGCTCCAGCTGAAGTTAACAACCAGGACAAGGAGCATGTGGCCCCCACGTCGGAAGGATGCCGCTGAGACCCCAGCAAGGACCGGGGCGCCAGCCTGCCTGAGGTGGCACTGCTTCCTGAAACTCTTCTCTAAGTTTCCAACCCAGCTGGCTGATCAAGTTCATGCAGCCAGTAAAAGACAGGCTGGGACCTGAACTCAGGAGTCTCGTGGTTTCTGTTTGTTTTGTTTTTGTTTCCTTAATGTGGAGCTGGGCTTGGATGGATGTGGAAGGAGTGAGCAGGGGTGTGCGTGTCAGACACCTGGTGGTGCTGGTGATCAGGGGATCCCTGCACACAGGAAGAGCCTGTAACAGAAAAATAGCTGCTGCGAGTCGGACGCCTCCTCATGTGCTGGGTTCTGTGTATGTTATTTCTAATCCCTACACAGCTATGCAACTTGCTTTCTATTTTGTCTTATTTACTCTTATTTTACCAATCAGATAACAAGCCCAAAGAGATTAAGTGATTTGCCCTAGATCACATGGCTTCCAAGTGTCAGGGTCTGGATTTGAACCAGAAGAAAATGTTTAAACCTCAAGAAAGGTATCAAGCACCTAGTACTGTAGGCTAATTCATTTGTTAAATACTTGCTACGTCCATTTTCTGTCCTCAGTGCTGAAGAAGATGCAGGTAGGTATCATAGCTTCCCTTCCTCCCCTCCTCCCCAGCACCTCTCCTACCCTGCTGTGCCACACCTTGTCTGAAGCATCAGAGGACAAGACACACGTTTCTGACTTCTAGGAGCTCCGTACAATGAAGCCAGACAGGGAGAGAGGCAGGGAAGGACAGCACAGGGGGCCGGAGCCCAGGACAAGGTGGGCCAAAGGTGCAGAAACAATAAGCGATCACTCCCCAGACACAGTAACATCTAAACCAAGACCAAAGAATGTCAAGTAAAAAGTGAGCCAGGACAGATGGATTTGAAGTAAGTAGAGAAAAGATATCTAGATTTGTGGCTTTCACATTTCTCTGACCTACGGTAAAAATACACTTATATCACAATGTAGGACGCACATACATCTACAAATTTCTAACTAAAAAATTTCACAAAGCTAGGCTTGACCTTACTGCAAGGGCTGAATCTGATATTTTCTATTCTGTTTAAACAGGATTATGAACGGGGCACCAATATACAGTCTGACCTAAAACACCATTTTAGGTCGCAGCATGGATGAGTGGACCCGGAAGAGACAGAAGCCCAGTTATTCCTGGAGTTCAGACTTCAGGGAGGGAAAGATGTGTAAGAGCCGTCTTGCCCTTCTCTTTGAGGGCTTGTCAGAGGCTGGAGATAATCTTGAGACACGAGGAGTAGCCTGGTACAAGAAATAAAGTCATTTCCATAAACAATAATATAAGTGAACGGTAAAATGCAAAATGCATGTGGCAGAGAGAGCCTGTCCTGGGAGACCCTCGGAGGGGGCATGCCCTCCAGCTGGTTTTGGGGGCCCGGATGCCTGGGGGACTTGGTGGGGCTGGAGCTGGCCTGGAAGAGCGGCAAGGGTGTGTGGTTCGGGGAGAGATGTGGGAAACAAAGCTTTTGGTGTCTGGGGAGAAACTCAAACAAACCAGGGCCCTTCACGCAGGCTCCAGCGATATTTATGAAGGGGCAGGGGCCCGGAGCACGGGCAGGGAGACCTCCTCAGACAGCACAGCACTGCCAAGAACCTCTGCCCTGGCCAGAACCCGCAGGGAAATGGGGGCTGTTATCACCCCAGGTTGCCTCGCAACCTCAGACACAGCCAGAAAGGAGCCAGGAAATTGACTGAATTCCTACTGGACCAAAGTTTTATAAGTTTTCCTTAACATAAGCACAGGGTGATATTTTTAGTTCTTTGTGTGTCAAAAAAAGCCCATAAATATTTCAGAGCTAAAATGTGTTCCACAAAATATAAGTCCTGGGTAGTGTCTGTGTGTATATATAAAATCATCATGAATTTTCCTTTCCTTTGTCCTTCAAAGTTGGGTCTTGTAAGTCCTTTGTTTTAAACAGGGGGTGGGAGGCTGGGTGGTGGTGGCACCTATTCTTACGCCAAGTACTGTGTCTGGCTGAGTGCAAACCAGAGAAGGAGGCATTGTTATCCTCACTGCACAGATTTGGAAACTGAGGCTCAGAGTGGCAAAGTGACACCAAGTTCACACAATGCACCGGGCCTAGAATTGGGCAGATCTAGCTTCTGGGTCTGAGCTTTGTGTTGTAGCCCCCAGAGCAGGTCTCTCTGGCCCTGTCACTTTGGGGGAATCCCTTGCCTTTTAAAACAGCGAGATAGTGGTTCTGATAATGGTGGCTAAGGGCAAAGTCTTTACATGCATTACCTGGTTTAATTCTCACCACAGCCTACGCCATCCCCCTTTTATAGACAAAGAAGCCAGGACTGAGAGAGGTTAAGTTCCTTGCAAGACAGTGGCAGAGCCAGGGTTCAAAACAGGGTCTGTGCCACCTCAAGGCTCAAGCTTTTAGTTATAATCTACATCGCTTTCCATGTAGGTCATCCTTTATTCTAATTGGTATAAATGTTCTATTCTTTCACTTTTTAAAAAATGGTATTAATTCTTCTGATGAACCGAGTTAGCACCTGGCCTGGGCCCCTGGGAGAAGTGCTTGTACAGCTGCTTCTTGATGCGTGCCCCGCACAGAAAGAGCACTGTTGGGACAGGGAAAGGGCTTTCCTGGGGACACGGTGGAGTGTGGCTGCTTGCCCAGCCTGGCTGTGGGGACATCCCTAATCAGCGGCTGGCAGGCAGGTGACAGATGGCGCCGCTGTCTACAGGAGCCATCTTGCCCTTCTGTTAGAGGGCTTGTCAGAGGCCAGGTATCAAGGGGTGGGCGGCTGCTTTGTGGGCACTGCTTCTCTGATCGCAAGCTGCCGAGTTGGGAGAGCTCCCCCCAGAGCTGCCTGACCCCTCCAAGGGCTGTGTGCCTGCAGGACCTGGGACACAGAGGCCCTCCATCAACAGGAAGCACTATGATGGCTGTTTTCTAGATTCCTTGGTCTGCGTCCTTACTTCCCCACAAAGCCATTTACCAGCCGATGATTCCCCTTTACAAAGGGTGGCATCTTAGAGTCAGAAAACGTAGGGTTAGGACTGAAAGCATCAAAGGTCAGCTGACTCATACCCCATCATATACTGGAACACTCCTCGGTCTCATCCCCACCAAGTGGTCACACCAGCTCCAAAACTGGGGACTTCACTACCTCTGTGGACAGCTCTGGTTGCTGGACTGTGCCTCCTTTCAGCTTCCTTCCATAGGCTCAGCTCTCCTCCTCAGGGTCTCAGGAAATAAGTCTGACGTCTTTGTCCCAGCAATAGCCCCTCCAGACTGAAGCCGGGTCCAATCTGTGAGTTTTGGAATCTTCTCGTCAGATTGAACATCTCTCCTGTGGTTTCCAAACCCTCACCTTCCTGGTGGCCTTTCCTCTGGGTTTGTCCATCCTTGTTCCCTCTCTCCCACCTAACAGGGCTTTAGAAGATCCTGGGCTAGATCTGGGGCCAAGGAGTTGGAGCAGTTGCAGTCTCGGTCTGCAAGGAGCCCAGGGATCTGTCCGAAGGGCAAACACGTCAACAGCTGATTCCACCACAAAGCACGCAAAAGAGCGAGGGACACAGACACTCTGGGGGTAGGTGGGGGGGGCACCACCTTGCATGGGGGCGGGCAGCAGAAGGAAGTGGCACCTGAGCCGGGTCTGGAAGTCTGAGCAGGAGTTGTCGGGGGACAGGGAAAGGAAGACATTCCTTTGGGGGCCTGCCTCTCCCGCTGTGTTGACAAGAATCCACTGGGCACCTCTTGGTGCGGCCTGAGTGTCCCCCACACACCCTTTCTCCTGTACCTGACGCCATGTTCCCTCGGGGCAGCGTAACCGCACGGGGCTTTCTCAGAAGCCAGACCCAACAGTCCTCGGCTCGAGCTGGCTGCCGGACTCCGGGTTTCCTCATGAAGGACAGCTTGGAAGTTTTCTGTCTCTTCTGCAGTTCCGGCCCCACTGAAAGGGACCTCTTTTCTTCTCCCTACAAATCCCCTTTTCCTAGAAAACCCCTTCAGGGGTCAAGTTTACCGAGTGCCAATTCTCTGTAAAAACGTTTCTTTTTTCTGACTTTTTCGGGGCCCACACTATGAGCGAATGAGAGGGAGGGGGGAGGCAGGCGGGTTAATCACGCACCCCCCACTGCATCCCAGTCCGGACCCGAAGTGGCCCAGCTCCCCGTTGGGCTTCGGCGCTGTGGGGTGGGAGAGGGGGAGCCTGAGGGGAGACCAGCGCCCCGGAGGAACACGTGTCGGCTCGAGGCTTCTGGAAATGGCGAGACTCTCGGTTTTAGCACAGAGGATTCCTCAACCTGAAGGGAGGTCTTGGGTGACCTCGGAGGCTGTAGGAATGGGCTGGTCCCGCTTTTCCTCTGTCTTTTCGCGAGACGCTAGGCCTGAGTCCCGGGCAGCTTTGTGTCTGGGCAGGCAAAGGTTTGGAGATGGCCTCTCTGCTCCTCGGGCCCCTGGGGAGAAGACGCTCTGCTGACCAGGGAAGGAGTAGCAAGATGGCTCCCCCCGGCGCTTTGGAACCTGGACACTGAGAGGTCTCTTCCTCAGATCCATTGATATTCCAGACTTTCTTACACTCTTAGGAGTCAGTAAAGCTCTAGAGTCTGCTGTCTTGAGTTCAAATCCTGGCTTTACTGTATACTGGCTATGGGGCTGGAGACATGTTACCAAGCCTCTCCAAGCCTCACTGTCCTCATCTGTCCTCAGTTGCAAAACTGTGATAATCACTGGACATTCTTAGAAAGGGCTGGTGGAGGCTTAAATGACATAACGCGCACAAAGAATTTAGCACAGAGACTGGCAGATGGTGGCAGTTAAGGGAATTACTCCTCTTCAAAGGGCAAACAGCATGGAACAGTTGGAATATACGTGGAATTTAGAAAGAGACACACTTGGGTTAGAATCCCTACTGTGACCCTTAGGTGTGATATGATCACAGATAATCACTTCTTCACTTGGGCCTCAGTTTCCTTATCTGAGAAATGGCGATGAGTTCCTAGGGTTGTTATGTGGAATGTGGAGATGTTTTGTGTGCACAATAGCTTCTTGTCTTACAAAATTCCAGGTCAGGGCGCATCCATCTATGCCCTGGGCACACCTGACACTGATGGCATCACAGGCAGAAAGGATAGAAATCAAGAGGTCCTAATTAGTCTCTCCAGTGGTCACTGCTGGGAAGACAGGATTAACCAGGCTGCTGTTCTTGGGGTGGGGTGTGTGTGTGCGTGCACACGTGCGCGCATACAAGTGCACACGCTCTTAGTGGCTCCCAGCCGCTGCTGTGATTGTTCAGAAAGGGAAGGCTCTAATGTGATTCTGTTCACCAGGCCTCTTGCTGTCGAGCTTGAGATGGAATTGGATCAGGCTCAGAACCGCTGCCCAACGGGTGTGGGCTCATAGATCTTAGGGGCTGACACAGGTTCCAACATTCCTGGTGGGGCAGGACAGACCCAGAGAGAGAAACTTCCCATTTTCATCACACACACCCCACCGGCATTTTCTCCTCAGTTACTGTGACCCAGGCTGCCCCTCAGCTCATGAAGACTGGATACCACACAATAGGGGTTTGAAAGCGGCCTCAAAACAGGCCTGCCCTCCCCCATCTGGTGCTCACATGGCCTCTTAGGGAAGGAGGGGTGTCCTGGGGCAAGGCCCTTCATCACTCTGTGCCTCGATTTCTTCATCTATTAGGAAAAAAACCCCAAACCTGGACCATTAACTTCTTTGGTGAGTCCTACGTCTTGATGGATCCCCAATGCTGAGAACAGCCTAGAAGTGCAATCAGGATTTGTTGGATTGAATCAAAGTGAATAAAAATATACAGCTCTCCATATGTCACCTCCATGGTGCTTGTGGCTGCAAACTCTCTGATTTTCTCTTTGCCTAGTGGGAGCCCCAAAGCCGAAACCCTTTCCTTTATGGGCCCAGCCCTTCCCCTCCACGTCCTCTAAGTTGCTCTTTCTCTTTAGAGCAAATCCACCTCCCTCGACCCCCTACAAGCCCCCCCCCCCGATTGTGAAGGTGACAATTGATTGTGCCCTCCTCAAGCTGCTCAGGACTTCGTATTTTTAGAGAGGAGGGAGTGAGGCTTGAGAGGCTGCGATCAGCTGTCAGCCTCATCCCAACAAGTGAAGAGCCAGGAGCTGTCAGCTGCATCCTGTGTCCTTCCTGGCCTCAGTTTTCTGTTCTGCAAAATGGGGTGGTGTGGGGTGTCATACTTAATCTATGCCGGAGGACTGCCCTGATGTCCGAGAACACACACACACACACACACACACACACAGAATTTAAGGTACTCCATCTAGGGCCAGGAGTTCTGTAAGGTGCAAGGATTGCAAAGTCCCTGGGGGAGGTGCTAAGAGGGGTCCTCACAGCAGACAAGGTTGGTTAGCGAAGGCGTCTCAGAAAAGGATGTCACATAGAAAGCAAGGTAGAGAGAAGTGGCTTTGGCAGAATTTCACTGACACTCTGGGTACCCAAGCCTCAAAGAGGTACAGGAAAAGGCCCGTAATGATAGGAAAACCCTAACTGCCTGAAGCTGCCTCCATTTCTACTAATTAAAGGCTGATTTAATAGATATTAAGGCTCTCTTTCCAGCAACTGGGTGGCCAGGCAACTTTTATTTCAATAATTAGCCATTGTAAGTCTCACGGAACTGGAGAGAGATAAAGGCAGGGCCAGTCTCTCATGGAGCTAATTGTGCCCAGAGTTCTACGTGCCTCATCAAGCCTGGCGCCGCTCCCATTCCTTTCATCCAAGCCCTCAAATGGCTTCCCCGCGGGTAATTAGATCTCACAAGTGCCGTAAAGAAAGGGATTCCCCAGGGCGGTCAGATGGAGAGGCAGCTCCTGGGGCAGAGGTGGGGTGGGCAGCATGCAGCAGGCCCCCAAGATGGGCTATGGGGGTCCAGGAATAGGCCACAGCCCCCGAGATTGGGCCCTCGCAAGCCTTTGGCCTCTGTGTGTTCTACCCATGGGCACGGTCGCTGCAGACCTTGTGGCTTTAGCTGGCCACCTCCTGTTGAGTCTGGCTCAAGCTGTCACTCGAAGCCTTTATAAATTTCTCAACCTGGACAGTATCTGGGGGATATATTTGTTAGAAACTCTAATTCAGGCAGGGATAATTCAAAGACCACTCTCCTAAATTCTCAGAGTTAGAAGGGAACCTAAAGGATACGGTCGCCCAAGCCCCATGTGATGCCTGGATCCCTTCTGTGAGTCCACATGGACACGAGCCGGCTGTTGCTCCATCTCTGAGGGCGGGGAGCTTACTTCTAACACATTTCATCCTCTAAGCGTGGCCTTAGGTGATTGACTTTGATAGTGAGCTGAAACTTGCTTCCTTCCAGAGCCTTCCCAAAGGCCCTAACTCTATGCCTTTAGAACTTACGAACAAACCTAAGTCCTCCTCTCTGGACCAAGAACTTTCTTCTCTAGGCTTCAGGAAGCAGTAGAGCACAGTGGTTAGAAACACAGGCTTTACATTAAAAACACAATCAAAAAAGGAAAAACTGATAAATTGGATCTCACCAAAACTGAAAACCTGTGCCCTGCAAAACACTCTATTAAAAGGATAAAAAGACAAGCTACAGGTGGAAGAAAATTTTGCAAATCACATATCGACAAAGGAAGGCCCAGCATCTAGAGTATATAAGGAACTCTCGAGACTCAACAGTGGAAAACAAACAATCTAATTAGAAAATGGCCAAAAGATATGATCAGATATTTCACCAAAGAGGATATACAGATGGTCAATAAGCACATGAAAAGATGTTCAACATAATTAGCCATCAGGGAAATTCAAATTAAAACCACAATGAGCTATCACCACACACCTATTAGGATGGTTCAAATAAAAAAATAGTGACAACTCTAAATGCTGGCAAGGATGCAGAGAAACTGGATCACCCATGCATCACTGGTAGGAATATGAAATGGTAGAGCCCATCTAGAAAACTGTTCGGCAGTTTCTTAGAAAACTAAATATGCAACTACTGTACAACTAGCAGTTGCACTCTTGGGTATTTATCCCTCAGAAATGAAAGCTTCCGTTCATACAAAAAGCTGTGCAATGATGTTCACAGAAGCTTTATTCATAACAGCTGAAACTGGAAACAACTCAGATGTCCTTCAACAGGTGAATAGTGAAATAAATGGTAGAATACCATGGAATACTACTCAGTGATAAAAAGGAATGAAGTAATAACGATACCAAAGAATCACCAGGGAATTATGCTGAGTGGGAAAAAATAATCACAAAAGGTTCCATACTATATGATTCCATTTATATGACATTTTTGAAATAACAAAACTTTAGACATGGAGAACAGATCGGTGGTGGCCAAGGCTTCGGGCTGGGGCAGGGGAGAGAAGGAGGTGGGTGTGGCTCTACCAGGGCAATGTGAGGGAAACTTATGGTGGGCAATGCCCACTGCCCTGACTGGATATATTCATATTAACCTACACATGTGATAAAATAGTATAGAAGTAGACACACACATGCACACACACTCCTTCAGATAAATGCAAGTCAAATGGGAAATCTGAGTAAGATGAGTTGATTGTAGCCACGTCAGTATCCTGGTTGTGATATCTGTTCTCTTACTATAGCTTTGCAAAATGTTATTATTGGGAGAAACTGGGTAAAGGATACATAGGATATCTCTGTATTACTTCTTATAATTGCATGTGAATTTATAATTATCTAAAAAATTTTAATTAAAGAAACAGATTTTTTTTGAATCAGGAAGACCTGGATTTGAACCTTGGACCTATTACATAACTTCCTGTGCAACGCTGGATAAATAAACTTTCTGAGCTTCAGCACCCTCATCTGTAAAATGGAAATAGTGTCCACCATCTTACAGGGCTGTATGGAGGCTTAACTGAGGTGATGCAAGGAAACGCTTAACTCTATGCTTGGCCCACAATGAAGACTCAATAAACAATAGGTGTAAACGTTGCATTATTATCCAGGAAAAATATTTCCATGCCTTCCTCTGATTAAGTTCTCATTCACCTTGCCCCGTCCTGGCCATTCTTCTCTGAAAAAGTTTCTTTTAGTCAATGTCACTTTTTAGAATACCAGGGTTGAAAATTGAAGAGTTTGATGCAGTCGCATTGTCAGAAACTGCTCTGGCATCTTATGATTTCTAGCTACAATGCCACACTTGACATTCTGTTTTGGCCAATCACTTGCCACTTCTTTCCTGTGTCACGTCTTTCTTCCTCAGTCCCAGAGCAAGTTGCTCAGATTCACATTTACCTACCAATTCTTAAGCATCTACTATGTGCAGGCACCTGTGTTAACATAAACACCACAAGTGCGGCATCACACATTTATTGCTAAATCCTCAGGGTCCCTCTGGAAGGTAGGCACAGTGGTAGATTACCATAGCAACAGCTCCCGAGAAATCACACCTCCCTGTATCCAAACCCTTGTGTAGTCCCCTACACTGGCTCTGGGGCTAGCCATGTGCATGGCATTGGCCAGTGGGCTCAGGGATATTAGCAGACTTGAATCAGAGGCAAGAAAAACCCTTGAGCATTTGGGCTTGCCTTCTGCTGCTGCTTTTGGGAAACAGCCATCATGCAGAGAGGCTCAGGGTAGCCTGCTTGTTGCTGGAGACACAGGGCTGAGCCCACCAGCTCCCAGTAGACTGCAGCCACAAGGGTGAGCCCAGAGGACACTACCTGAACCACCTAGCTTCGCCCAGCCCAAATTACTGACTCTCAGAAACAGGAACCAACAAAGGATCATTTTAAGCCACTACATTTTGGGGGGGTATGTTACATAGCAAAGGTTAGCTGATACAGGTATTATTATAATCTCAATATTATAGATGAAGAAATTGAGGCTCAAATCATTACAGTACCTTAAAAAATAAGAGGAAATGTTATGAAGATAATAAAGATATTGCCTAATGTTTTAATGGTACTTCATGACTTATAAATTTCTTCCACATTTTTACATGATTTAATCTACTACCCTGTACCTCTCTTTTTGGGAACTTATTAACATTATAATTATATTATATTTGTATTTAAGTAGTTGCTTAATTATCTGCTTCAACCTCCATGAAGGAGGGGACTGTGTCCATCTTGTTGAACATGAAATCCCAAACTTCCAGCTTATAAATAGTAGGCACTTAATAAATAGAGTCTAACTGAATAAATGAACAAACACCTCTGAGTAGCTGTATTAGATACAGGACCTGAAGTTCAGAGAGGCAAAGTGTCTTGTTTCAAAGTCACACAGCTAGCAAGAGGCAGGAACCAGGACTCAGATGAAGCCCAGTTCTTTTGACTCTAGGTGCAAAGGTCTGCCCTTAAATTTTCCATGCATCCCGAGGGTGAGGCAGACAAGGAAATGATTAACTATCCCACAGTGAGGAGGGAATGCTGGTGGATGAATTCCACATGTTTGAGGAATGCCGATCCCCATGCTAAGAGGATTCTGATCAAACCAAGCTCCCAGCTGGAGCAGAAACATGCTGCAGTGTGAACCCCATTGCTGGGATCAGAGAACCCTATTAGCGCAAGTCCCGCGTGAACTTGTACCATCCAGCCCCAAATCCCTATGGGGTTTCCAAAGCAAACACAAAACCATCCAGAAAACACAGGAACGCTGAGGGGGTCTGCCCTGGGCCCTGGGCCCAGCCACGTGTTCCTTAGTGGGAGATCGGTGGATGCTGAGCTCTAAGCTCTGCCTTCTTCTGTTTTGGATGCCCCCTCCTTCTCACTGGGACCTTCCCGCTGCTCAGAGGTGACATTCTCAGAATGTCCTTAATCACTCCGCGCGGAGGAAGCCCCCGACTCTAGCTGAGGAGGCTCTGTTTACGTTCCCAGCAGCCACCAGGCACAGAGGACAGACACTACACTCCTCCACAAACCCCAGGCTGCACAGCACTGCAGCTGGCGCTGGTGGGCTGAGCAGAGCCTCCCTTGGGGGCTGCGGCTGCCTCTCTGCTTTCCGGGAGGGCACTGAGCCTGTCCTCTCCGTGGGGAAGCTCTGGCCCTTGGCCCCCCGGCCCCTCAGCTGGCTAATGTTACACCTGGGTCACTGCAGCCTGGCTTCCCGGGGCCAGATCCTCACTTTGTTCTCTTGACTGTAGCCCCGCATTTGTTTTCATTAAGGAAGTCTGCCTGTCACTCCAACAGTTCCGCTTTGTGGGTTGCTAATCTCAGTTGTTAGCGGTACCAGGCATGGTGGCTACTCCGGGCAGCAGAGGGGGTGGAGTGGGGCTGTGTGCTCTCTGCAGGGCTGCAGCCCAGAGGGTTATGGTGTCTAGGGTCCAGCCTGGCCCCTACCAGCCAGCAGCAACCCAGGTTTGTCTAGCACGGTGCTTCTGATGGAAAGCCCCTTCAAGTCTCAAGCGTCACTAAGACGCCACAGTGCAGGGATTCAGGCAGGGTGAAGAGCATCACCATTGCCGCCCGACAGAGGAGGACATTCCCTGTTAGTTGGCTGGGCATGGTGGCTCAGGCCTGCAATCCCAGCACTTTGGGAGGCTGAGGTGGGAGGATCACTTGAGGCCAGGAGTTCGAGAGAAAGAAGTGCATGGTGGCCAAGAGCATCCCTCTGTAGTCAGACAGGTAGGGTTCAGCACCAGCTCTGTCTGCCCCAGCTGTGTGCCAGGAGGGAGTCGCCTCTCCATGCTGCCACCTCCTCTCTAACATGGAGATGATATTCTACCTACCTGTTTGGGTTGGTGGGAGGACTGCATGGGGTATTAGGTACAAAGCTCAGAGAACAGGCTTAGCACTTCATTATTTATTATCATTGCTGTTGTCACTATTGTTATTAGCCGGTATTTCACTCTGGCCCAGATGCAGTTCTGGAACTCTCCAGTCCATTCATACTATTGCATTAAGACGAATGTCCCTGTTCAGCATTATTTATTCATTCATTTAATCACTGAACAAATATTTATATGCCCCATTTGTGCTGGGATTCAAGGTAACAGGGTTTGGTTCTTGTCTTGGAAAGAGAGAAAGGGCACCAGTTTTGAGCAGGCATATTCCACTTTGAGTCTCAGCCCTGCATTTACTAGGTGTGTGCCATGGGCGAGTTATCCTGGGCCTCCCTTTCCTCATCTGTAAGATGGGCAGTCATTTATATCCCTGCCACCCTGCCTCTTCCGAGGACCCACACTGTCATCTTGGGGCCCAGAGAGGGAGGATGTGATGGGGCCTTCCCAGACAAAGCCCTGGTCCTCCTCCAGCTCTGGCCGGCAGGGAGGAGAGGAGGGCAATCCCCGAAGCAATTGCCTCGGGTCACTGGGCAGGCCTGTGCTCTCTGGGAAACCTGAACCGCCTTCAAAGAGAGGGATTTAATTGGCTTAGGCTCTGTGCCTGCTCCAAGGGAGCAGCACAAAACAGGATTAGCCCCCAAGAGGGCCAGGCCCCACGTAACAGGCTGGATGGCTGGCAACCGGCCCATTTTGCCTCAACCTTCCCAAGGTGTGCCCACCTTCGGC
This sequence comes from Propithecus coquereli, assembly GCF_000956105.1. NCBI lineage: Eukaryota > Metazoa > Chordata > Mammalia > Primates > Indriidae > Propithecus > Propithecus coquereli. The sequence continues at coordinate 1,325,727 of NW_012149108.1, forward strand.
CTGATGGGCAGGAAGGGGCCTGCTAGCTTTCCTCCTCTTCCCATTCCACCAGTGCAGGAAAAGGGCATTTAAGTCAGAGCCTTGAGCTAAGAAGAAAATGGGTAGGGCCTGGAGAATGATTTTTAGCGTGATCTAAAAGGGTCCAGGCTTAAAATCCACAGTCTATGACAAGCAATTGGATTAACCTCACTGGAGGGAGAGGCCTGGACCTGGACCTGGAACTTTACAGTTTACACAGCACTGCCAACCATGCTACCCCAGCTGGCCCTGAGAAGTAGGTTTCACACCCCCACTTCGGCAGGGCAGCAGGGCAGCAGGCCAAGTGTGGCGTCTGGCTCAGGAGTGCTGACTTTCGCGTTGTGATCCTAGGCAAATGACAATAATATACAAACAACGAGTCCGAGCAGCAGCTTTCTTTCACTGGGCACCCAGTAGGTGCCTGGCAATACTTGCTTGCCACATTGTTGCCATTTTATATAAACTGAGGCTCAGAGGGGAAAAGGATTTGCCCAAAGTCACACCATCTTTTAAGGGAGCTGAGATTCAAAGCCCCACTCAGAGCCACAGTTTTTTGAGCTATCCCATGGAGGTGATAAAGATCAGCTGCCCACAGAGCGCTTGAGAACGTCACATGAGCTGGTGGATGTGGGTTTGAAGCCATTAAGCACTACGTAGATATTTGTTATTCTTATTGAGGAAACTAAGCCTCCACGAGGTGAAGCGACTTGCCTAAGGTCCCCCAGCTGGCAAGGGGCAGAGCTGGACTTTATCCCAGTAACCCGATGCCCTGTGTCCCTTCCACCGGGCTGCAGCTGCCACCCTTGACACCTGCCTGTGAGAGGATTTCCCTGGTGCAGGACAAGCGCTTCAGATATGCAGGAGCAATCAGGCTGACGATATTTAAATACTTGGCTATTTGAAAAGTACAACAACAAGCAGTTGAGAATAAATGCCAAACCTCTAACTGGTTAGGAACACCCCCTGGGGACACAGAGATTTGTCAGCGTGACTGATGCTTCCTGCTTAAATGCAACATGCAGACGCTCACGCAGAAGCAAGGCAGGCTGTGAGCTGGCGACAGCAGCGTGTGAAGAGGGCTGCTTAGAAAGCACAGCTTGCATCTGGTAACTCCCTTGGTTTGCACTTCGTCCCTCCGAAGGGACAGTTTGTTGTATTTCTTTTATTGATGAGAAGCCAAGGCCCAGAGGCACTCAGGACTTACCCAAAGTTGCATGGTCAACAAGTGTGTGAGCTGGGATATGAACCCCAAATTGTCATATTCTAAAAATCTCAACTCCATCTCCTGCATGCCTCTGCCGCCCACACTACCTTCGCTGCTTGGGAGAGAAGGGGTGATGAGTTTGGGGTTCTGGGAACTCATGCCCTGTCCTTGGGACTTGCTCGTCTGTCATTCTTTCCTAAGTGCCTCATGTGACCCAGGTCCTGTGCTGGGCATAAGGATACCAAGACGGGGCTCTCATGGCCCTATCTTGTAAGACTTCACTGTCTAGTGGGGGAAATTGAGTCAGAAACAGAAAATCCCCACCCAAGATCCTGCAGGAGGGCTGCCTCAGCTAGCCTGGGGACAGGGAGGGAGCGTGGCTGGCTTTTGGGGGCAACTGATGCTTGTGAGGGTCTGGAGGCTGCAGTGGGAACCTGCCTTTGGCATTGGGGAGAAGGGGGAAGGATTAGGCTGTCAAGTTCCAGAGTTCCTACTCCTGGGCCAACCTGGGCACTTACCTAGTTCTTATGTGACTCACATATTGGGGCTCCATTTAGAATTTCACGGAAGCAATCAGATCTTTGTCTAAAACCAAGTTAGAAAAGCACTGCCTTAAGACATATTCTCAATTTGGACTGGCCCGAATGAGTGATTTATATAATATTGGCTTACCAGTTCAGGATAACTTGACTCATTCATTCTTCCTGTTTGCTCATTTAAAAAGTCTATCACAGATGACTCATTTATTCCTTTTACATATATCTATTGATTATCTGTTATGATGCAGACATCATTCTAGGTGTTGGAAATATAGAAAAAATAAATTTCTCATCCTGCCTATATTCTTCTACCCTGCTGAAGCTTCTTCATGGCCTTCGGGATAATTTTTCTAAAAAGCAAATCAGACTACAGTCATGTTCCTGCTCAAAACCTTCAATGGCTCCCTACTTGAAGTCTTGCTACTCAAAGTGTGGTCCACAGATTAGTGGCATCAGCATCACCTGGGAGCTTGTTTAAAATGCAGACTCTCAGGCTCCACCTGCGACCTACTCAATCAGAACCTGCAATTAGATCCCTAGGTGACTTCTATGACATTAGGGTCTGAAAAGCACAGGACGGGAGGATGCAGACACAGCCCTTCACTTCCTGACACCCGTTGTGATCTATCCTTCCTCACCTCCATTCTCTTTTTTCAAATACATTATACTCAGTGCCACTGTGACCTGACCTGCCCCGTCTCCTGCCTCTAAACCTTTGTGCACACGCTGCCCTCTGCCAATGAACCCTTCCCCTCATGGCTGCCAGCTATCATTCCTTCTTTCCTTGGAAGTCAGGCTCAAATCCTCTGGAAGCTTCCCCAGATCCTACCACCCTGACTCCATTGCTTTCCCATTCTGTCACTTGGTCACTTGCTCCTGTATCTGCCAGACAGCTTGGTGCTCTGGAAATTTGTCTGTTATTTAGGTGGATGTCTGTCTTCACTAACAAAACACAGTAAGTCTTGGAGGCAAGGGACAGGCCGTCTTTTCCGCTTGACATCCTTCCTTCCCAATCCCTGTGCTGCCAGGCACTGGGAGGCGGGTTTGGTTTAGAGCCTGCCTTGGGGAGTGCCCACTCTGGTGGGGCAGACTGACTTCCAAAGTGATGAGCGCAAGTACGTGTTCTTGGCACAGGTCTGTGGCAATGAATGGAGCGTTTACTGAGCTGAACCACTTTCAAGGCTGAAGGAGCCAAGCGAATGGTCCTGGTCATGCATCTTTCCCAGTAGACCTTTCACTTTCCTGAGGGATCCCTCCTGGCTCCTGGGCTGAGTTCTCAGGAGACTGAATCATTTGCATGGACCAGATCCGCCCACCATTTCCTGGCCATCAGGGGCCTCTCTGTACTTGGACTCTGCATGGCTAGTAGGGTGCACGTGAGAACTAGGAAATGAAATGCCCACAGACCACCAGGCCTGGTAAGGGCTCATGCTTCCATATTTTGAAGAAAGAGTAGGTGGCCAGCCCCCATCATTCCTACCCCATGTTTCATGGGTCAAGTTAATAAATTAATCAAATAATGCATTCACTGATAGATGCATCAAACATTTACTGAACACCTACTTTGTGCCAGGCTGTTGCAATAGCATTTAGGATACAAAGACAAATGCCTTCCGGTTGCTACCTTCAGCTGAGGTCTTTCTCCCAGCTTACAGGAGGCAGCTCAAGAGTCAGGAGAACGGGGTCCTAGCCTGGCTCCCTTGTTTCCTGGAGTAAGTTACTCTACCTCTCTGAGCCTCGTTTTCCTAATTTGCAACGTGAGGATTACAATTCCTGAGCTGTCTCACAACCCTGAGATGTGCATGCAGAATTACAAATCAAAAGTAAGGACTCATTAAATTACAAAGTGCTATGCTAATTGTGCAGTGGTCACCCAGGCAGGCAGTGCTGGTAACCAACCCAAGAGCCACCCTCTACCTCTTTTTCCAGGCTAACACAATGCCAATTTTGTTTGGGACAGCACCATGCTCAGCCCTAGGCACTGAATCCTGATTTGGGTGCGGCCATCAAGACTAGCCTATTTCTTCTTTGCCAGGTACTCAACTTCCCAGCCTTCCTTGCAGCTAATGGTAATCATGTGACCCAATACTGGACAATAAGATGAAAAAGGAAGTTCACTGGCCGAGGGAGCCTGGGAGGGCTGTGGCTGATACCCCTCCTATCCTTGTCATAAATGGGAGCTCTGGTGGCCATCTTGGGACCTTAAAGTGACAGGCACAAGGACTACAAATCAGCCTTAAGGCTGGTGGAGTGGACTGACTTTCCCTCTCCACTGCCCCCATTCCTGTGGCACCTGCCCCTCTCGAGGCACCGTCCTCCCCCGGGTGGAGGCTGCAGCCTCTAAGAGATACCGTCTGATGACAAACTCTGAGGGCTAAGCTGCTAAGATGGAAAAGGTGGGGGCAGATGCTGATCCTGCAAACAGTTACTTACGGTCCCGTGTAGAAAGTCCTTGGGACAAAGAAAGTACTAGACCCTGTGGGAACAAAGAAGAGGGAGGCCCATGCCAGAGTGGGGATGGCTTAGAGGCCAAAAACGCAGGGGAGGGGTCAGAGCCACGGCCCCTCGTGCCTGTCCGACAGGTGCAAACCTCATCTGTACAATCGATCGTCCCAAAGCCAGGCCTCTGCCTTCTCCTCCCGGAGCCACCACTGCTCTCAATTCAATAAATGCTAAATAATCATGATGAACTACACGTGTGTACTGAATGGGGCACAGTTCTTGCCTCATGTGGTTCCAGCACCGGCCTTTACTTCACAGACGAGGAGGCTGGAAGTGCAGCGAGGTGCAGAGACTTGCCCAGGGCCGTGTCCGTGCGCCTGAGCCAGTGCCAAGCCAAGTCTTCACTCCGAGTCTTCTTCATGGCCTAGGCCCGTGCTGTCTGGTATGGCAGCCACCAGCCACAGGCAGTTAAATTTATGTTTTTAATTAAAATGAAATAAAGTTTAAAAGCCAGTACCTTAGTCATACTGTCTACATTTTAAAAGCGCGATAGCCACACATGGAGAGTGGCTGCTGCGTTAGAGGGTGCAGAGGTGGCTTGTCTCCACCATGGCAGAGGTTTTCATTGGACAGCGTTGGTCTGGAAGCTTGGGGTAACTGGAGAATAGCTCACAGATTCCTGCCTGGAGAGTACAGGCCTGCACAGTGGCCCACGCGTGGTGCTGGGGGCCAGACAGCCTAAGTATTTGGATGGAGTAAGGAGAAAGGAGAGGAGAGAACGTTCCCTGAGTGCCTACAGTGTGCTGGTCACTGTGCAGAGTGCTTGACATCTGCCAGCCCAGCTATTCCCCACGCCAGCTCTGTGCCATGCCATATCAAATTCTACATGACAGATGAAGACGTGGAAGCTCAGGAATGTGAAAAGACTTGCCCAAGACCACATGCCTCGGAAAGGCAGAGCTGGGGTGTGGACCCAGATCTGACTGTGAACTCAGGTTCGTCTCGCAGGCCTCTTATCCAGTGCCAGGTTTGGAGGAGTTTCCTCTCCTCACTCCGTTTTGAAAGGAGGAGATGACTATTTCAGCAAGGAGTGCTGAATTCCAGTAGGGGACAGGGGTGGGGGATGTTGTCCACACAGGCCCAGAGGGAGGTGGCCCTCCCTGCAGGGCAGCTCCTACTGTCTCCCCAGCCTGGGAGGCCAGGTCATGGGGCATACTCGTTCTTTCCTGGGCCTCTCCTCCCTGGCTGGGCTGTTGCTATTAGAAGCCTCTGTAAATCAGGCCCCACTCACCCCTGGAGACTCCAGACCCGGGGGGAGGAGCTCCTACTGCAAGAAGAGCATGCTGCTCGGAGCTCCCAGGGAGTCTACGGAAGCTTCAAAGGCTGGGGCCTGATTTACGAGGCTGCCAGTGGCTCCAGCCTGTCCCAGATCAGTGCCTGTACCAGCCTCAAGCTGTGTATTAGTCCAGAGATGGGTCAAAGGATCTGAGGCCAGACCCAGGACAGGGCCAGATCTGTCCCTTCTCCCCTGCAAGAGGGCTTGGAGTCAGCCATGCCTGGCAGATGTGCCATCCAATCTCTTGGACCAGCCTGAGTGTTTTTGGCCCTGCCTGAGAGGGAATGGGGAGGAGGGGGAAGGGGCAGGGCCAGGCCACTCTTGGAACTGGGGTTCAGGCTGCAGTCAGGAAGCTGTGCCCACAGAAGCAGCCCTAAAGCCAGCCTTCAATCCTCATAGCAGCCCCTCAAGAGGACTCTCCTTTCTTCACATGAGTAAATGGAAGCCCAGAGAGGGCAAGTGACATGCCCAGGTGGGAAGGAGCATGGGAAGATTCGAACCCAGGTCTGACACCCAAACTCCTGCTTCTTGCATTCTGCCTACTCATGCAGTACCCCACACTCAGCAAGTCTTTCTTGATCAACAAAGACAAAACTTACAACCCGTGCCATTAATAGCAAGTACACATCCCTTTACGCTCTTCCAAGCTCTTCCATAAACTCGAATGAGTGACGAGGAGAGGCTGCAGTACCCAGCCCTGGGAAGTTTATAAAATGAGACTGGCTCCCTTGCCAGGGCCGACATCTGGGCCTATAGCCTGCCAGGACAACCAGGGACCTGGTGACTTCTTAAGGCCCCTTTCAGCTTGAGGCCCTCTGGTGACTAACATGGTCCTTCTGGGAGGGAAGCAAAGTGCCCAGTGCTCACTGAAGCCATAACTCTCAGTTTTCAGCAACTGTAGTACTAACCGCCACTTAAAGGCACTTGCCCAGGAGGTGCCAGGTCACTCAGTTATCACTCTTTCTTTCAGTAATCTGGCAAAGTAAATATTTTTATCTGATTTGCAGAAGCACAGAGGGGTTGATAAGCAGCAGAGCCAAGGCTCAGCCTGGCTGCATTTGCCTCCAACCCCGTTCCCCTCCCATTGCAGCACTGAGCCTCTCATGACAGGCCAGCCGGGGTGAACCCAGCAAAGGTCTACGATGTGCCACTCGATTGTCCTCGGTTTCTCTGCCCAGATGGTGGCTCAGTTCCAGGCAACAGTGCACACAGTAGAGGTTACAAGTGTGGATTCCACAGTCGGAGCCTGGGTCTGGATCCTAACACTGCTTCTTACCAGCTCTGTGACTTTCCACAAGCAACTTAACCTCTCTGGATCTCTGTTTCTTATTCTGCAAAATGGGGATACTGCCTACCTACCCTGGGACAAGGATCATTTTCAGGAAGCACCAAGCACCAAGCACCACTCTCGTTCCTGGTATGCAATCAACAAACGTTCACTGTCATGATGGCCCCAGTGCTTCCCCGGTGCCCAGTGTGGTGCCGACACTGAGTCCATAGGCAAAGAAACAAGGAGATGAATTAGGATGATGCACTGACAAAGTGATGGGTAAAACTGCTGGTGCCATTGCTGGGGGATGATTTCCAGATGGAGCTCTTCAGTACGGACCGTCAATCCCGTCAACTCGGGTCCCCAGATCACCTCCCCCTCACCCCAACCCCCACCCATAAGGCCCACCCGAACCAGGAAAGCGCCAGTCCTCCCCTTCCCCTGGCATGCCTCAGACCTCCCCACAGTCCGTTCCTTCGGGACAGGAAAGCAGCTGTTTGGAAGGTACCCAGGAAAGCCATTCCTTGGGACATGTCCTCCCCACCCCCAGCCCAGCAAGGCTGGGGTGCCAGAAGAACAAATCTAGCCCAACATATGGACCCGCAGCCCGGGGGGTCAACAGCTGGGCCACTGACTGACTTTTCTTCTGTTCCTTGGAATATTCTGGCAATGAGAAGACATAGTCTCAGAGACTTATAGAAAATTTCCCAGGATATCCCAGCCTCTAAGGGAATAATTTGTTCCTTTCTCACACATTTAAATCCCTTTTCTTGGAAGACCAATTTTTGCGTGGGTGTGCATGTACATATGCACACATGTGCACGCACACACAATATGGTCCTGTTTATAATTAAATAAGATTTCAGTGACAAATATAATAATAGCAATCACTAATATTAATATGTAGTGCATGCGAAGTAAAAAGTAGCTATTGTATTCATCATGTCATGTAGTCTGAACAGCTCTTGAGAGAGAGACTATGTTATCCCCATTTCACAGATGCGGACACAGAGGTGGGCTGCCTTGCAGAGGGGCTGCTGGTGTGGGGGGGCTGGCACCCTGGTGCCTGGGAGTCCACTCCCTTCCCTGTGCTGCCTTCTCCAACTGTGCTTGAGGAGTTAGTCCGTTGGAGAGCTTTTCTTTCCTCGGGTATATTTTCTTTTCTCTGGGTAAGTAAGGTTGACAAAGAGGGGTTCTTTTTCTCCACTGGAGTCGATGACTCTGGAGGCTCAGGAAGGAACTGGAAGCTGCCCCTGCACTTTCCAACACGAATTGCCTGCTGACTTTCAAGGCAGCTCAGCCCCTGCCAGTGTCCCCTCCCTCCTCTGGGCCGGCCCGGGAACCCAGCCTCCAAAGTTCAGCTTGCTTCCTCCAGCACGCGCATTTGGAAACTGAAATCTCCCACATTTTCACCACACAAAAGCCAGGTTGTATTTTTGTCCTCTTCAAAATATGCCAAAGGAATTTTTTTCTCCCCCTTGAACTTTCTCCAGAAAATAAATAGAAAAAGTGAACACCATTTTGCCCAACAAGCTGAGAATAGAAAAATCCACACGCAGGGTGGCATTTCCAGGACGGCACAAAACGGCGAACATGCGAATCTGTCTCGACAGCATTTGGCAACCTTGGGGATACAGTAGATGCTATTTCCCACCCACGGGCTCCCCACTGGGCTTATGCTAACATTCGGCTTTTTTTCTTAAAACCAGAATCTGAAACAAGTAAGAAGCTTTGATAAATTCACACCACCTGGATTGGAATTTGGAGTCAACAGACCAACCACAAGCAAATACACAATTATACAGATGATTTAGTAAAACAAAGAAAACAGTGGCCCAATATACACTAAACTGGCAGCTTAAAGGTTGAACCCACGGAGAGGAAGGGAAGCGTTTAATCCCGTAACTGGTGAAGGCTGCAAAGAACGCAGCCTAATTGTAAAGGTGTGCAGATTATTCTCAACTCACCGAATCGTCTGTCCCTGGGACTGTCTGCGCTCCTGGTCTGGGCTGCCCAGGCCCCGGTATCTGCTGCTTTCGAAAGCCTTCACGTGGGTCTCCTGTGTCTCCCTCGCCCCCTCTCCCGGCTCAGTGAGAATCATCTTTCACAAACAGCTTGATCACATCACTCCCAGCTCTGCTTATCTCTCCAGCTTCCCTTCTCCTCAAAGGAAACACCTAGCTCTGCCCCCAGGACCCTTCTCCCCGCCCCTGGCTCCTGGCAGCCTCCTCCCCAACTCCTGCCCATCACTTCCCAGGAATGCGCTTCAAGCAAGGCACCTGCCTGTGCACTGGCTTCACTGGGCATGAGTCAGAGAAACTCCAGGTAGGCAGCAGGGGCCTTGGCTACCATTGACTCCCAACCATTCACCTAGGGAGCACTCACCCTAAAGGTAAGCGGGCTCAGAGGCTGTAAGAACTTGCTCCCAGCCCTCCAGTAACCAGGAGCTCACTCACTCCCACAAGGAAGAGGAGCAGAAAGAGGACGAGGCTTGCAGACAGAAGTCTGCATTCAAATCCGTCTCTCCCAGCTACCAGCTGTGCCCCTCTGGGGCTCAGACCTTCCATCTGTGAAACAGGACTGATAAGTCCTACCTCACAGCCACCCACAACATCATGAACGTTATCATTATCCGCTCTGGACAATTTCAGTGTGAAAAGAAGGTGATATTGCAGGTAGAAAGACCGAATTCTAATCCCAACTCCAGAACTTGGGGAAATGAGTGAGCTTCTCTGACCTTCATTTTTCCCCATCTGTAAAGTGGGGATGAAGAAAGCTCCCTCAAAGGGTGACAATCCAGATTGAATATTTTTGACGTATAAAAATGGCTTTGTAAACTGTTTAATGGGTATAAATGTAAGCATTTATCCCACTGAGCCTGCCTCCTGGTAACACCCTGTGCTGCGAGTGCCTGAGACATCACACAGGCATTTCAATCTTGCCGTCAGGACCTCTGAGCTTTCCCTCCTCCTGTCTGAGCCACCCCGTCCATCAGCCATTCCCAGGGGTCTCTGGTTTGCTTTGGGTTCCACTTGGGTTCCCCTCCTGGGAGGGGTTGGAACTGAGAGGTGTTGCTGGGGTTTTCTTCAGCGGGGATCTGGCCCCAGTGCCTTTGCACCAGCCCCTCTCTCCTTTGCAGGGCCTCCCTGCAGTCTTTTGTGGAGCATCCCACATCATAGGTCATGTCTTTTGCCTTGTCATGTCTCATGCTGTGAATTGACCTTGAACTCTCCCCCACTTTCCCCTTTAATTTTTTAGCAGAGCTTCTCAGGGACTGATTAGGAAGAACCTGGACTAGAGCTCTTTAGTGCTAACACCTCGCGCATCTGTATGCTCTTTAAGGCAGGTCCCCAGAGACCTTTCTGTAATCTTCATGTCAAGCCCAAGCTGGCAATTGCCATGATTGCTTCCAACATACCTGACAGAGAACACAGACAGCCCTGCTGCCACCACTTGGCTCTTGTCCACCTGCACCCTCTGTCTGCCTAGTGAACACCTGTACTGCAACTCGCTGGCATGTGCATGAGGGTGTTGATGATTGTGGAACTCATTGGTTCTCATGCATTTGTGCAGCCATTTGCTTCACCAAATAGGGTAGATGCTGTTCATAGCAGTTCAGCAGCAGCAAAGGGCTGTAGGGTTGAACACTTTCATACAGCGGCTGTTTGCAGCCTCTTTAGCAATCTTTGTCTGGGGCTCTCAGATGGAGGAGGGGAGACCACCACTTAAATCCTTTCCCTCTCTGAGCACCAGTTTCCTCGACTGTAAAATGGAGACAACGATATGCAAATCATAGGGTTTCTGTGAGCATCAAATGCCATAATAAATATACCATACTCAGAACAAACAACATTTAGCACACAGTAAGCAGTTATTTTGCACTTTTGCAACTTGGTAAAAAGCTCATCACCCTTAGCTCCCCGCCCCCTTCTACACATTGCTGACATCTAGTGGCAGACAGGGGTAACTACAGGTGTGAGTACCCAAAGCTCCAGAGCCCAGACCCTTCCTGTGCCTGGCGGACCCCACTTCAGTGATCGTGGTGTGTCTTACAAACCATGTCAGCCAGAATCTGCCTCAGCTTTTCCAAGCACTTCCATTTTTATTATATAATTTTATCCCCATCCCGACCTTTAGTGGTGAGTAGGTTGTAACGAGGAAGGGAGGATCGCAGCCAGTCGTGGGGCAGGGAAAAACCTGCCCTAGACAGTAAATTCCTTGAGGTGAGGGAATCTGTTGGTCTCACTTCTCGCCACGTCATCCCCTGTTCCTGTGACACTGCTTGGCACGCAGTCAGTGCTCAGGAAATATCTGGAGAAGAGTTGACAATTTTAGGAAACCCCAGTCTGTGCAAGTCCTCTTCAGACGTCCACATGGCGAAAGGACTTACTCCAGGTGACAAGTGGCAGTGCTGCTCCAGGAATGAGTTTAAAAGGAAGCCCCTCCCCCTTTCCTTCCAATGTGCGTGTGACTGGACAAGAAGTATCGTACAAGTGTCTGGAAAAGGAGTCTGCCTGGGTCCTCTGTCCCTTTTCTCCAGTCCCTTTCTCGACCTCTAGAAAAGGTCACACCAGACTGGTGTAGGGCAAGGGCAAGGTCCAAAGCCCCAGAGGTGTGTGGGCTGGGGCGAGTCGCAGAGCCGTCCACGACTGTAAAGAAAAGCAAGAGGATAACGGTAGGGGAGCAGCTACCTGGGATGAGGGGCTGGGATCAAGGAGCATCCACAGGGCTTCGAAGGTGGTATCATGTTCTGTTTCTTAAGCTGGCTGGTAGGGCCATGGGAGTTTATCATTATTTTTCAAACTGCACACATTCGTTCAACATATGAAAAAAATTTATAGTTATTTTAAAAGAGATACTAGGGGAGGCTGACGTCTGTAAATGAAGTAGAGGGGACAGAGATAAGGCAGATTTTAAGAAGTTTTGCTGTGGATTTGGTGTCTCTTGATAACGACTGAGAAATGCTGAGTGGAAGTTTCGAGTTATTCTGAGGTTATTTTTGACGATCGAACTGTGCCTTGACCTTGGCATGCTCCAGGGCTGGCACTCAGGGTCACGGCTTTACGATCCCTACGTTACTGAAACCCACGGTCAAGGCAGAGAGGCTCTTGATCAATGGAAGCAGAAGTCAAAGAGCAGTCACACCCCGGAGGCTGAGTGATCCTGGACAGGTGCCGTCCCTTCTCTGTGCTCCTTGCGGGCTGCAGACAAACCTGTGCTCTTCGTACTTTGCTCTCAGGGCTGGTGTGAGGATTTAATGAGGACATGCAAATGAAGGTGCTTTGTATACCAGAAAACATGGTGTAACTGTAGGATGACGATTACCATAAGTACTCCTGGCAGAAAAATACTCTCAAAATGACATAAAGTGCTCCGAAAATGTGAGGCATTTATGTTATGACTGGGCACAACTTTCAGCCAAGGTTTTCTGGAACAGAATCAAGTTCTCATACCACTCCAGCCAAAACAGGTGGAAAGTGCACTTAGCAGCTGTCTTCTACTTCTAGAAGATTTACGATGAGAGGCTGCATAGTGCTGTGGCTAGGAACCAGACTTCAGGGCCAGATCCTGTGAGTTCGAATCCTTAACACCACCTACTGGCTTGAGTGCAGTGTGACCTTGGGAAGTTTCTTAACCTCTCCACATCTCAATTCCCTTATGTGTAAATGGGCAAAATAATAGTCACTGCATGGTGGAATTCTTACGAGGATTAAATGAGTTAGAATGCAAAGTGCTTGGAATAGTGCCTGGTACAGAGTGAGCCGCATATAAGTGCAGCAGTTATTAGCATTAGAACAATATAGTTTCCATTTTCCGAGGGGAAAAATAAACAGAAGAAATAGGCGTCAGCTGCAGTCGCCCATTGGCAAGCTGGGCTAGACACCTGGCGGGGCTTCCTGGCAGGGTTTCCAAGTGGGGATCCCCAGGGAGCTCCCCCTTGGCCAACCATGGTTGGAGTGATGGCAAGGTTTTCAGCAAGGCTGAAGCTCCAACGCTCCTCCGTATTCCCGCCAAAATTACGTCTCTACCCTGGGTCCTGGAAAAGCCAGAGCTGAGCTATGTAAAGGATTAGAAAATGCTGAAAAGTGACCCACAGCCTTGTCTCTGTTCCCAAGGCTCCTGATACCTGGTGGACCTGTGCACGCATCCATGGGGCGTCGTGAGAGCTCAAGGAGCAGCAACGTGGGGCCCTTGGACTGGTGTCAGGTACACAGTAAGCACCACGGTCACTGCCATTTCTTTTGTCCACCCACCCATCCTCAGTGGTCATTCTAAAGCAGCCCTGTCCGAAAGGAACTTTTGTCACGATACACATGTTCCGTATCTGTCCATGTGGCCAACGCCCCACATGTGGCTGTTGAACACTTGAAATGGGACTAGTGTGACTGAAGAACTGAGTTTTTCATTTCATTTAACTTTTTTCCCAGGTGTTCTTATGAATTTTTAAAAAGTTATTTTTAAGTAATTTAAACAATTTTTTAATTAATTTAAATAGCTGCCTGTGGCTAGTGGCTACCATAGTAGGTAGCATAGTTCTAAATCTGAAATGTAGCCATGTCACCCCTTGGCTTCAAGTCTTTCCGCGTCTCCAATCCCTTCGATATGCATCCAAGGTCCAGCACGATCTCCCGACGAGGGGTGTTCTCTGTGCTCAGCCTGCCCTGCTCCCTGAATACATGGACCATGTTTCTGTCCCTCTGCTTCCAACACCCTTTCTGCCTTGTCTGCTGGTCACTTCTTCAGGAAGTTTCTTGGGCTCTCCCCACCCATCCAAGCAGGGTTAGGGAGGCACCACCTCTGGCTCCCCTGGCCTCTGGGCTCCCCCACCCTGGCATTTACCCAGCAGGGTTGTACTTAACTGGTTCCTGGCCTGGCTCCCTTTCTGGTTCTCCCTGATGGTTGACCGGGGGCCTCATGATAAGCATTTCTGTGGTTGGTGCTCTGGGCTGCACAGAGATCTGGAAGACCTAGTCCATTCTTGTGGGCTTGCAATGCTCCCCCTTTAGGAGGAGCCACTGATTTCCCTTCCACTTCCCAAGACCAGTCCTCTTAGCAACACTCGCATACATCATTGCATTTCATCAGTCCTAAGATGCCAGCACCATCGATTCAGTAATAGCCTTTTTGAGAAAGGAAAACAAAGCACTACCTTAAATGTACACATTGATTGTAAGACACTTTCTGCTTTCAGAAACGCCAAAACGTAAAGGAAAAAAAAACTGCTGAAAATCGAGGAAAGTAAGGCAAGCCCTGAGCTCGCCTCTCGGCAGATGACCGCTCTAGAGAATCATGGCACAGTGGGCGCATGAAGGGCACCTTCCTCCACTCCTCACCTGTCTGTGCCCACCGCTATCTGATTGGGCCTCCAGGACAGGAGGATTCAGACAGGTCCTATGGTCTTTTGAATGGGTCGAAAGGATATTTGAATAAAATGATTTCTTCTGACTATAGACATGATGCATCATTATTGCACGTGATTCCCTGTCATCCCAGGGCCTTTGCATTAGCTGATCCTTCTTCCTAGAACACTCCTACCCAAGATTTCCTCTGGACGCCCCTTCCTATTTCTCTCAATTAAGTGTCCCCTACAGAGTGGCCTTCCCTTGCCATCCCAGCTGAAGTGGTCTTACCTACCCCTGCTCTGTCAGTCTTTCTCAAACTAATCGTCTCATTTTCTTCCCAGCACTTGTTAGCATTCAGAATTAACTGTCTAATTATTTATTCTCTGTCTTTTCCCAACAAGATTGTAAGTGTCTCAGAGGCAAGGATTTTGTCTAGTAGGTATTCAAGAAATTTTTGTAACTGAAACTGCAGGAAAGAATAAAGAAAATAATAAAGACTCCCTGCATCCCCACTACTCAGAGAGAATCGCAGTGAACATTTGAGTGCATAGCTGTCCTTTTGGACATTTTCTGCATGTGCTTAAAAAATGACTTTTTTAAAATTAAAGATGTGACCTTTTCATTTATGTTGCTTTCTAATCTGTTCCCCCACCGCACTTACTATATCACGAGTGTCTTTCTCATCCATATGCACGCTGGACAGCACTGTGTTTAAAGGAGGTGCGCCATTTCCCTGCATGGGGTAACCCCAACTGATTGACCAGCCCTTACAGGTGGACACTTAGGTTGTTCCAGTCCTCCTGCTCTGACAAGCAGTGCTGCCAATGAGCGTCTGGGTGCAAATGCCTTTGAATGATGGTCTGCTTGTTTTCATTAAAGTGTTATTACCGGGTGAAAGGGCTTTGGGTAAGTAGAGAGAATGGGGCCACTTCTCAGGTGAGGGATCTACTGTGCAAAAGGACTTTGCAAGCGTCAGAGAGGGTTGAGAAGGAGACGGGACACGGGCTCTGCCTCTATCCCTTGAGCAATGACTGGTTGGAGAGATTTATACAATCTCCCAGGGTCTCAGCACTCAGGCCAAGCACCCCCGTAAAGGTTCTAAGCCCCACTTGAATAGCTGCCTGGAGCTAGTGGCTTAACCATTATAGGCTTTAGTTGTAGATGTTATTTTTAAAAGGCTTTTAAAAATATCCCGAAAAGTTTTCTGATATATAGATACATACATGTACATGCCAGTAAGGATCAATTTATAACTAAATTCTGTAATTATACCTGAATGAACCCACAACTTAATATAGCACAGGTGTGAACCCCCAACTAACCCCAACTTCAGTTTAAAAGAGAGTGAAATCACAATTTCCCCCTCTCAACATATTTAATAGCTGATGTAAAACCAATGAATATAATTTGGCTTCATTTGGAACTTCCATTTCTGTTATTGCTTTCTCGAAATTCTGGTTGAGTTGAAATTTAAACAAATTCATGTCACTTGTGTCTCCAAACTGATCCGGCTTGACATTAGGTAAAGACCTCCAGTTTGGAAACCCAGGAACAAAGGACGTGTAAGGACACTGACTTGACCATGCTCTGGGGTTTATACCATCAAAATCCCACTCTTCTCGTCTTTCTCAGCTGTTCTCACTGGCTTCACTGAGGTCAGAGATCACAATGGTGCTGGTCCTTCCTATGTAAACAGCACATCACAGACTGTAATATATGCTTCTTCCTCTGTTGCTCCTGATCCTCACGACAGCCTTGGGAGGCTGGCCCAGAATTGTCACTAGGCTCATTTTACAGATGAGCCAACTGAAGCTTGGGGCAGGAAAGAGACTGTGTCAGGGTAGAGCTGGAGGGGCCTGCCAAGTGGGCCAGGTTGGTCAGCCCCTATTTCTTTCCCTCTTCCTTTGGCCAGTTTCAGCCCCATAGTCTGCCTAAAGGAGACCTCAAACTTCCATTTGGCAACTGTTTCTCTAAATCAAATAAGGAAAGGGCTGGCTCTGAGAAGCAGTTTGCAAGAGCAAGGTAATCACGTAGCTGGTGGTTGAAAGAATCAGCTTAGTGCTGGGCGGATGCTACTTACTATTATGAATTAATGGTGCTAGATGTTAATTATATTCTAAGGGCATATTTAGCAAAACACAAAGGTGGCAACTGTTATTTTGATATTTTACTTTTCCATGAAATCTCAAAATCTGAGAACCACTGATTCATACAACCACAAACAAGAAGTTATACTATTTTTTAAAAATTACCTAGATTCTAGTCACTATGCTAATGTTTCATACGTGCTCTCTTCAAGCTTTGAAATAATCATGAAGTAGGAATTATTATCGCCCTGTTATGGACCAGGAAACTAAGGTGCCTAAACGTTAAATAATGTGCCCCAAGTCACAGAGTAAGTGGCGAAGGCAGGATCCTAATTCAGGTCTGGCTCCAGGCAAAGCTACCTGGAGGAGGGGAGGGGGACATCTCCCCAACATAGCTGAGCAGCGATGCTTTTGTTCACTCGCTCTCTCATTAAACCTGTGCTGAATACCTTCTGGGGAAGAAGCCCAGACCAATGGGAAGAAGGTGCAGAGGGACAGGCAGTCCCCGGCTATAGTCCTGGCTGTGCCCCCTACCAGTGGAGTGACCAGCTGGCCACCTAACCTCAGAGTCTGCAACTGCAACGTGAGAATATAATATCTCCCCGGTGGGGTTGCCGTGAGGACTATGTGAAGTAGCATAGGAGGAGAGGGCCCAGCAGTGCCTGGGATGTAGTAGGTACCTGATGGACATCAGTCTTCCTGCCTGTCCCTGAAGTGAAGCCACTGAGCAGGTCACTGACACTCAGGGCTTAGGGTTGGATATGCCCTTTGATAACAGCTGGCTCAACTCTCCCACTTTACAGATGGGAAAACTGAGGTTCAGAGGGGGACCTTGTCCCAGGTCACAGTGCAGGGTAATGGCAGAGATGGGACAGGAACTCACATCTCCTGACGTCCGTCTTCTCTTTCTACAACAGCAGGTTAGTGACTTTACCTCTTTAGAGCCACTGCCAAGAAAGCTGCAATGTAAGTGGATTGGAGATACATAACAGCATTAATAACACTTTGTTCGGTAGTTGAAAGGAAAACTATAATAACTCTTTGTTCGAAGAGTAAATGTGTAGAATCTGCTTTCTCATTTATCAAAAAGTATATAGCGCTTACTCTGTTCCTGCCAGGAACTGTTGTTCTAAGGCCTTCAGAAACATGAACTTGTTTAATCAACATTACAGTCCCATGAGAAAGTTACTATTACTGTTGCTTCCGTTTTACAGATGGGGAGACAGGCACTGGGAGGTTAATTAACTTGCTTGGGGTCCTACTTCCAGGAAGTTGGCAGAGCTGGGATTTGAACCCAGGCAGTCTGGCTACAGGGTCCATTTCATAATCACTGTGCCTTGCTGCTTCTCATGAGGCATAATGATTTTCTACTGTGTGCACATTACTTGAGAATACTAGTGATAATCATAGTCATAACAGCAATAATAGGAGAAATACAAATCGACAATTCCCTCTGTGATTCTCGCTGGAAATTTAATAGCACCTACCCGAGTTTCCAAGACAGCCACGCTCCTTCTCCCTCTCCCCGCCCACCTCTGTTGCACATGACATTCCCTCCACCTGGAATGTCTCCCTCCCTCGCCGGACTTCCAGCCATATCCTTCAAGACTCAGCTAGAATGTCACGGGCTCCAGGAAAGCCTTTCCAACAGTGTCTCCAAGCACAGTGGGTCAATGCTCCCTGAGTCAGCAGGGCTTGACATTGCATCCCGTGATGAGAATGATAAGAGGATAGTGATTTTCCTCAAGGAACTTTCCAGGGGTTTCAGATCACTCCACTAATCGACGCTGTCCAGTAGCAAGATCAGCCGTTGCTTCGCCGAGGCATGGATGTGTCTATTTAAAGCCCTTGATGCCACAGACATTTATGGGATACCTTCTTTGTGCCTGGCATTGTCACACATTACTGCATTTAAGGGACATTCCAAGCTTTGGGGAAAATACCGTCCCCCCTATTTGAGCAGGGAGGACCCTGGATCGGGAACATCAGGTAACTTGTCCAAGGCCGTGTGATGAGTGGGTGGTAGAGCTGGGACCTGAAGTCAGCTCCCCAAACCCCTTCTCCAAGGGAAAGCTCTTTGTGTAACTGGCACAGTAAAACTTGATTACAGCAAGAATCGACAAGAGATGCTAACTCAAAGGGGAAAGTTTTGATGAGGAGGAGAATACTTGCATGGTCTCAAAGTATCTCCCAACAAAATTTTTACTTATTACAAAAGGAAAAATGGCAGGGGGAGGAACGGGAAACCGTCCGCGATGCTTAGTTTCACGTCAGCGAGGCCAGGCCAGGCGGCAGCACCCAGTCATTTCCTCGAACGCTGACCCAGGTGTTGCTGTGAAGGTGTGCTGCACTGCGGCTAAGGTCTGCAGCCAGTTGACTCTAAGTAAGGGAGAGGGCCCTCGTGAAGTGGGTGGGCCTCGTCCAACCCGTGGAAAGGCCCTGAAAGCAAAAACTGAGGTTTCTCAGAGAGAGACATTCCGCCTCGGGACTGCAGCGTCACCGCCTGCCTGAGTTCCAGCCTGCCGGCCTGGCCTGCAGATCTCAGACTTGCCACCCCCACAAAAATAGGAGCCAATTCCTTACAATAAGTGTATCTGTATGTACTAAGGGATTACACGTACTATATGTAGTGTATATATGTGTATGTGTGTGCATATAAAGTACTCTGTTGGTTCTCTTTTCCTGGAAGATGCTGATGGATACACCATCTTAACCAACTGATCAATATTAGCAACGCCAATAAGAGACCAAAGGGCATCCTGTGCCTCCAAATGTCCCCTGAGAAGGACACAACATCATTTTCATAGTATTATTTTATAATTGGAAGAAGATATAAATATTAATTGAAAACATTTTAAGAAGGCCATCTTCTTTTCTCAGTGGCTCCCAGGCCAGCAGTGGCACTGGCCACTGAACCGAGTGACCACAAGGCACCTGGCACAGAAATGGGTCACATTTGGTGACTGTTCAGCTGAGGATCTCTTGGGCTGTTGCTCCGTCCCCTGTCTGTCCTTCCTCCTCACCTCCCTCCTTCCCTCTCCCCCACGCCCTCCCCACACAGACACACAGAATCACAAGCACCCATGGTTTGAGATTTTCTCTCTGCCATCCGGCAGGCCTGGGATAATTCCATCTCCTCAATTTTATGACGCCAGCATATGCGGTGAGTCACTGCGCACACATCTGCGGATTCCTGTCGGAGCTGGTTATCTGCCTACGGAGGGATGTTAACATTTATGGCCGCGAGCAGGGACGTGTGGCACTTCAAGGAAGTGAGGTGCCAACTACCTTTCCAAGCTGCAGGTGGTTTTTATGGAAGCAGAATATTGCCACTTATTATTTATTCCCCTTCTTATTTTTAAAATGTGATTAATTTAGCTAGCCAATAAATTTGGCCAAGTACAAGGCGCACCGTTGGCAGGCGTGGTGTGACGAGGCCTAATTGCCGTGGAGGCAGAGGCGGTCACGCGGGGTGAGCTTCCCCCGGCGTGAAAACGAACCAGCCTTTTTTGTGGGCTTCTGAAGCAGCAGTTCTGCTTGTGAGCTGCCCAGGGGATGAGCCAAGGAGGGCTTCTAGCGAGCGGGGGCTGCAGAAGATGGACAGGACCGAGAGGCTGGTTCTGCCGTCGCCATGCGGCGGGGAGGGCTTCAGAGCCAGGCAGGATGGCGAGGCTCAAGCTGGCGAACCTCTCCGAGCTTCTGCTTCTCCACATGCAAAAAGGGAATGAAGGGTTTCAAAGGATGGCTGAGAGGGTTTAGTAAGTATACATTTGGAAAGTTCCTAACCCAGTGCCTTCCAAATCATAGGCACTCAGATATCTTCAGTGTTTATAAAGGCAGTGGGTTTTGGAACAAAAACAGTTTGGTTTTGGATCCTAGTTCTGCCATTTACTGGCTGTGTGACTCTGGGAAATTCTGAACCTCTCTGTGCCTCAGTTCCCTTCACTGTAAAATGGGGCTGCCCACAGGGTTGTCGTAAGCATTAAATGAAATAATCCGTACCTGTCACTCTGGTAATACTAATGCAGCTATTGTTGCTTCTGTTACTTCTTCCCTTACTTCCTGCCCGCTTCCTTCCATGGTCTGATCCCAGATGACATTTCCTGCTGGTGCATTCCTGCTTATTCTCAAAGCATAGCCTCGTTTAAATATCACCTCTTCTACAAAGTATTCCCCGGTCCTCTGCAGCAGAAATAACCACCTCCTCCCTCTCTGCTGCCAGGACACGTTGTGCACCTGCACCGGCATCACCCACACGGCCTGAAGCCCGGCCCACTTTATAGGAGACCCTCTCCCCTGCATCACCTTCGGGGGGGGCAGGTTTTACCCACTGTCGCGAACCTGCTAGGGAGCCCAGCCCTTATCAACTCACAGCACATGGAGAAGAGGGCACATTGGTCCGGAACCGCAGCCCCCGCCCTAACCAGCCTGGAGCAGAGGAGATCGGAAGCTGTGCTGCCCTGTAACCCTTCCCAGCACCCTGGGCAGGCAGCTGGGGCCTGGTGCCTGGAGTCCACGGCCCAGCAGGTGCTAGGGGATGAGTGCTGGTGACAGAAACACAGATCAGGGGATTCTCTTAGCAGCTGCCTGCTCTCCCTGTCAGCATTTTGACAGGTGACATGCTGGCCTAGGAGAGGAAAGAACTGTCTCTTTGGGGCTTCTGGATCTCCAGGTTGAAGCATAGACTGTAGGCCAAGCCAGGCCCATGGGGATGTGCATTTCAGGTGAGTTCCAAAGCTCAGGGCAAAAAGGAGGTCAGCTTGCTGCACGGCTCCCATCTGGGAGGACGGACGGGATGTGCCTGCTTTGGAAATGGTGACACTGGAATCCGGGGCACAGTATCTGAGAGACAGGCCCTTTGTCAGTGAAGCACCCGATCTTGCTGTCCCTGGCGATGAGGCTGCGGCCTGTTTCCCGGGCCCTGTGCTGTGAAGGCGCTCCCTTCCTCTCTCAGGGCCAACTCATTCACACAAAGGGTATCAGCTCCACCCAACAACCACCACTCTCGGAGCCTCCTTCGTGGACCAGGACCTGTGCTGGGCACAGGGCACAGACACGGGTGAGGCCAGGGGCCTGCCTCCAGGAGCCCACACTCTAGCAGGACAGACTGCCATAGAGACCCCATACAACAGAGCACTGCACATGCAGTAGACGCTATCTACACAGGGAACACGGTCATACAGAGAAAGGGGGTGGGCGTCCAGGAAGGCCTCAGAGAGGAGGTGTGGGTGAATCCTGGCTTGAAGGAATTTGTTAGACAGAAAATCATGCTAGAAGCGCACCCCAGGCAGAGGGATCAGCACAAAGATACGGAGTTATAAAAAAATACCATCCATGCAGGGCACTCTAGGTTCACTGCAGAAGGGCAAGGTATGAGCAGAGAGAGGTGGGGTGGGTGATGTGGCTGCAGAAGCCAGCTGGAACCCGCCTCGGCCCTTGCGTGGGGTGCAGAGGAGGGGTCTTTTCTGCCCAGCCGTGACCATGTTCTGCCATCAGCAGGACCATCTTTGAATATCTAAACGGGACATGCGTGCACACACCCACACGTGAGCATCCCTGTGTCTGTTAATTTGTATATGCTTGCGCGTAAATAATATGAACAATCAAATTCTAAAACATGGGTTGTTAAGCTCTGAGATGTAAGGATACTCAGAAACCCAGAGTTCAGCATGGTGGAGCATATGGTATATTATGGGACACAGAGAGCATAAACAGAGAAAAAGAGAGACCTGGTTTAGGCTCTGCTCTAGGGCTGCTGCTGTGGTTGGGCAGGTTGCTCACTGCTCAAGGACATACAGCTGAGGGGGGTAATTCAGGACTGCGCTCACAGGAAGTGGGGGTCTGGGAGTTGGAGTGAGAGGTGGGGGGATAAGAGGTGGGTGGGGAGGTTGGGGGAACCGTTGGTAGGTTCAGGCTGGGTCAGGGTCAGGCTGGCTGTCGTGGAGTAGAGGTGGTTCTTTTAAATAGAAGCACTGGCTCAAATGACTTCCCAAGTGCGTTCCAGCACTGATATCACACACCCCTGCACTCAAGTAAGTTGACGTGGTTTCCTCACTGGTAAAGGAGGCTCATCCTAGGGGATCATTTTCCAGTGTAGCCAGGCTGGACTCCCTGATGCCCTGCTGTTCTTCTCTAGGGATCCCACTGGGATCCTCTACTTTCTTCAAGGCAGAGTTCCACCTCCTCCAGGGAGCCTTCCAGCCATCCCCAGCCTTCCTCCCCATCCCCCACTTCTGGGTCACTTAATCTTTAAGCATCCTCCCAGCACCTACCAGCCATTCCTGATTCCAACTAAGGTGGAGATCAGATCTTGCTTTCATCAAGCACCAACTTGTCCCAGGAGGAAGAGACACCGAAACAGGGATTCTTACATCCTCACGGGTTTCAGCAATTTTCGGGCCTCTATGCTCAGACGGGAGCACGGGCTGACTGTGGTGATAATGAAGCACATTTAACAGCAATACAAAAGCAAGGATGAAAATCTGCTCTTGTTTTATCATCCCTTGCAGTGAGAAAGCGGCCAGCCCTGGGAGTCAGAGTTAGCTGGGGTCAGGGATAGAGCTGGACTTTATTCAGGAAAGGGCGGCGGAGGAGGAGAGGGAGGAGAGGAAGGGGGAGGAGGCTGGATCTGATCCAAAATCCAGGGAGGAAGAAGCATGAAGAAAATTCATGTCCTTTCCATCCTGATTCTCTGAACCTCACGGGATTCTGTCTGAGTCACTCCCCCGCCTACTGCACTGGGGTGTGTGTGTGTGTGTGTGTGTGTGTGTGTGTGTGTGTGTAAGAGAGGGGGATGCTTCAGATTTCACAAAATCCATTTTAATCACCCTCTGCAATCCACAACACTCTGTAATTACAAGTCTCTTGCGCTCAAGGACAAAAAAACTCACTGAGAAAGCAACATTAAGCTTGCAAGCGGAAACATGAAAATTCATGAAACGCACAATTAACGATCCAATGACAATGTTAACTCTCCCCTCTGCCAGCCCAGGCACAGAGGATTACCAACAAAATGGGCAATTCCAAGCCCCGTGGTGTCTGCTGTGGACACTGGGAACCCGGACCACGTCATGCCTGCTCTCTCCGTGGCTTCCCGTTTGCTGCTGCCACAGGCTGTCCTGGAGTCCGGCCTGCAGGGTCTGAATTCCAGCAGAGAGGGGAAGGACAGCCTTAAGAGGCAGGAGATCAAGAGGAATGACTCCCAGTGTTTGCTGTCACCTGCAGAACCCCCCTAAAACATGGCCAGACCTTGAGGTTTTTCCCATGCATCAAGGGAATTTCAGAAGGGTGGGGGTTGTGGTCACTCTCCCATCAGAGAGGCTTCGGCTTCCAAACCGCCTCCTCTCCCACTTCCAACCCCTGAGTCCAGAGTGTCCTTGGTTCTCTGTCCCAGGGCCTCAACTCTGCCTTCATCTCAGTCCCTTGCTGCCAACCCTGTACCCCGAGTCCACTCTGTAACCTTGCTTCCAGGCCAACCTCCCCAAGCATGCATTTTAAAAGCCCCTCCTCCCCTTTCAATGTCATGTGGATAAAGCAGGACGTGAAGTTGTAGCTGAGGCACCATCTTAACTACGTTACGTAGAGAGAAACCTCAGAGAGATAGGAATTCACCAAATGTTCACTGGCTACTTTCGGATTTGGTGTCGGCAGAGCAAGAGGTGGGAGGATGAGGAGATGAACAGGACTCTATATCTTCCTATGCTTGTGCAAATTTTTCACAATGAGTACGAGTTACAGTCAGGACAATGAAATAAACTTTAAATGTCGCCTCTGTTCAAAATCCTTCTGTAATCCTTTATTTTCTACACGACAAAATATAAATCTGGAGCCTGGTATTGTATTCACAGCCTTCTGAGGTCAGGTCCTCATCAGCAAGGCTGGCTTCGTGGGCACGCGACCTGTGCAGCTGCTCAGAATCAACCACGCTTGGTCGAATGCCCTGCTGTGCCCACCTTGGCATTCTTAGCTTTTTGAACAAGAGGCCCCGCATTTTTATTGTGCACTATACCCCACAGTTTATGTCACTGGTCCTGTTCATCAGAGTGTCTTCACCAAGGGACATGACAGTCCAATGACTCAAAAGAGAATACCGCAGATGGCCTTTGGGTCCCTGTGTCCAGGTAAGGATCTCCGGGGCAGTGGCCGGGGTAGGTAGGAAACCATGCTACGTGGGCAGAGTCGGAATTAGGGATAATCAGCCTGGGGCCATGAAGGGTGAGAGGATATTTAGTGAATGTTTATTAAGCATGTTGAGTGCTCTCCTAGGCTCGGGAATACAGCTGTGAACAAAGCACACCAAGGCCAGCCCTGCTCTATCGAGCTTAAATGCTTGTCAGGGAAATGGGTAACAAACAATTATCTGAGACAGGTGGTGCTGGGAAGAAAAATAAAGCATGATAAGGGAGGTAGTGAGGGCTGGAGTGGGGGTACACTATTTGATTTAGGACCTTTCAATGCTTGTGCAAATTTTTCACAATGAGTATTCGCTTCCACGCAAGGAAGTGAATAAGCCCTTGGACGGCAGAAACGTGGACGATGTTGACACACACACAGACAATTACAATACACTGTGGGCTCTGCCATGGCAGAGACTGGTGGGAGCATAAATAAGAAGTGACCTGCCCAGCCTCAGGTGGGGAGGGCCTGGGATTTCATCAACTTTGAATCATCTCTATTTCTTTTCCCCAACTCTCAAATCAGCAGAAACCACATCCTATTGACTACACCTTAGTCATTTTCCTTCCATTCCCACTACCACGGACTAGCTCGGAACTTCATTTCCCCTAAGTTACTGCAATAAACTTGACCTGTTCTTTTTTTTCCTCATGCTACATCCTCTCCTGGGTGATCACATCTACTCTTGGGGCTTCATCCTAAATTTTATTCTCCAGTCCTGACTTCTTTCTTGAACTCCAGACCTGAAAATCCAACTGCCTTTGTTCTCGAGGATTCCAAGCATCTGAAAGAGGGTGAGGCTTTCTAACTCCCCACCCTGGCCCTGGATCCTGTCCCTGTTTGGGCATTCCAAGCTCTTGCCTGAGACAACAGAACCCTGTGAGCAAGGTAAGGAAACAGAAGGGTGGGCGCAGGGGGCTGCCCTGGGCCTTCAAGCAGCGAAGCAGGGTTCTGCTCCTTTTGTCACACCAGCCGCCTCACCTAGACCTCAGAGGCCAAGCTGCCTGCCCGCTAGCTCCTGCTATGTAATAATCTGCAAGGTCCGCTCTGACTCTAAGATTCTAGGTTTTTCTCTACTGTGAGGAGGCCCTGGGTCGGCAGACAGGAGAGGCAGAATCTGAGGAAATTTTCTCCACTCTGGGGTCAGGACAATAACTTGGCTTTTCCAGAAACCCAAATTTATCAGCAGCCCAGTGGTAAGAGGACCTGAAGACACTTGGAAAGTTCACACGAGACTGAAGCACAAAGCAGAACGTCAATATATTTGTTGACACTGAGAAACAAAACTGTCCACGTTAGTCTGCCCAGAGAAAGTCAAATTATCCTCCGGAGGTTGTCGGGTGGGCATAGCAAATTACAGATGACATTCCTCACTTACTCTGTGACACTCTGGAATAAGGGCTTAACGTTCATTATGTATAAATACCCAGTTGTTATGCCTACTTCACAGATGAAGAAACCAAGATGCAGAAATGCTAAATAGCTTGCTCAAGCTCACATAGCTAGGAAGGGATGGGGCTGGGATTCAAATGCAGTACATCGCCATGACAGCCTACTGTTTAACCACTGGTAGGGGCCAAATAGATGCTGCTGCCATAGAGAAAAACAGTGATGAACTTTTGTCTAAGTTGAGTTGATTGTTTAACTCAATACCATGACAGTGCTGTGAAACAGTATTGCAGACATACAGATGGGAAGGATTAGTTTTGAAAATGCTCTCACCCAAATGAATCTTTATAATCAGGGTTTTATGTTAAATGCACTAGGTGAGAGTTACTTTTTAAAGGACTCCTCCTACAAAGCAAGTAAATGATTTTGTTTCTGAAAATGAATAATCAGCCCTGATTTACTTATACATACTAAATCTGCTGGAGGCAGAAACCCGTCTAGGGCCAGGTAGACCTCAGGTCCCAATTCTAAATCAACATCAGCCACGTTGCCTTGGACACATAAGTCACCTGGCTTCAGTCTTTCTTATCTGCAAAACAGATGATACTGTCTTCCTTATAGGACTTTTAAAGCAAAAATGGAGGAAATGTGTGTGCTGTGCTTAGCACAGGTCCTGCATATGGTAAGTACAAGTTTCATTTTTTATTTTTTGGGGTAATCCAATTTGCTCTCCAGTTCAAGTTGCCTACATCATTCTCAGCACCACCACTATCATCATCATCATCATCATCCTCTTTTTAATTCAGTCATCCAATGTAACTATTCAATTTGCTTTGACGGCGACATTGATAATGCAGCTTTTGAATTTGCTGCCCAAGTCAACTCATGCATTTGCAGTAAAACCCTAACCCTGCTGTTGACTTTGGCAGTGACCACACCCCTGGGGCCCTGACCACACGGTGCCCACGTGGTTTCCTCTCCTCATCTCTCTCTGTCTCAGAGCCAGGCACGTACAGGACACGCTGTAAGGGAAATCAGCGTTCTTTTGTACCCGAGGAGCACAATCTTTTCCGGGTGGCCTAAGTAGACAGATGGCTATTTTCAAGGCTGATTTGGAGCCCGTCTGGTGTCAAACAACCCCAGTCACTAGAAGGGGCTGTCACTTAGATGCTGTGAGCATGACTGGACCTTGCCTGATAGCAGCTGGGGCTGCTGAGGGCTTGGCTCTGAGCTCCTCCCAGGTGATGAGGGGGCCAAACATGACCGTGGCTTAATCAAGTCTCCACGTCCCCTAAGGATTCCAGGGAAAACTCTCAACCAAACTTCCCACTGCCTCAAATGATGTTCAAGTCAACCAGCAAGTGTAGCTCTTGGCACAGTCTCTGGAGAGCGCCAGCCACTGTCCTCAGCCATCCACAGGCCAAGAGACGTGTGAAAGCATGCGGTGAGCCTAGCCCAGCTCTGCCTCGTCTTACTGCTGTGATCTTACGTACGTCATCTAACCTTTCTAAACCTCAGTTTCTTCATCCATAAAATGAGAATGCACACGTCCCAAGGGTAAATAAGGGTTAAATGGGCTAATTCATAATTAGCCGTCAACAAACATTAGTTCCCTGTCCCCTTTCCTTCAGACACGTCTGTGCAGGGAACATGTAAGAAGCCCCTGGGTAAGACAATGCCTGCGGAAGGACCTGGCAAATGATAAAGGGAAGAGGGAGAAACACTTTTGGGGCATGTACCGTGTGTCAGGCACTGCGTTAGGCCCTTTGCGGATCCTATAATATTTTATGCCATTCTCAGAATAACTTTGGAGGGAAGATATTACCTAATCCACTTTTAAAAAATTAAGGTTAAATACATAGAACATAACATTTACTATTCTTAACCCTTGTCAAGTGCATAGGCCAGTGGCATTCAGTACATTCACACTGTGCTACCATCTTCTGCAGAATTCCTCTCATCTTGCCAAACTGAAACTCTGTACCCCTAGACAATAAAGCCCTATTTCCCCTTCCCCCAGCCCCTGGCCACCACCACCCACTTTCTGTCTCTGTGAATCCGACTACTCTCGGTACTTCATGTAAGTGGAATCACACAATATTTGCTTTTTTGTGACGGGCTTATTTCACTTACATAATGCCCTCAGGGTTCATCCATGTTGTAAAAGGTGTCAGAATTTCCTTCCTTTTTAAGGCTGCATAATATTCCATTGTATTATGTATTACGTTGTACTCATCCATTCATCTGTTGATGGATACTTGGGTTGCTTCCACCTTTTTTGGTAATCGTAAATAATATTGCTCTATCTGTGGATGCGCAACATTTCTTCAAGGCCCCCCTTTCAATTCTTTTGGGTATATTCTTAAAAGTGGAATTGCTGGATCATATGGAAATTTTATTTTTAATTTTTTGAGGAATTGCCATACTATTTCCATAGCACCTATACCATTTACCTAATTCTGTTTTAACATATTAACTGCCACGTGAGTTGTGCTTAACTCAAGCTAGTTTTGAGCCCGGGGCCTCATGAAGCATATGTAACTCACATGTCTCTTTACCTTGGGAGACACGTGAACTATTTTTCAAGTTGCATATAATTCACACACAGAAAAACAATAACAAATAAATTTTTCATTAAATTAAACAGGATCATTTTGTTTTCAAAGTTTTTATTCTATTTTCGTAATAAAACACTATGGCCTCAAGGAAAAATTTGTTTTCTAGTGTGGCAGTCAGTGTGTTAAAGATGATAAAATTAAGGCTCAGAGGCTAAGCAACAGGTATGAGAACACACCTTTGGGAAGTGGCAGTCAGACACCAGTCTGGGTCCCATGTTCCCTCATTGACTAGCAGTCCCCAAAGCCAGGGCTCAGCCAGGTATGTCACAATCACCCAGTGCACTTGTTAAGCATATAGATTCCCAGGCCCCTAGGTGTAGATGAGAAATAGAATCTCCAGGAGTCTTTATTTTCAAAACAACAAAAAACAATAAGCAAACCAACCAACCAACCCCTGGGTGTTTCTGGTGAGCATCCAGGTTTGATAACCACTGCTTATTACTGTGATTGATAATCATCATCACTGTTGTCCTTCTTGTTATCAAGATTGCTGTCATAACCATTCCATACCCAGATCGGCTCACTGATTTATAAGCACGTGGAAACAGTGGGGATGTAAGGGTTACCCAGGAAGTCTCAACACTGGGTTTGCTGTCCAGCAACCACTGGCTTTCAAAGGGCGACACATTTAGTATTCTAACCAACAAGGCATCAGCCAGGCGCCTGCCCAGACCTTTCTTAGAACACTCATTGAGCAGCTGAAACCAATGTGTTCCTAGGTAAGTGTGTGCAGAGACAGGCTGCTGGCGTTTTAATCTCATTAGAGAACTGAAGCCCTGTGAGGAAGTAGCCACAGCAGGCTCTTGCCCCTTTGGGGTGAGATTCTCCACACCCTTAGACCGGCTGCCTGCTCCTCTGCGACCGCCCACTCATCCTCTCCAGAGCTGCATCCTCTCCTGGGCCTGGAGCGAAAGGCTCTGGGAAACCAGAGCTCGGTGTTTTCCAGGGCGGTGCCTGCAAATAGCTGGATAACCAGCTCAGGTAACCAGGCTGCCTCCACCCCAGAGCAGACACTGAATTATCTAGCCCAGCCTGATATGTTCGGTTGGCACCAGGCCACCAGCACTGCTTCCCAAATCCAAATGTCTCGGTCCCCTCCCCCTCCCATACCCTTGATAGAAGCCAGACGAGGCTTTGGGGCCTTGGGAAAGAAGCATCCACAGGCAATCTTCCCAGCACAAAGTCCTCGTTGTTGGAGGAGGAAGCATGGGAGAAGCAGAGGGAGTGCTTATCTATTGTCAACGCAGGACAGCTGAAAGGACTCCAGTGAAAAATGACCTTATAAACTAACAGATGGGGGAATATGCAAAGTATGTAACTATGACCCTCTACTTCCCTAGGACAGAAATAGCTGGGGCTTTCTCTGCAAATGCTCATGGGCACACACTTTAATACCTGCACACACTTATTATTCTGCTCAAACTAAATCAAGAGGCAAATGTAAAACAGATTCATCCATCCATTTATCCAACCATCTGTCCATCCACCCATCCATTTATCCATCCATCCATCCATCCATCCAGTCACTTGTTTTATTTATTCAAACATGAATTTAGTGCCTACCATGGGCATGAACTAGGCTAGAAGAAACAACAATAACCTAAATCAGAGGTTTCTAACTGGGGGACACATTGTTACCGGCAGGATTGGGGCACCTGTATATTGTCTTACCAAGATTGTCTATAACTGAGTCAATGCCTTATACAACATACGTAGGAGCTGTTATGGTGATACACGTGGAGTTAAGACATTGCTGAATCTATATCAGCTTCCTGTCGTATATTTTCTCAACCTATAAACGCGAAAAGTATAAATACCACTGGGAGATTTTAGACATGCCCTAGGCCAACAAAAGTGCAGAATCACAAAGTATGGTTTCATGAATGAAAATGATCACAACTACACCACCACCATAATGACTAACTAAATAACTTACTATGATGTGAGCCAGTATTCTAATCACTTTTTAATCCCCACAACAAACGTATGAGATAGACATTACCGTTACATCCTTTTGCAGGAGGGATTCAGTGAGGCATGGTGGCCTTCTATACCTTGCCCAAGGTCACACATCAGTAATGGCAGAGCTGGGATTCCAAATCAGGAAGTACAGCTCTAGAGTCAGTGCTTTCAGCTATCCTTGCAACGGTGGGTGTGCTCATGGTGTCAAAACCCTCTCAGATGGGAGACTGAGACTTAGAGAGGCCATGAGACGGGCCAAAGTCACACAGTGAGTTCTTGAGGGAGCGAGGGCAAGAACTTAGCATTCCTGTCTTCCCTTCCAGTTTCATTGTTGTTCAAATAAGCAGGACTTTACCCCAAAGTAAAAGTCAAAATACTCTGTGCTTGGGGACAAGGAAAGGCAAGAGAGACCATAAAACTCAAGGTAAAACAAATGCTGCCTTCTGTACAATCTGGAACTCGGTGTTCTTCTCCTGGGTTGCTACTTTATCCAGGATTTCCTTGGGAGAAATTCCTGACACGTGGGAAGGAAGACCCAGGCTGTGCTGAAGGTGTGGGGCTCCCAGCCAAGCAGCTTTATTTCAGGCATGAGCGACCATTTGGCGGAGCAGCCCAGCTCTTCCCTGGCCCGCACAGACTTCATGTCTCCCTAATTAGCATCTCACAGTCGCACAGCCAGGAAACCCTGGGAAAGAAGGCCCTGTCCCTGTGAGCACATGGGGCCCAGTTACATCCCAGCGATCCGACTCTGGCCGCTGCCGCCACACCGGACGCAAGGCTGGCTCGGGAACCCATTGTCTGTGGGAGGACAGGTCTTTGGGAGGCAGCAGGTGGCAGTGCAAAGACTGACGATCCTGGATAGGAATCCTGGACCCTCTGGACACTAGCTGTGTGACCATGGAAAAAGAATTCCTAACTTTTCTGGGACCAGTTTCTGAATCTATAAAATGTGGAGAATACCTTTCTTGTTTATGAGTGAACACATGCCAAGTGCTTGGCATATTTTTGCTCTGAAAAATTAGACTATAAGAATAGATCAGTGTTGTCCAAACCTTTTATCATAGAAGAACTGCTTTTTATTTTTTATAAAAAAATCTAAAGTGAAATTCCAATGGCTAAGAGAGGTGTAGGGTTGCTGCTGGATTGGTGAGGGCCTTGGGGAGGGGGTGCTGAGGATCCTGTCCTGCCTCATGGGCCTTGGGGTTCCTCCGAGGAACACAATTTGACCAGGTGATTGCGAGTCACCTTTCAATTGTAATTAAGAAAAAGTAAGAGAGGGAGGGAGGGAGGAAGGACGGATGACGGACATACTCCTGTTGGTTATTCCTGGGAGATTTATGTTTGTTGGGCACCATTGCTAATGGGCACCCTCCTTAGCTTATAATGCAGTGGAGAAGGCAGAGGCTGAACAGCTAATTTAAAGACTGAAAGGTGATTTTCAAAAGGGGGCTCTATGGGAACACAAAGCAGGGGATCTGATTTAATTTAGCAATCAGGGAAGTTGGGACTTGGAAGGTGAGATGAGAGAGGATGGCCACTTGGACTGGCTTAGTGACGGCAATATAGAACAGGGATTGGATTCATGACATTTTGGAGACAGCATCTCTTGGCCTTGGTGACTGTCTGGCTGTGGAGCCATGACAGTGAAGGGTATCAAGAATGATACCCAGGCTTTTCTGGCCTGTAAACCGGGTTTGAAGCTAAAAGAACAAGATTCCACTGGCTCCAATATCAGGTCCAGCAAGATCCACCTTGGACCCTGTGTCCTCTGCTCACACAGCTGTTCGTCCTCCCCTCTGGGGAGACAAAGGCAAGAGGAGCTGATTCCCACCACACCCCATGAAAAGCACTGAGGTCAGAACTCTGCATGGCCTACAAAAACATCTGCAGGCAGAAGCATTTCTGGAAAATACAGGAACTGCCTGCAGTAAATTAATAATAGATGTACTGGATTCCCTCAGAAATATTTACCCAGCCGGCGTGGTTGGGTACTAATAACCGGGAAGGGAACCTGAGCCTTACCTCAAACAGCCCTGACTATTGAAAATAAAGAAATGTCATCCTGGCCCTTCCTGATGCTGGCGGGGAAAGCAAATTTGCAGATTGCCTCGCTCAGGAATATGGGACTCTTCAGTTTGCTGGGCCTGGGAAAGGGGACGCAAAGGCCCTGGGAGGTAACCACTGAATGAAGCCAGCAGATGAGGATCAGCGCATATATCTTGTGCTTATATAGTGCTCACCATGTGCCAGGCCCCATTCTAAGGACCTGACTTATATTAACACATTTCATTAACATATTAGGCCCATTTTACAGATGAAAGTACTGAGCCATAGGAAGGTTAACACAACTTGTCCAAGGAACTAGCTATGACACGATGGAGCTGGGATTCAAACCCAGGCAGTCTGGCTCCAGCGTATATGCCCTTCAACCACTTTGCTTTCACCGCCTCTTGTTGTTTTTCCCCAAATAATCAAGAGGGGGTGTGAGTAAGAGGAAAGAGATGCACATTAAACTGCCAAAGGTCCACTTGTACAGCATCCTTGCTACGCATACCTTTTCTGTCTCCAGCTTCTACTGAGAACTCTGGACTCTTCTCACCAGGCAAGTGCAGTAGCCATATCTTCATTTAGTAACAATTACTGAGCACTTACTGGGGGCCAGAGCCTGTGCCAGGCACAGACAGGGCCTTGTATAATGCACACAAAATGCCCCTCCTCAGGGAAGCCCCACATTCTCTCCTTCCTTAGGGTCCCAAACTGGCCCTTCTCTAGGATTAAGTTTCCTGACTGAAGAACAGAGGGATTTGAATAGACATGCAAAAAGGGGTTCTTGAGTAAATAAGTTTGGGAAACATTAGGTTAGCATCCTCACTGCAGGCCTTCTCAGAGCCTTTAGTATGCTTATTCAGGCCTTCTCAGAACCTTTAGTGTGCTAGTAGCCCTGAGAGCCACCAAGAGGGATTCAGTGTATAATGCTTCTCAGATCATTAAATAAGGAACCCCTTCTCTTAAAACAATAATAACGACAACAACAAAACCACATTTTGTAGGGCTGATGTATCACAGAAAACAGAAAACAGTTTAATGTGTTAATATAATTAGTCCTAGAATAACTACTATGTCAAATCTGTGTTGGGCTTTGACTGTCAGTCCTCGGCAGGAGTGTGAGGCTGGGGACTCTGTCTTACTCATCTCTCCAGCTCCTGCCTTCAGCCAGGCCTAGATCAGAATAGTTCTTTGAAAGTTTTCTTCAAAGATGGTACAAGTGAGTGCCGTAAAACAAAATTCCAGGACTGCACCAACACTCCTAGCATCTGCCTACATCTCTTATTCCGTCTCCAAGGCGACAGGCGTTTATTTCTTGCCTATATGAATCTCAGGCCATGGTTTGCTATTCACCCTGGACACTCCTTGTCAGGGCGCAGAGACCTTTGCCATCTGCCCCGTCCACGTCTCCTGGCTCCTCTCCCACTTCTCCCTGTGCACCCCCTCAGGGACTTTAACTCTACAGAACTGCAGGCAGTTTCCAGAATGCAGCATGGCTTCTTTCAGATGAAAGAAGCCTGCTGGCCAGTCCTCAGCAACCTTACCTGTATGGTTTCCCATTCTTTAATCCTTAGTTCAAGTTCTTCAGGTTCGAAACCTTCTCCGAAGCCCCCTCTGGCTCCATACTCCCAGGATTGGACTAGATGTTTCTCCACTGGTGGCCTAGGCCGTTACAACCCAAACTGCACCCAAACTGGGTGACGCTGTGTCCCGAGTTAAGATAGACCATGCATTCTGCACTGTGGGTCAGAGTTAAAAGAGTTGTTAAGCCACTGATGCTACCTACTCTCCTATTTAAGATGGTTCCGGGCCCTGAGTGAGGCTCAGACTGAGCCTTTTAAAATCCACACAACATTCCCCGTTTTGTGCAGCTCTGCCTGACAGGGATGGGGTGCATCTTGCTCTTCTCGTACCTTTGGAGCCCGGGAGACCCCTGACCTCTACAGAAGAAAGAGGTCTACTGAACGGGCTCACAATTTTGTAACAAAACAAAAGCACAAAGCCAGAACTGAAGCACACTTTGTTGGATCTCATTCTCCCAGTGTATTTTCTTCACAGTTTTCCAACTTCTACAACCATCAAACAGCTTTGGCATGACAGTCGTCTTCCACAAATGAAAACACGATTGCATGCAGTGGTGTTTCCGGCACTCTGTGGGAGCAGATTTCGACAGGAGAGGCAGGAAGGAGGAGGGAGGCGATCAGGGGAGCTGGAGCTGGAGCCGGGCCCCTGAAGAGGTGGCTGGGTCTCCAGCTCTACCGTCTGCCGGTGGAAAAACAATCGCTCCCCTTGGACCGAAAGTGCAAGGCTGCCTCCCAGAGCTGAAGGTGCCAGACGGAGCCTACTAACCTGAATGGGCCACTCTGCCCAGGCGGCACAGAACCAGCAGCAGCAGGAGACCTAGAGACTTCTCCCTAGTGCTGTCTTCCCCTGGCTCTGCTCTGAATCCCCCTGTTCTCTGGGTCTCTGATTCCTGGCCTCAAAATGGGACGGTCAGATTAGATCAGCGGCTCCCATCTCCTGACTGTGCCCACAGTAAGAAATGCACCCAACACCTCACCTCAGTCCATACACGCGCATTTAGAGGGACAAGAAACTGAAGTTTTACCTGACAATGCTTACTTTTATGACCTGCTATATTTTTCTCCTCTGTTATGCTCATTTTATAAACTTTTATTGAAGTATGACATAAGTATAGTAGAGGGTACATATCGTAAATGAGCAGCTTGGCAGATTTTCACAAATTGAAAACACCCATGTAACCTGCGCTCGGATCAAAAGACAGAACAGTGCTAGGACCTGGAGAACCCTCTGCGCCCCCCGCCCCCGCCCACGGACCGACCCTCCCCGAGGGCAAGCACTACCCAGACTCCTAACAACAGAGATCAGCTTTGCCCGGTTTTGTACTTTATTAAATGCAGTCCTAAAGCCTCTTTGTGCCTGCTTCCTCCTTTCAGTTTTGTGTTTCTCAGGCCCATCACTATTGCTGTGTTCAATATTGCACTGTGTGACTATATGGCGCCTTCTCCATTCCACTGCTGGTGGCCATGTGTTTTGGTGGACATACGTGTGCATGTCTCAGGGGGACATACCAAGGAGTGAAAGTGCTGGCATGCACACCGTCAGCTTTAGTCGATGCTGCTAAGGGTTTTCCAAAGTCATTAAGCCAATCCCACCTCACCCAGCAGGGTGCCAGAGCTGCGGTGGCTTCCCATCTTTGCCACACTAGTATAGTTTTTTCATTTTAACCGTTCTGATAGGTACGTAGCAGTATTTCATCGTGGTTTTAAGTTTTGATTCCCTAAAGAGTAATGACGTTTTCATATGCTTCTTGGCTATTTGGATATCTTCTGTGAAATATCTGTTTGAGTCTTTGCCTATTTTTCTATTAGGTTGCCTACCTTTTCCTTACTGATTTTAGGAGTCTCTTCTTTTTTTCCTACCATATACGTTTTGGAGATGAGACCTTTGTTGGATACATACAATGCAAATATCTTCACCTAGTTTATGGGTTACTGGCTTACTCTGTTTTACTTTAATAAATGATGATCTGGAACCACCAAATTCATTACCTGCTAATGGACTACAGCCCACAGTTTGAAAAACACCACCATACATGACCCTGCAGTCTTCCCTGGGGCTGGACACCTGAGAGGGGCACCTCTGGCCAGTAGCATCCACACCCGGAGCAGCACCTCTGTATCCACAGGCAGCAGCTATCTGGTGAACAAAGGCTGCCATATTCACTATATTTAATTTCTAAATTAAAAAAAATCCTTATTCCACATTTTAAATGACAATAGTTTCCAATTCTCTTTAATGTGAAACCTCCTGTCTTTTTCTCCAGCTAAAGCTAAGTAGCTCTGTTACGACTTGTAATAATACTAGGGACTGCTGCTTATGGAATATTTCTTATGTACCAGGTACTACGTGCTTTGTGTACATTATCCCAGTACATCCTCACACAAACCCTTTGCAACACATATTAACATCCTTATTTCACAAGTGAGGAAATAACATGCTTAGAGACGAGAAGTGGCAGTCCATGGCCACACCAGCAGCTAGTGATAGGGCTGGGACTGGACCCGGAGCCCGCTCATCTCTAAGTCCTGGCCCACTCGAGGCAGCGAGAAGCAGCAACTTCTTCACCGTTAGTCAGCAAAACCCTCCATGTGGAGGCGGGAGGCACCTCAGGGTCTGTCTTGTCCTCCTTTCCTTGTTTTGTCTGAGCTTAGAATGAGGAAGGGACTTTCCTGAACACGCAGCAAGGGTACAGCTGGGACTGCAGCCCAGGCCTCCTCACTGGGGTCATCCTGCCCTGATTCTCAGCCATCTGCTGGGGCAAAGGACACTGGCAAGGCTCTGTCTGGTTCCAGGTTGGGGCCTCATTGTAAGGAGACACTTACTGGGTTGAAAGGTGACCAGGGCAGGAGCTGCTCTTGAAATCAACTTGTGAGACATTATTAGAGGAACAAAGAATAAGAAGAGCTCTCAAGGAGGAACATGCTCTTTACATTCAACCGTTTTTAGGACTGTCGAGGAGACACGAAAGAGGCCTGGCAACGTGAGCTGGAGTGGGTTTCAAATCCAGATTACGGAAGAACTCTATAAAAATCCTAAACGTGGGGAGATACTAACTTCCCCAGCTGTCCTGAGGGTTCAAGCGCAGGCCAGGGACACGGGGATGCTGCTGTGGCCTCCAGCACCCACAGAGAATGGTCCATGCCTCCAACCTGCTCACCTCCAAGACCCCGCGCACCTTTGGAACGTATAAAAACCTCACAGGGAAGGCAAGCAGCGATTCCGTATTCCTTGCTCATTATTCTTAGGGGAAAAAAAAACTATTATAAAATAAATGGAGATAAAGTCTACCTATTAATGCATATTTAAGAGGTAGAGAAAAAAGCACCTGTAACATTAACTGAAATCATGAATATTCTCTGAAGTGTAAAAAAAAAAAAAAACCAACTCACTTTTCTTTAAATCTTCTTAAAAGGGTCTAAGAATAGTCCTTCAAATAATCCTTGAAGTATGCAATTTTAATTTGGACACATGGTAATTTCAGTCTACCTGTTGAAAGAGACAAGAGAGACATCAGTCATTTTTGACGAGGATGCTATTCTGACGAGTGGCAGAGAAGATTCTGGCAGCTTGGGGGGTGGGGGTGGGCACTGGCAGGAGCAGCGTTCGCTTTGTGCCCAGGCTGAAGGCTAGTTATTGAACACTCAGAGGGAAGGGCCAACTAAGTTAGCCACTAGCACAGTGTCCGGCACGTAGCACATGCTCAATAAATAGTTAAGGAATGAGCAAGTAAAAGGACAGACGGGTGAGATTTATCAACAACTTTTCACGCAGGGAGGTCCCCTGTAGGCTCATCCCTTCAGCTCTTAGGGAGAGAATTTCCGGGCACTGGGTGTCTTACGGAAAATAGCACAGAGAAAGGCATATGGCGTAGTGAAGGGAGCAAGGGCGTCGCAGCCAGTCATAGCTATGCCCAAATCCTGGCTCCACCACCTAGAATCGCACAACCCTGGGCCGGCTTATTTATTTATGTTCACTGTTGTTCTTAAATTGGATACTTAGCCCATTCATTAATTTTCAGACCTTCTTTTTTAATACAAGCATTTAAGGCCATACATTTCCCTCTAAGTGCTGTCTTGGCTATATTCCACAACTTTTAATATCGAATATTTCTTTGATCATTCATTTATAAGTATTTTATAATTTCTATTATCATTACTTTTTGACCTACGAGTCAGTTGGAGGTATTTTTGTAAATATCTCTCAGTATAGTTTTAAAAAAAAAACCTCATTTTTCTGTTATTGATTTCTAACTTAATTGACGAGTGGTGGGTGAATATGGTCTGTAGGATATTGATTCCTTGAAATTTATCGGGACTTTTTTTATATGGCTTAAGATATAGTCAATTTTTGTGAATGTTCCATGTGTGCTTAGAAAGAATGTATATTCTCCGGTCCTTGGGTGTAATCCTGGACTAGTTTTTTTTTTAAAAACCTCTCTGCACCTTCATTTCCTAATCTGTAAAAAGGCACGTGAGCGACACACATTGGTTCCGTCCCACTGTTTAAAGCTATACTGCCTGACACAGAGGCGGTGCAGACAGAAACAGAGTGTATAAGAAAAATTGAGGTATGCTGTTTTTTGCTTATAACATTATTAATAACAATGCCCTACATTTATAAAGCATTTAAAAGTCTCTAAACAGCGACCACATCTGTCATTTGGTCTTAACAAATCCATGTAGCGTCCAGCTACATGGAGGGGAGGACCCGCACAGAGAGGGAATGCACCAGTGGGTGTGGTGGTTTACTCGGTCCTCCACGCAGGAACCCCAGGATGGCTCTGACTGCCCCTCCCCCTCACGCCTCACCCCTGCTCAGTTCTCAGTTCAGTCTTCGGTTGTCTTTCAAATCCTTCCTCCTTTTCACCCACAATGTCTCTGTCATTTCTTACCTGCTTTATTCCAATAGATTATTAAGTCCTTATTGTCTTAAAAATACAACTACAGGAAGTGAAACCAAACAACATCTTCTTGGCAGGTGTGGTTCTCGCACAGAGCTGGAGTTGGGTGTTGCATGCCAGAATATCAGTACGGGGAGAGTGATGTTTACATATCCAATGGGGCATGCCTGTCTTAGGAAGGTTGAGAGACACTGTGCTGAGTTCAAATATTTTTCATCCAGCAAATAGCACTTCCCATGACCTTGTCCTCGATCCTAACCCCAAGTTCTTTTTCTCCTTCTCAGAGAGATTTCCTGAAAGAGTCGTCTAGACCGCCATTTCCTCCACTCCCACACTCTTCACAAATCACCCCCAGAATGTTCTCTTTACGATCATAAGGATGTTGTCACTGCAAATTCCAGGCACCACTTCTCAATCCGTGGCGGCCTCTCTGGGTCGTCCGCCAGCGTTTGTCCCCCCTCTGGAAAATCTTCTGCCTCAGCCTCCACAACACCAGTCTCTCCTGATCGTCCTCCTTTCCCTCCAAGGACTTTCTCTGCCTCATTCTTACATTCTGAGGTTTGAACTGGCACTCCTGTAATTTAATTAGAAGTGTTTCCACAAAATAACAAACTACCATGTATTAAGTGCATGCCAATCACTGTGCTAAACATTATGTTATTTCACTTAATCTTCCCACTAATCACCTGAGGTAGGTATTATTAACATTCCTATTTTACAGATGAGAAAGTAGAAGCTTATGAAAGTTATGCACTTTGCCCAGGATCACTCAGCTACTACATGGCAGAATGGGGATTCAAACCGCAATCCATCTAATCATAGCCTGTGGTCTCAGCCACCACACTTCCTCATCCTACCCTCCCATGCCCTGGCTTCTGTGACTCGCCATTCTTCCGCCATGCCATGCATGTCATGCTTCCATTTTGCTTCCCTCTGAATGGAAGGCCTTTACCCACACTGTGTGCTGAGGAAATTCTATTCAATGTTCAAGGCTCAGCTCCTCCCATAAAGCTATTTGCAAGCCCAGGCAGGTGAATTGCTCCTATCTCCTTGCTGTGGCAGCTCTACAGTGATACCAAACCATTCATTCATTCATTCAACTGACCATGCATCCATCTCTCTGCAAATAGGGTAGAAGATTGTTTATCTCAAAGTCTTCACACTAGAAGCACCCAGACAAAGGAATTGTTCCAAAGGACTTTTTTATGCTCATTGTTTGAAAAACTATATCATACTATTGTCAAAATTGAAGAAAATCTGCTAGAAGTCATGGTGTTTGAGGGAGGGATGTGCCGACTTGTCAGGAATAGCCACCTGTGTGATCTGGCCAACGTGGTTTCCAAGGTCACTACACCAGGCTTGTCCAATTTCCCTCACTCAATCCCCACATTTTAAAATCCAATTTACACATCAAGCCTGGCTCAAATACCTCTTCATCCTTGAAGTCTTCCCCGATTCTCCTCCTGCAATGTGTACAAATGAACCTGGATCCTCACCATGCACCACAATATATCTGTGATATCCCTGCTGGCACTTGGAATTTAATCACTCAGCTAATTCTGCATTTCAAAAACCACTTCAACATATTCATTTAATGCTTTTACCTCCCCTTCTGGTCTCCTTGGAGCTAGGAGTTGCATCCAATTCACCTTAGATGTCTTCAGAACCAAGCCCAGTGGCTGCACAGATGTCAATGAGTGACTGATTGATTGAAACTAGATGACATTGGCCTTGAATGGGGGAAGCCACCCAAAACCCTCTCAAATGCAAGCACCCAGCAGCATGTAATGCAAATAGTAGGTACTAAATCAATATAAAATCCTTCTATCTCTTCTCCACTTCCCAAAAAATGAGGATCAGAAAAGGGGGACAATGTGTGCATGGAGCCGGTGGTTTCTGAAGGCCTGTGTTCCACAGTTCACAAACACATGGGTATGGTGGCTTTTGACACTCTCGGGGATCAACTAGACACTGAAAGCCCACATTTGGACACATTCTACTGTTCATAGTTGGGAAATGAGAGTTAGAGTTTGAAGGCAGACAAATCCTTCAAGATGAGCTACAACAACCACCTTGTTTTACAGAGGAGAACCAGAGAGTTTCAGCAACCACACGTCACAGGTGCATTTTCCCTGTCCCCGCCTAGACTTGAAAATGAAGCCTCTAGGAAACTCAGCCCTCTAAATGGCTAAAAATAAACTCCCAGAAACTTCATCTAGATATATCACGGCTATAATTTACAGCGTCTAGAACTTCAGTGTGGTATAATTAGCAAATGGATTACAATAATTTATTTTTGGTTTAAAAGCTCGAATGAACACGACCTTCCAGTAGAATGGAAAATAAGAGGCTGGGAGCCAGCTATGTTCCTCCAGCCCCTTCCAATGACACGATTTTAGTGCTGGCTGGCATTTCTCTTCTGACGTCTGGTGGACGGGCCACAGTGAAGGACTGAGACTCTGAGTTCTGGGAGTTCCGGGGTAGAGCTGCCCAAAATGGCCAATGTTCATCCTGCTAGTGACCAGGAAGATGTCCAAGCTCACCCTTTCAATCCACAGGAAAACCCAGAGGTAATCACCAGGGAGGAAAAAAGAGTCACCAGCCTTAAATTGATGCAGAAGAAGGGCGCACACGGAACAAAACATACCAAAGACTAATTCCACGGAAGGTTTTTCCCCTACAAATTCTGGGCTCCTTTTCAGGATAGCTTTCCATCACTTTCCTCACTGCCTGGAAAAGTCTGTTGTGATGTCTCTGAGCAGGCGACGTCAAAGGATGGTACCATCAGAGACACTGTCATGCAGCTAAGTGAAGGCTAGCCTGGGGTCAGGGAGGACCTGAGTTCAGGTTTGGGTTTGAGTTCTGTGCCATGAATAACAACCAATGCAAGTCCCTTTTATACAATGTCAATAATGAGTAAGTATCTCACACGATTGTTATGGAGGTTAAATGACAAAAATGTATGAAAAGAGATTTGTAAATGAATATGAGCGATTTTTCTTGAATGAATAAATTTCCATAATAGCTCTTTCTGATGAGGAGTTTTTCTAACCAATACACTATAGCATATTGTAGTAGGGGCTGAGGTGGAGCAGCAGAAAACCTGGGAAGTTGTCTTCTTATTCTCTGGGCAGAGGCAAGTATCCCAGCTGCAATCTGGAGGTAGGAAAGAGGGATCCCAACTTGGGTCAGAAGCACAAAAGCAACTTGCCTCCCCTCCCATACATGTCTACCAAACCAGTCAAACATCAGCCCAAATACCCACACGTATCATAGAAGGTGGAATGGTGTGGCCAGGTAGTGCGGGAAGCCAAAGCAATGCTTCTCCCAGCTAAGGGAAGGGAATGGTTATTTTCTGAGCATCTGCCATGTG
The DNA here is from genome assembly GCF_000956105.1 of Propithecus coquereli. Classification (NCBI taxonomy): domain Eukaryota; kingdom Metazoa; phylum Chordata; class Mammalia; order Primates; family Indriidae; genus Propithecus; species Propithecus coquereli. The sequence goes on from NW_012149108.1 coordinate 1,368,013, forward strand.
CCAGGCACAGTGCGGGGCCCTTTCGCACCGGGGCTCCTCTGCACTACGGTGCAGCTTCCCGCCGTAGTGTGCCTTTGCTCACTCTGTGTGCGGCCGTGAAGCCTCCTCTCTCCTCTCTGCCTCTTCAGCCAGTCCCTGAGCAGGAGGACCCGACCCTCATCCTCACTCTTTCAATTCTTAGTGATCTCAGGTAAGTCACTCCTTCTGGAAGAACTTCTGTTTCTGATCTATTAGGTTGGGACAAGAACCCCAGATGCACCTGCCTCAACCGATGGCTTTCAGAGCCAAAAATGGTGGGTGTGAAAAGCTCTGGAAGCCGTGTGAAATCCTTCAAACACGGAAGGGTTTGTCACCCCTTGTTCGTGCCCCTCAAGAGCTTCCTATTGCTCTTAAACAAAAATGTCTACTTGTCCTCTGCCCACCCTGCCGGCCTTATCTTCCCATCTATCCCCCTTGTTCCCGAGCTCCATCCAAACCAGTCACCTTTCAGGTCCTCATGCTCAGGAGCAAACGCTGTCCCCAATTCTGGGTGTCACCTCCTCCCCTTTAGGTCTCAGCTTAGACTTAGAGTCACTTCCTAGGGACAGCTTCCTTGGCCCCTCAGAGTAGGGTAGTTTCCTCTACTATACATTTGTCAGAGCCCTTGTGATTGCATATCTAGCTGAGTATTTGATTAGTGGCTTTGATTATTTGTTCAACATCTATCTCCCCACCTAGAATGTAAGCCCTCTGGGGAGGGCCCACAGGGAGTCTTGTTCACCAGGATGTCCTTGGGGAGCCAGGTATATAGTGAACACTCATCTGTGTCTGTCTTGCTCACTGCTCTGGAGTACTGCATGGCACATAGTAGGTGCTCAGTAAGTACTTGTTGAATGAGGAGTACATTTCAACACAGTTCAAACCCTTCCTCTTTTCTGTGCTGGTCCAGCATGACCCTTCTTCCCCTGGGCTCCCCAAGCTCTCACTGCCTTTTCCCTGCTCTCGGGGCCCCTCCATGGGTTATTTGCTACTGTGGCTTAGCCATTATCCAAGCGAGGAGCTCGTCTCCCCTGAGACAGCACAGTCACCCAGAGGGAGGCTGGAGAGGCAAACCAGGACCAGAGGGCATCCGGAAAAGGGGAACAGCCGAGTGTCTGAATAAACGGCAAGGGCACATGGGAAGGGCTTCTCAGGGAGCCTGCTTGTGGCCCCCTTGGAGCTTCCGCCCCAGAACCTGTGTCTGGGGGCAAAGCTTCTGGCCTCAAGTCCTTGCTTCATGGGCTAAAATATGCCTCTCTCTCTCTTTTCTTGGTGTGAAATAAATGGTTAGCCATTAAGATGTAAAATGCAGCTGTCACAGTCCATAGAACAACAGACAGGTTAATATGGGTTCTTAAGAATGCCATTTCCTCATATTAACCCCAGAGCAATGGTAACCTATCAAGAGAGACTCCGGAGCGCTCCGGAAACCTGCTGTTTTTCTTCTTTAATAATGTTTGATGTTTAAATAATAGTTGATGTTTGTTTCCAAGTAGAGTTTCATAGTTTGTCTTTCTTACCTTCCCTCCCTCCCTTCCTTCCTCTCTTCCTTCCTTCTTCCGTCCCTCTCTCCCTCCCTCCCTTGTCTTCTTCCTCAATTCCCACTCCAAGGATATCTTGGCCTTAGTTTTCTCCCTGAAATCTGGGATATAAACATGCAGCTGTGTATCTGGGTCACACCTGGGGTTCTGAACTTGCCTCCTGATTGGGTTCCCTGACCCCCACTTCCCCTCTCCACCCACCACCGCCCTCCCTCCCAGCCAACCCAGCCTACCTACATGTTGCCTGCCATGCAACTAATTTAACTTCAAAATGTCTAAAATTTTAAAAATTGTTTTTAAGTTCTTCCCTACAAGAAGTGAAGGGAAGTTCGACCTTTTTCAGTTACATAAACAGCATAAACGACTAGCACTGGCCTCTCCTAGGAGGAAGGCCAGCGGTGGCTCCAGAGGGCCGGGCCTGGGTGTGCACTGTGGCTGCACCCACCTGGCAGCCTGGGGAAGTGACCGCAGAGCCTGCCCCGCACATCGGACCATCCTGGCCCCTGCCCACGCCGGCACCACAGTACCACTCGCGGAGACAGCCTGTCCTAGGGAGGGTGATTGGCCAGGTGCTTGTCTGCAGGCACAGCTTGGCACTCAGCTCCCCGCTGGCCGCTGTTTGTGTCGTGTGCAACACACACCCCAGCAGGAGTCCTGTAGGAGCGAGCGGGAGGATGAGATTCTGGCATCGCCAGAAATTACTTGCAGATCCTCAAATGGGGCAGGCTCTCTCAGGCTTCCTGCACTTTGTACATGCTGTTTCCTTTGTCCCTGTCACCCTCATCTTTCCCTGAGTAATTCCTTCTTGTCCTTGAAGACTCCATAGAAGGTCACCTCCTCCTGAAAGCCTTTCTTACCCTCTGGCAGGATCAGGGACCCATCCTGACCTTCCGTAGCCCCCCTTCTATGCCTCCCTTGATGGCACAATTGTCCCCTTTGTAAATGGTCCAAGTATTTGTGTCCAGTGAATGTCTCCTGCGAGTCCCAACCAGTGCAAGGTGCCTGGCGCAAAGACAAAAATAATCAATACATTAATTAATCTATGTATTGACTCTGCCTTGCTTCAGAAAGAATTTAAGGAAACACAAAGATCAAATATGCCCCCAAGGAGCTCAGAGTCTGGTTGAATGGCAGACACATGAGCATTTTTAACACATTAACTGCCATGTGAGTTGTATTTAGCTCATGCTAGTTTTGGGCCTCGTGAAGCATATGTAACTCACACGTCTCTTCACCTTGGGAGCTGTAAGAACTACTTTTCAAGTTGCAGATAACTCACACACAGAAAACAATAAAAAATAACAAATTTTTCATTAAAATAGAAAGTATCATTTTGTTTTTGAAGTTTTTATCCTATTTTTGTAAGAAAATACTATGGCCCCAAAGAAAAATTTTTTTTTTCTAGTGTGGCAGTGTGTTAAAATATATGATAAGGGCTGACATACTGTGACCTGGTTGAGGGCCCAGGGGGGAGGGGTACCTGCTCTCTGGTCAGGACCAAGCATGACATGTGAGGACGCTCACTGAATGAATGAGATGGGTTGGCAGGAACGACCTAAGGGGACCTAGAAATCACTTATTCCAAGGAGGGAAACAGCGGTTGGAGGGGGAAAGGGACTATGTATGAGCCTCCCCGTTAGCGGCAGTGCAAGAAACAGCACCCAGCACTCTGTGACGATAACTGGTAATCCTGAATCCCATCCATCGGGTGCGCAGTAAGACAAGCTGCTTCTCTTCCCTGAGCCTCAGTTTCCTCCCCCGTAAAGGAGGGGGTTGCAGTAGCCCATCACTGAGAGCTCATCCCAGGAGACTGAGGTTATAACCAAGGGCTAAGCAATGCCCAGCTCGTGGTCATAGGACAGTCTTACCTGTCTTATTGTGATACAGATTCAAGAAGCTGCTCACAGACAGCAGCCCTTCATGCATTTATTCAAAACGTGTACTGTACGCCAGGTGCAGGCAGACCTGGGCATGACCATAGGATCTGATCCAACACTTCCCCCTCTACCTGCTCCCTTTGTACAGGTCTCCAAAACCCTGGGCTGCCCCAACAATCTGCTCTACCACTTGCAGCAAATCTCTGACCTCTTTTATCATACTTGCCATCTTTCTTCCTTCCCCCCTTGCTTTCTCTCTTTCTTTTATACCTTCATTCATTTACTCATGCATTTAGCAATTGATTACTAAGTCTCCACACTGTGCCTGGCTCTGTGCTCTGTGTGCTAGAGCTACAGCAGAAGAAGGCCCAGGATTTGCCTTCTGGAACTCAGTGGGACCCTCTCCTGGTTCTCAGCTTCGTGCTGTGTGGCTGCCTGGAACACCCTCTCTACTGCTACCAAACTTCTACCCCACATCCAACACCTCGTCTACAGGCTGCCTCCCCTGCGAAACTTGCCCTGATCTTCCCCACTGCTTTCTACAATAATCCCACTGTATTGTATGGGTGGGCTTTGTCTGCTGGCCCCACTACTGTGAACTCCAGAAGGCCTGGGACAGTATATTTTCACTATTGTAACCACAGCAGTGGGAAAACCAGCAAGTGCTCGGGAAACCTTGGCTGAGACATGCTGCGATCCAAACTTCCTGACCAGCACGCTGTAACCAGCCCAGGCTCCAGGGAGAAGGCAGAATGGTCCCTCTATCCCACCACCTGTCCTACCTGCAAAGCCAGCACTATTCTGCTCTGCAGCTTCTTGCTGCCTCAGACATTGATTCCAGCTCCCATGGGACCCAGAAACCCTGCTCCCTGCACTCCGGGCTATTTGTACCTGTATCCTCCGACTGTATCCTTTGTACCTGTATCCTGTCTAATCCCTGCTTAGGACTTTCTGCAGCTTGCTGGGGAATGTGCATAATCCAAAGTAAGAAAATCTACCTTTGCAACATTTCCATAAATAAAAAATACCTATAGATCCTTAAGCTTTTCTGGCTGAATGGAAAAATTTTGTTAAGATTCTTTCAGGAAGAGAGAGTGAGCTTCCCCTACAAGATTGTATTCACACTAGCCCAAGCACAGGAGGCCACGGATGTGGGCGAGACCCTGCCTTGGCATAAGATGGCTGAGGTTTGAGTCCTGTCTCTGTCGTGCGAGCTGCAGGGCCTCAGTGACTCATTTCTTCTCCCTGAGGAGTCTCATCTGTAATCAGAACTGATAATACCACCCTTGCATTAAGATTAAATTAAAAGGATGTAAGACTCTTGACACATTGACTGTGACACTGTCCTCACTCAGCAAGTAGAGACTATCGGTACTCTCAAGAGGAACTGGGAAGGTGAGAAGAATATCATTTCTCATGTGGTTTACACTTCTGAAATTGATTCCACACACATTGTCTCACTGAAGCCTCAATCAATACTCCACATATACATTTTATTATTGTTTTCTTAAAGAGAAGGTATCCAAGGCTCAGAGAAGTTAAATGATTTGCCCAAGATCACACAACCAGGAGATGTGGACGTTGACCTGGGCTCACCAATTCTCTGACTTTAACTGTGGAGCTTTCCATGGCCCCAGGCCACGGAGGAAGCCACTTGCATGTGTCTCCATCTGGGGGAGAAGTGCTGCTGCCCGGATGAACACCTCCGGCGGCCCAGGGTCACAAACTCCCGAAACCCCTAGTATGGTAGAGATGTTAGTGCTCCCTGAGCAGCCCCTGCTCTTTGCAGTGAATTACAGAGAGGGTGGAGTGAGTGGCACGGACATGTGTCCCTTCTGGGCCAAGGGAACAACAAGCCCCTCTGTGCTGCTCTTCCTCTGTGACAGTGACCCTGGAAGCCATGGTTTCTAGACTGCACAACGACAAGGCGGGCATTCTGCATGATCCTGGCCTGTGACATGAGCAAGAAACAAGTCTGTGTTGTGTCAACATCACTGAGTTTGGGGGAGGGGGGGTCTTTGTTATTATATCTTATCCTAGTCTACCCTGCATCTATGTAGACTCAACACCGGAAAACACCATATGGAATGATAGTTTGCATATAGTATCTTATTTAATCTTACCCTATGCATAATGTATTATCACCTTTATTTTGCAGATAGGGAAACTGATATTTTAAAAAAGTAAATATAAAACGAGTTTTAACAATTAAAAGAATAAATAACTTGCCCAAGATAACACAGCTCATTTGTTTTCGTGCTTTTTGTCACTCCTGTTGTCCTTAGTTTTCCCACCTGTAAAATGGGGAAATGGGGCTAGACCAGACACTTCTAACATGTACCCAGATTGGACAAGCTATAATTGCCTGCCTGCCTGGCTCCTGACACATGGCTGACCCTGCCGCTGAGCTTCCAGCGGGACCCAGCTCCAGTCCTGCCCTACGACTTCAGTCTTGCCGCGGATCGCATCAGCCCAGAGGAGAGGAGGGAGTGGGCTGCTGGCTCGCTCACTCGTTCCCTCAGTCGCTTCGCGTGTGCTATTACTCATTCGTCTCCACTAATCACCAACTCGCTCGTTCGTTTACAATCATTCACTCATTCATACTCATTTCCTCAAATTTTCAGTCATTCATTCACTCAGAGTCACACACTTTCATGCATTTACTTACTAGCTTCTTCATTAATTTACATACATCCACTGAATCATTTTTTACTTATTTATCTCTTCATTTATTCAGTCATTAACTCACTCATTCATTCACCCTTTGTGCTCATTCTTTTCTTCATTCACGCCCTTCTCCACGCATTCACTCATTCACTCATTCCCCGTCCACACCCTTCCCCCCTGTTCCCAGCACAGTCCTACCAGCAAGCAGCGCCTCCCTCTGGGCTGGGTCCATTAGTCCCCCTCCCAGAACGTTCTCCTCCCTTTTAGCATCCGGCTTGCTGCACTGTGCAGGCATATCTCCTGTTGTGCAGAGGATATGCTCTCCACTCAGAAACAGATGTTCTTGTAATTACTGTTTTGGCTTTCACCCTCTAATGCCAGAAAATTCTTTCCACAAACTCCTCCAGCATGCAGGAAGGCAACCACGCAGAATGGGCAGGGCGTGCAATGCCCGCGGGTGCAAATTCCAGGACAGGGGTATTCCTGGCGGTTAGCGCTCAGGAGACTTGGAGAGCCTCCTCACTCCAGGACTTTGCAACCTGGGGTCCAGGGCTGAGCTGGGGACAGGGGCAGCCCAGAGAGCAGCAGACTTTGTGAACCAGGTTAAGGAGCGTGAAGAGAAGCAGCCCGTCTCAGTACTATGGAGTCATGATTAGCCTGGGCTGGGTCACTGCAGTGACAGGCGACAAGGTCAGGGGAGAATGTAGAGGCTTACTGGCCTGTGGCCAGCACGAACAAGTTGTTAGCAACGTCATGGCAGAAGATCAAAATCACAATTTACTGACCTCGTACCATGTGCCAGGTATTTCCCATACTTTATGCTACTGTTTCTCAATGATCGATCTCCCCATCTTTCATTTAGAAACAGAATCCCCTGAGTTTTAGCGGGTCCCATGACCTCTCAGCCTAAGAATATTCCCAGATTCCCTTGCGGGGAGGTGTGACCAGTGGGTATGAGCTCAGGTGTAGGTGTAACTTCTTGATTGTGTCTTTAGAAGGAAACTTCCTCTTCTGCCGCCTGCTAGCTAAAGCGCGACCCTATTTAGTGAGTCATCTTTGTCTTTGGGCTTAAGGGTTATCGTAGGGTAGCAGATAGAAGCAGCCCTGGTCCCTGAAGAACCCTGGGAAGCAGAATGTCTCTATCCCCTCAGCTGAGATCATCTGTGCAAGAGAAACAAGCCTCAATTGTGCTCTGGCTACTGTTGTGTTGAGCTCTATTCTTAAAACAGCCCAGCCAGTATAACCCCAGGCAGAAACTTCTTTGCCCTTGTGGAGAAACTTCCTTTAGAAGAACATTCTTCCTTCTCTCACTCCCTTCCTTACTTTTCTATTTTGCGGTTGAAAAGTATCCCCTCAACATTCATGTCCACTGGGAACCTCAGAATGTGACCTTATTTGGAAATATGTTTTTTGTGGATGTATTTAAAGTAAGGATTGAGATGAGACCATACTCGATTAGAGTGGACCCTAGATCCAATGAGGATGCTTTTTATAAGACAGAGAAGGACACATGGGGACACAGAGGAGAAAGCCCAGTGAAGGTGGAGGCACAGCCTGGAGTGATGCATCTACAAGCCAAGGGACACCAAGGATTGCCGGTGCCACCAGACGCTGGGAGAGAAGCAGGAGATGGATTCTCTCTCACAGCCTCCAGAAGGAACCAACCCTATTGGACACATGGCTTGTGGACTTTGGTCTCTAAAACTATAAGAGCATAAATATGCATTGTTTTAAATCACCAAGTTTGTGGTAATTTGTTATAGCAGCACTACAAAACTCATACAGTCTCTGAGACAAATGACAACTATTGAACTGGCAGGTTTGGGAAAAGGAACTGGACCTGCTCACCCCTTGAGGTGGCCTACAGAAAGCAAACTTCCTCTCCTCTATGCAGTTGGATTGCCAAGTCTGTCTAATTCTAGGGTGAAGTCTTAGCAAGGCCCTCTGGCTGCAGAACTAAGGCCACAGGGTGGGCTTTCCATTGTAACTGGTACAGTGTGGTGCTCAAGACCATGGCCTTGGAAGCCAGACCACCCAGCATTAGGTCCTGGTCTGCCACTTAACTAGCTGTATGATGTGGGGCAAGTGAATTAAACTTGCAGTGCCTCGGTTTCTTCATCTGTATAATGGGGATAATAGTAGTACCCACCATATACAATTGTGAGAATTAAAGGGCTTAGAACAAATAGGAAGTGCTAAACAAGTGTTAACGCTTAACTAGTGGTGATGATGCTATGTAAGTATTTGCCATTATTATCTGTCTGACTCCTCTATGTCTCAATTAATTTTGAATTTAGGCCAGGAAGATGGGTATTATTTTCTGGATCCCCTGGAACTCCAATATTTATTTTACCTTTATTAGCCTCATTTTGGAGATTAGGAAACTGAGTCTGGGAGAGAGAGATGAAATGGTGAGCCCATGGTCACCCTTCGAGCCTCTTCCGTGTGTCCAGGCTGCTCGGTCACTGGTCTGGTCTGGCCGTTGGGCTTCCGGCTCAACCCTCCCTGGCAGCAGCCAGCAGGCCCTGGGAGGTCTCCCTCCTGGCTCCCAGGCAGTGCGCTGGAGCCCGGTGGGAACGCCCTCTCCAGCAGTTCCAGTCTGCCGTGCAGCCTGGGCGAGTGGACGTGGCCCGTGTGAGCACTTGCAGTCCGTATTCACACAAGGCCAGGCAGAGCTGTGTCTACAGGCCTGAGCTGCGCTCCAGGGAAGCAAGGTGCATATGCTTGCACAGATGTGGCCCCTCTGCCTCAAAGGCCCTGAGACCTCATCCCTGGGTAAAAGCAGAATGTTAATCTAGAGAACCAGCCTGCTTAGCACACACCCAAGGGCCCCCTCCCCACCAGTGGAAAGACACAGTTCCCCTTCACCCAGCTGTACTGACAGGCTGAGGAAAAGGGTGGGAAGGACAGCAAGGGAAAGGAAGGAGGGGACATTTGACAAGCTCTGTGCCAGGTGCTTCACGTTTGCTGTCACATTTAGTCTTCACAACAATCCTATACTGTAAACCCATTTTAACAGATGCAGAAACTGAGGCCCAAAGAGCTGACATCACTTACTCAGGCTATTAGGGGAACTTCTGAGAAATGGTATTAGGAAACTTCTGGGAAATTCCACTAAAACCTCAAAACAATTAAGCAAAGTTATAAGCCTGTCATAAAACAAATGCCTGTAAAAACTACTGCTAATTGGCTATCTTTTGAATCCTGTTGCTAATTGGTTAACCACTTATGCTTGTATGCTATTGGATGTGTATAACCCAAAAAAGTATAAAACTAGACAAAAATAATAAAGCTGGGCTCAGAATTTGGAGACAAGTCTCCTCTGGGCCCTCTGGCGAATAAAACGCTGACTCTCCAACTCTCCGCGTGCCGCTTGGTTATTCCCACCGGAACCAGTCGCTGTAACACTTGCTGTAACAGGGCCACATAGCCAGGAGACATCAGAGGCTTCTAGGCCTGCCGAACGTTTTCTCTGACACCACGTTGGACTTACTTTCTTCACTCTGAATAGGGAGGGGCCTTAGGGTCCCGACCAGACCTAGGTCAGGTTCTACCACACATTTCAGCCCTCGGTCACCAGCAGCAACGGCAGCGGTGCCGGCAGCACTGAATGGCCTTTGACACTTATGGAGGACTCTTACTTTTATTATCTCTGTTGGCCTGACGTGAGTCCAGATGTGTTCTGCTAGCGATCTCATGGAGAAGGTTCCAGAGCAGGGAGCTGAGGCTGTTTCCTCTCTGGGCCCCACTGGCTCCATTGCTGGGAGTGCCAAGGGCACAGGCCGCAGGCACACTCTGCTTTTTAAGAGGCTTTCATCAGTGAACTTGGCCATCACTTCCTGGTGCCCACTCTGTGCCTGGCACCGTGCTAAGAGCAGGGGCTTCAGAGATGAGGCGAATAGTCCCTGTCTTTGAGATAAGTGGGGATTATAGACCTGGAAGATTAAGAATGATGACGACGATGAAGATGATTGTTAACACTTAATGAGTAATTACCATTCTACGCGACTGATGCTTATTATCGTATTTAATCTTATTTAATCTCAATTTTGTAGGCAGGCAGTGATTAATCTGCCCAGAATGGATGGAGAGGCCAGTTACATCTTCATAGAGAAGTGGATATCAGAGCAGGGTTTTAAAGAATGAATAGGAGTTTGCCAGGCAGAAAACATGTGAGAGTGGATCAGGAAGTTCCGGAAAGAAGAAAAATGAGAAAAGCATGAGCCATGATTGAGAGGCACGAAACTGTGGTGTGCAGAAGAATTCCAGGTAGTTCAGTGTGGCCACAGCAAGAAGTTGGGGAGTGGAGGGTGAGGTATGATTTCAGAAATGAGGCCACAGAGAAAGGAAACAAGGAACAGCTCTTGGAGGCTCACGGATGCCAGGCAGAAAAGCTAGACTTTTTATTTATCCATTAAACAAACAGGGGTTTTCTTTGTTTCCTACAATAAATAGCTAGGGAAAAGCAGTTCAGGCTGGCACAGCGGATCAACAGAGTCATCAAGGTCCCAGGCCTCTTTTGCGTCCAGCTCTGCCATCGTTAAGGCTTTCCTTGTGGTGGCAGAGTGGCTGCCACATCTCCAAGCCTTTGTGTTCCCAGCAGGAGGAAGGGGGAAGGATAAAGGACAAAGATCTGCTCTTTGTGACCGGAGCTCAAACTTCACCTTGTGGCCAGTGGGGACCCACTGAAGGGTCTGAGACAGGGAGGAGATGGTAACGATAGTGGCCAACAGGTATGGAGCCCTAACTCTGCGCCAGGGAACGTTCTCAGTGGGCACTTTATACACATCACCTCAGTTAATCCTCAAAGCAACCTTAATACATAGATACCATCATTATCCCTAGTTACAAATGAAAATGAGGAGACACAGAACTGTTGAGAAAATTGCCCAAGGCCAGGGGTGGTAGAAACTGGGCAGTCTGGTCCTGAGTCTTGCTGTTAACCACCATGTTCTCATGCATTTTAGGAAGTACACTCTGACTGTGAGAAGGCCCAGGTGAAGGGGACAGAGCCTGAGCAAGGGTAGTGGCCATGCGTGGAGAAGGGGGCAGGGAAGGAGGGGAAGAGTCGGGACACAGAGAGAGACTGGTGTGGGGCGAGGAGAGGAGAACCTGGGATCTGTGTGACTCTCCCCTCTCTGACCCAGCCTCTTCTGTGTCCACAGGGCCTGCAGCGCTGTTGGTGGGCCACCAATGCTGGACACACACAGAGATTCTGAAAAAAAGTCATATCACCGTGGCAGGCACAGCCTGAGTCAGGGCTGACTTTCACACTGACACCCACATCATTACTGTCGCTCTGTGTGCAGACTCTCACCCGACACAGTGCCAGGGCCAAAAAAAGCATCCGCTGGTTTGCAGAGCTGGGGCCACGGTTAGATCATCGTCCTGTGCCTGGTGGATGGGAGCAGGGTGATGCTGACGTCTGCTGCTGACAGGAGCCTGGACACAGGCTCTAGGCCTGCCTAGAGGGGACAGGACAAAGATTTTGTGGCTCCCATTCCTGCTGGCCCTCAAGCCAGTCCTTGGCAATCTCCTGAGCACCTACTATGTGCCACATCCTCAGTGGCATGCTGGGATATAGAAATAAATCTGCTTCTCTGAGGTCAAGGAGCTCCCAGTCCCCACACCGTCGGCACCTGGTGGAGGATACTGTGATACAGAGAAGCACGCAGGGTGGTGGGAACATGCGGGGCTGGTGCAGGGGTGCGTGTGGGGGGATGTGAAACCAGCCTGGAGGTCTGGGAGGGCCTCCTGGAGGAAGGGCCTGCCACCAACTCTTCTCTTCCCAAAGAGCAGATTTGGCCAGGCAGAGTGGGGCTCCCTTTAGTGGGACCACATGGAGTGAGGAGCAAAAGCAAGGCCCACAGAGGACAGTCTTTGGGAAGACCAGGCCTGCTGTGTTTCCTCATGACACTCTTGGCTCCTGGAGTCCTGGTATAGCTGGCAGACCTGGCCTCTGACTGTCACAGAAAGCACAGCTCTTAGTGCTTGCAGTAGATTGTAAAATTGACACAAACCTTCCCTTCCTTGTATCCACACCCTTTTGTGTTGCAGCTCTGTAGCTCCTCCTATAAGAAGTGGAGTCTATTTCTCTACCTGCTACATCTGGGCTCACCCTGTGACTTGCTCTGACCAATAGAATGAGGCAAAGTGATGCTGTGTGAGTTCTGGGCTTAGGCCTCAGGAGACCTTGCTCACGTCTGCCTGTTCTCTTGGAACTGTGCTCGGCTGCCAGGGGAACAAGCCCAGGCTAGCCTGCTGGATGACACTAGGCATATGGCCCAGTACCCACTCATCCCACTTCTTTGCCCCAGATGACAATCAGTCCTCAGCTGACCCACCAGCTGACCAACTTGCCCTCGCCCCTTGCCTGGGACCTTCCTAATTTTAAAACTGAAAGTCCAACACCCCAGGAACCCTTTGAGTTGAGTCCCAGGAAAATGGGGGTGGCTGTTCACCCAGGCTGCCTTCAGATGCATGAGTGAGCCCAGCCAAGCTTCATCTAGGTCAGCAGAACTGCCCCGCTGACACACAGACCAGGGAGCAATAATGAATAGCTGTTGTTCTAAAGCACCAAGTTTTGGGTGGTTTGTTACCCAGCAATAGATAATGGGTACACTGGCATATTTGGGAATCAAGCCCAGGCTCTTGGCCTCAGTAGCAGTTGAGAAGTGACTAGATTCCTCTCCTCGAGCGGGGCATCGAGTGGGTCACAAGGAGGGCACTGCAGCTCGGGGAGGCGAGTAACCTGCCTGGATCTCAGAGCCGGGGCGTACTGGCAACGGAGTGCAGACCCGGGTCTCCGAAGCCTTCCCCTTCCACCACGCTGCCTCTTTAATCAGCACGTTTGTGCTGCAGTAACTGAAGCTCCCCCAGAGACTGTTGATTTAACAAATCTCTGGTCACGCTCGAGATCGCTGAGATGGTTTTCTTTATGAGATCCAGTGTCAGACCGTGTGGTGTGACCCCTCCTCCCAAAGGACGATGAGGCCAATACTTAACCACAAGCCACCGTCAATTCCACTGTGGCCAGAGAGCAGGGCAAAGGCCAACGCTTGTCAGTCGGCGAAAGGGATGTGTTCAGAACATCCCGAGGCAAAGGTTGGAAGCCACACAGACTCCGGGCGGGAACAAGGAACTGGCAGACAGGGATCTTAGTTCTGATTCTCACACACGCCAGCTGCATGACCTTGGGCAAGTCACTGCCCCTCTCCGGCAGATCGGGTGTCAATTGATTATTTAAAACCTGGAGTACTCATTGGGTAGTTGAACACCACAGGGTGTTCAACTTTGTGTCTAGTACCTGATACGGTGCATTGTAGCTGACGGGGCAGGGGACCCTGGCAGATTAATCTGGAAGAAATGTAAGTTGCTTCCCTCTTCCACGGAAGAATGGAACTGGACTTTGTGTTTCTAGTGTCCGGGCATCTCTGCCCTGAAAGAGAGGTGGCTGGCTCTATTTCATTCCCAGGACCTACACACCTCTGGGACAGATTGTGAGACTTTGCAGTTTTTGGAGAGAATGGTACTAAGAGGCCTGGTGGTCTCAGGAGTCTAGCAGGGAAAACCAGGGGCAAAACACAGCACTGAGAAGACTCGTCTCCTTCCAAGGGCCATGCAGGCTTGGGTGGGAAGGTAAAACTTTGCCACCTCAGGAGCCCAGCACTGGACAGATTGCCACGGGCCAGCAACTGCCTATGGGCAAAGCAGTGGTAGCCACAGCAGTAGATGGAACAATAACAGAGCTTTTCCATACTTGGGAGGTGTTATGGATTGAATTGCGTCCCCCCAGAAAATTCCAGCGTTGAAGTCCTAACCGTTAGTACCCCAGAATGTGACCTAATCTGGAAACAGGGTCATTGCTGATGTAATTAGTTAAGTTAGGCTGAGGTCACACCCAAGTAGGGTGGGCCCCTAATCCGATATGGCTGGTGTTCTGAAATAAAGGGAAAACTTGGCACAGACATCACACAGGGAGAACGCCATGTGAAGATGAAGGCAGACCTTGGGGTGAGTCTTCCATGTGCCAAGGAACGTCAAGGACTCCCAGCAAACCCCCAGAAGTAAATGGAGAGGCGTGGAACAAATTCTTCCTCCCAGCCCTCAGAAGGAGCCCACCCTACTGACACGTGGCTCTCAGCCTTCGGGCCTCCAGACACAACTTCTGTTGTTTAAGCCACCCAGCTTGTGGCTCTTTGTTATGGCAGCCTGGCAAACAGTCTGAGAGAAGGCGGGGTGGAGAGGACCACAGAGAACCTTCTGGGCTCGCACCCATCTCTGTGTGAAGGCTACGCCAGTTTAAATTTGACTTAAGGATAAAGGACTGGGTTATGTATAACTCCCTGCCCCACAACTACGACCATGAGACACTTTTCCCCGTTACATCATGGACAGTAAGCATCAAGGTGAAGCAGCCACAGATGTCAGAGAGGCACCTTCCCCTCCTTCACAGGGGAGAGATGGAGGTCCAGAGAAGGGCAGTATTTTTGTCAGGGTCCCACGGCAGGGAAGGGATAAGAGCTGGGACTAGAACTTGGGTATCTCCAAATGCGTCTCTCCAAATACCAACATGCCTCACCCAGCAAGCACGAAGGGCTGTGGCATTTGTGTGAAATGCCGAAGCCTCTGTGGGCACAACTGTGTATTTAGACAGTCTCAAGAAGGGAAGGCAGCTGCAAGCAAAGTGGATCTTTCCATTTCACAGAGTATTTTGAGAGCCAGGAGGAATGTGGACTATCTTCCAAGACTGCGCCTTCCTAGAGGGAAACCTGGCCATGAAAAAGCTGGAGAGGAGGAAGTAAGTGGTTAGGTCCTAAATAAAACCTTTGATCTACAAAGAGATTAACCACTGGGTTCCTTTAAATAGAGAGTCTCCTAGGCCAGTGAAGTACGGTGTTTTAGAAATCATTAACAATGAGGGGAAGGGCTGGAGAGAGGAGGAGAAGAAGGATTGGGAACCAGAGTCCCATTCTAGGGGTGGGAGCCACATGTCACGGAAGATAATCAGACAGCAGCGGAATGTAACCTGAAATAATTGCGTAAGTTAATGAGCAAAGAAGATCAGCTTTTGGACAAATTTTCATTAACATAGCTAATGCTGATTGACATTTTACATTTATATAGTGTTTTTCACGTTTCAAAGCACTTTTCCAACAATTCTCTACAAGCTCAAAATTCTAAGTTAGGGCGACCAATTTCTTTAACATCCAAAGAAGGTTGCTTTTGAGGGTGATAGGAAGCATCCGTGACAAGTATGCTGGGTCAGCAGGTGTAAACCAGGACTGTCCTAGGCAAACAGGGATGTGTAACCAGCCCACTACAGCCTCCAGAAGAGACTGGGTGATCAGGGACACCATCATTCACTCACTTACCCATTTATTCAACCAATGCCCCAAACCTGCCCCTCCTGTCTACTTTCTCTTTTTCCATTCAGTTGTTCAAATGAAACACAGGTTACTCTCAATTCTGCTCTTTCCTTCACTGCCCACCCCCAACTCCCATTCATCAGCGAATCCTGCCAACTCTGCCTGCAGTTACATCCTGTGTGTCCTTCTCCTTTAGTGTCCTTCTTCTCTGATTTCATCCTGGTCTTAGGCATCGTCACTTCTCGCCTGGACAGCAGCAAGAGTGTTCTAATCTACCTCTCCATTTTCATTCTTGTCCTTATAATCCATTATCCCAAAAGCAACCAGAGTAATATTTCCAAAGTGTAAATCTAATCACATTTTTCCCTTGCTTAGAAATTTCTAGCAGCTCTCTGCTGTACCAAGAATCAAAAGCTGAACTCCTTATTTTGGCTCTATGTCTTCGCTCGACAAGCATTTGTTAAACAAGCGAACACACAGTCAACAAGTATTTACCGAGTACATCTTATGGACTTAGGCTCATGCAAGGGATATTTTTAGCTTCTGTGTTACCCATGTCACTGTTGGGAGGAAAACTCCATCCTAATTCCTGATATTTATTTCTACAGGGGAAGAAGGGAGCCCCATTAGCGTCTGTCCTAATTTCTCTCTGCACTTTTGGTCATAGGTAGTGGTGTGAGTTACGTCAGTGGTAAACTGAGGAAGAGTAAGTCGGACATCCTTGGTTGAGCCTTGTCTTCCTTCCAGTTGGCAGCTGGTAGCATTTTTCAGTGCTCCTATGGGGGCTGGCACAGCCCCTGCCTTATCCAGCATAGCCCATGACCAGGTGGCTCAGGCTGCCTAATTCTAGGTCCAATTATCAAGTCTGTTTGGCTCTCACACGAAGCTAAGTTATTCATTATCAATAATAAACATGGAATTTGGGCTTCCATCTGCCACCCTTTGTTTACTTATCCATGTGTTCAGAACTCAGGTGGAGAAGGGGATACTATTTACTGGGCTGCCTCGAAGACCTCAAATACCCCTCGAGAAACAGGAGAATCCAGTTGCATAAAGCCTGGTGCAGAGCTGCTGGCAACCCAAGGGGACGGCAATCTGGGACTGGAGAAATGAAAGCTGTAATAGTGCAGTTGCCGCTTGAGCAAGGATCATGTGGGACTCACAGTGAAAACTGAAGTACAAATTTAGCAGCCGCATTTAGCCCAGAAGAATGTCTTTGGGAATGAATCACGAAGGGAATGTTGTCATTTATGCAAAGAGACAGAGGGTTATAAGGGAAAAGGTGGCTAGAGATTCTCATTTACGTTTATGAAAACAGATGGCCTTTTTGGAAAACAGAAATCCAAAACAAAAGCATCATTTATTCCAGGAGTTAAGAGATTTTTCTATTGACATCACATCAAAAACCCATCCCAATGCTTTTTAACTCCCTGGAGAATTCATAAATAGCACTTAAAATAAAAGCAAAACGAGTTTTCATAAGGATGTAAGTGATATAAGATTGCCTTGTCCTCCCCCTACCCTCAACTTATCCTCCCTAGGCCTGCTCTTTGCCCAGGTGCCCCTGAAACCCTTCAGACCTCTCCTGGGAGGTGCTTGCAGGAGTTAGCAAGGGTGAAACCGAGTGCATGAAGCTCTTGGGGGAGAGAGATACTGACTCATACCTCCCTATGGCTCAGATATCCTACAGTAAGTGAAAGACAGGATTGGAATTTTGATTTCGTTTTCTCACTATATTTAATTTCTTTTTCTTCAACCCATTCTTCCCTCTGTCTTCAGACTCCGATTTAAAATTAAAAACCAACGGCCATGTCTACAGCTAGGGCTGTGCCTGTTGCGTGTCTTCCACTTGCTTGTCTAGATCCACTCCCGCCCTTTTCCAGCGTGCTCTATGCCTGGGGAGGCTGCTCTTTAACCACTGGGTCAACTGGCTCCCTCCAGCTTCTGGTTGGGTTCAGCCAGTGGGAGGCCCTGGCAGGAGGTCTGAGGAGGCTGGGGGGAGAATGAGGTTGGGGTACCTATTCTCCTGATGACCTCCCTGCTGGGCTGTGGGTTGGCAGTGGCTGTGTTCCTATATAGGAGGGCACAACTCCTTTGGGGCAGCCCTTTGCTACAGCTACAGTACAGCTACCGCTCTCTCCGGGTTCCAGTAACTCTCCTTCTCCTTGCTCATCAGGTCTCTGAGCGACAGCTCCCAGCTGTTGCTAGCCTCAGGGTGCTTCTCCATCCTCGGTGGTTGTCCTTGACCCTGCCCACGCTTTTTAAATGCTCCATTCACTACAATCTCCTCAACTACCTGAAATCTGAAAATGCCATTGTTTCCTGCCAGAACCTTGATTAATATGCTGTATCTCTATGTCAGTATCTATGTCTATGTCTGTCTTTAATTGACTTCAAATAGAACTCTGTTTCTTTTCTTTCCTCAACAAACTTCTTGGACAAATGCCCCAGAAGATTTGAGCTCAGAAGGACTTTCTGGACTGTCCAGCCTGTGTTAACTAGTACTTATTTTCTAGAAGTCAATTTGTCAAAATACAGCAAAAACCTCTAAAAGTGTTCAATGTCTATAACTCATAAATTATAATAATTCTAACAAGTATCTCCAGGAATGCATGGGTTTATATAAAGATTTTTCCAGGGGTGATACTATTAATAACATACTTAATGACTGGTATGGGCACTCACGAGTGGAAATGGGGCAGGATGTATTACCATGTCAGTATCAACTGGCTGAACATCAGCGCTGGGTTCTCACTGTAGTATTAAGTAGCAGAGTGAATACAAGTAGGAAACAACCCACAAGTCTAATATCCAGAGAAATGTAAATAAACTCTTCCATTCCATACGATGGAATAGTACACAGCTTTATAAAACGATTCCATAGACGAATATTTAATGACATGGAAAGATGTAGACTATATATTGTTGAATGAAAAATCAGATCCCAAAATTCAGTGTGGAATGTTGTCCTGTTTTTAGAAGTTAAATAAAAGGTGAACTGTGTGTGTATGTTTATAGATCAGAGGGATAAAGAGTGCTTATTTTTAATGTGGTAGGGTAATAGATGCATTTTATTTTCTTCCATTTTCTTATCTATAGTTTCTAGCTTTTCAAGAATTAATAACTTAGCTAATGAGAAAATATCACAATGAAATGTATTTTTAAACAAAAATCACCCAGCCCGGTTTTAGAGATGTGCTATTCGGGAGATGTTTGTGAAATTTTGGTTAAGAGTCTCTGCTTATTAACTGTTTGCTGAATGCACTGACCATAGGGCCAATCATTTAACTGGTAGATTCTGGTCTCCTCAGAGGTGGCTGGCATTTCATGACAGTGAGATTCAGATCCCCAGGGTCCTCGGGCCATCTTCTTCTATATACCACCTGCCCCAGTTCTGCTCAATGGCCACTGACTCCCTGTCAAGACAAAGATGTGTCCCACACTGAGTCTACTGCCGGAATCCCTGGCGGTCCTTTTCAGATGTGCTCTCTTCTGAACACTTAATATATTCCTAGCAGATTGACTACATGTTATTAATAACTATATAGGCTGTCAATCAATACCATCTTCTGAGAGAGACTTTCTAAGTCAGTCGTATTAAAAACCCAATTAAAAAAAAAACTATTTAAAAGGCATTCTTTCTCAACAGTACTTTTAATTACTTGACACCTAATTACTTATTCCTTCATTTTTTACTCTGCCTCCTCTTCCAAAGGACTCAGTGAAGCTAATTAGCCAGCATGAAGCGGCACGCGTGTGTGTGTGTATGCAAAGACAAGCTGGAATACGTGCATGCAGCTATAGTGTTTGCTACGTAGTGATATGTACTATACGGTATATAGTCAGTAATAATAATGTAGTATTTAGTAGTTGAAAATGCAGTCACACTCATTGTATTCAGGAAGGGGAGGCATGGGCCAAAGTATGCTGCTAGCATCAGTCTGCCAGACGGGGAAAGAATCGGGAATTTGCTGAGGTTGCTTTGGTTCCCCGACTGAGAGGTTCACTGCCATCACCTCTCACCTTGACTTGCCACAGCTTTCTGGGTGGATTCTCTCTCTGGTTTCCCCCTCTCCACGAAGCCCACTCCCCTGCCAGACTCGTCTCCATAACGTGCAGACATGGCCATGCACTCGCCTGCTCCAAGCCCTGCCTGTGGCCGAGAACAGTTGTTTTTAATGAACTATTTACACACTTCTATGTTTCAAGCAATGGGACTTTTTCCTCCAAAATGAAATTTATACTGGCACTCAGTATATAAACAGATAAAGGAGGAGCTGCTCTAATTAAAGCAGGGGTGAAGGGCTGCGCCCCAGTGGGCTTCCCAGGTCTCCAGACCTATTGCACCCACCATCCTGCATGTAATTACTTTAGAGCTGAGCTTCTCCGCCAGGCCGGTTTTCTTTTCCTTGCTTCCCCCCTCCCTCTTCAAAGGCTCGCTGAGCACCTATAGGCATTGCTCATTGCTCAGGGATCGAGCATTAAACAGACAAAGCCCGTGCTTCAGAGCATCAGAGTCTACGGTAGAAGTCAGACGACAAACACATGACACATTAGGTGATGGCCAATGGTGGGGAGGGAAACAGAGTGAACGAGGAGGGAGGGTGGGGGGAGTGGTCTGGTCTCTACAGTGAGGCCAGGGAAGGCCTGTCTGGTAAGGTGGCCTTGGTGGGGACCCGAAGGGAGGGGGCAGCAAGCCCTGCAGCCCTCAGGGGACAGAGGTCCAGCAGGTGCAGGGGGCTGTGGCAGGAGAGCGCCTGGCACCGTGGAGGGGAGGCAAGGATGCCGTGTGGCTGGACCAGGAGAGCCGAGGACAGAGGGAGGAGACGAGAGCGGAGCGTCAGGGTGGACACTGCTGTGACAGATGGGTAGAGCCCCATGGGACTTGGTGTTGCTTTTGCCTTTCCTCTGAGATGGGGACTCTCTGGGAGGCTGTAAACAGAGGAGCGATGTGAGCAGGTTGAAGAGAGGAGCAAAGAGGAAGCAGGAGGAGCATGCAGGAGGCCCCTGCAATGACCCAGGTGAGAGATGGCCAGGGGAGGGCATGAGAGGGACACAACGGGGTCACACCCGATCCTGCACTTCACGTGCATTTGCAGGTAGGACCAGCATTACTTGCTGGTGGATTGAGTGCGGGATGTGAGACAAGGAGAGGAGACAAAGAGATGCTAAGGTGTTCAGCCTGAGCGCAGCAAGGAACAGAGTTGCTGCAGGAAGAGCAGCTCGGGGAGCAGGAGGGAAAACGGGGAATACGCTTGCGCCTGTTAGGTGTGGGAAGAGCTATTCCCTGTTTAGGTGGATATATGAATTTGGAGTTCAGGGCAGAGATCCAGGCTAGAGATATAAATCTGGGAGTCATCTGCCCTTAGAAGGATTTAAACCAAGAGACTGGATGAGATCTCCCAGGCAGTGTAGAGCAGAGAGAAGTCCAAGGGCTGAGCCCCAGGGCACCTCAGCATTTAGAGGTTCAAGATGAAGAGGAAGCAGTAAAAGAGGCAGAAGTGGCGGGTAGTGAGGTAAGGCAGAACCAGGAGAGAATGGAGTCCCGGAACAAACAAAAAGGAAGTGCTTCAGAAGGAGCGTGAAATCAACCACGTAAAATGCTGCCGGTAGGTTGAGTCACATGAGGACTGAGTGATGAGCACTGGATTTAGTGACATGTAAATCCTCGGGGACCTTGACAAGAGCAGTGTTGGAAGGGTGGTAGGGGAACAAGTCTGATTGGAGTTCCTCAAGGGCAAAGACCACCTCCCATTCATTTGTGCATCCCCCACCCTCACCCCGTGTCCAGCACAGTGCCTGGCACATCATAGGCGATAAGAAAGATGAGCTGAAGGATGAACAATTTCCCCTATGAAGCCATTAATCTTTACGTTATATTTCTCTGTTCCAAACTTTTCTAATATTTAGTACATGGATTGTGAATGAATCATGGATATAATTCATAAATAAAGTTGCAGATACTGAAGATGTGTAGTCAAAAACCACTTACTGTTAGGGACAGATGATAAAAAAATGTTTGAAGACCAAGCAAGTGATTCAGTAGAGAGCTTGGCATGTAGTAGGTGCTCAAAATGGTTTGGATTAATATTAGTTAATGTTTACTGAGCCTCAAGCCTGTTTTAAGAGCAGTGCTATGGGCTTTACACTCATTAATCCAACAACCCTCTGATGAAATCAGTATTATATCCCTATCCTATTTTATAGATGAAGAAACTGAGGCTGAGAGAGATGAATTGTCTCTCCCCCATGGTACATAGTGAAAAAAGGGTAGCTTTGGGAGCTGAATCATGATCTTTCTGATTCCAAAAGCAAAGGTCTGGGCTTGCAAATTGCTGTGCAGATTTGATGGTGCCATCTTAAATAAATATTTTTAGGTACAGGCTGAACATTAACCAAAGCAATGTGAAAAGGGAAAATGTTGATTTTGCTTTTGAAGCTTCCTTACCAAGGTTTTAAAAATGCCTTTTGGCCAAAGAAAAAAAGGTAAAGGGTGGATCATGGGAACCTCCCCTGTATCTATGACTGTGCCCTCCTCCCACGTGTACTTGAGTGTGGAACTTCTGTAACTACCATAATAGCAACATGGGCATGAGGTAGACAAGGCCTAGAATCAGACATGGATTTCCTCACAGAAACCTCCTGATACATAGAAACTATTGATCCTGAAGATTAAGGAAGCGTCATGGTACAGTGCCTAGAACATTAGCCAGAAAGTCAGGCAGAACTGGATTTTGCTCCATTATGAGACAATGTTGCCTTGGTCAAGTCCTTTAATCTCTCTAAGCATCAGGGTTCTCATTTATAAAGTGAGACTAATACTGCATACTTAGCAAGTTTACAGGCCTGCTGGAACACTTAGTAAATTGTAGCCGTGGTGGTTAATCATGACTAGACTTCATGACTATTCATTTTAAAAATTTGTTTCTAGTAATTTCTGTTGTCCTAATCTTTTTGTAACAATGCAGTTAGAAATAAATAAGACCATTAATCTGAATAGGCCTATATTTATTAAAGAAATTAAATCATTAATTAATAAACTTCTACAAAAGAAAGGACCAGGCCCAGATAGGTTCACCAGTAAATTCTACCAAAAATTTAAGTAAGAAATTATACCAATTCTCTACAATCTCTTCAAGAAGATAGAGGCAGAGTGAATACTTCCTAACTCATTCTATGAGGCCAGAATTACCCTAATGCCAAAACCAGACAAGGACATTAAACAAAAAAGAAGAAAGAAAACTACAGGCCAAAACCTCTCATGAACATAGATGCAAAAATCCTCAACAAAATATCAGCAAATAGAATCCAACAATGCATAAAAAGAATTATACACCACAACCAAGTGGGATTCATCCCAAGTATGCAAGGCTGGTTCAACATTCAAAATATCAATGAACCTATCACATCAACAGCCTAAAAAAGAAAAATCACATGATCATATTAATAGAGGCAGAAAGGGCATTTGACAAAATCCAATGTCTATTCATGACAAAAACTCTCAGTAATGTAGAAATAGAATGGAACTTTCTCAACTTGATAAAGAACATCTACAAAAAACCTACTGGTAATATCATATTTAATGATGAGAAACTTGAAGCCTTTTCTGCTAAGTCAAGAACAAGGCAAGGATGTCCCCTCTCATCACTGCTTTTCAATATTGTACTGGAAGTCCTAGCTAATGCAATAAAATAAGAAAAATAAATAAAGGGTATGCAGATTGGGAAGGAAGAAATAAAATGGTCTTTGTTCACAGATGACATGATTGCCTATGGTAGAAGATCTGAAAGAACTGACCAAAGAAATCTTCTGGATTTAATATGCAATTATGACAAGGTTGTAGGATACAAAAGTCAATGACTTTCCTATGTATCAGTAATGAACAGTGGAATCTGAAATTAAAAACACCTTGCCATTTACATTATCGTTCCCCAAAATGAAACACTTAGGTGTAAACCTGACAAAATATGTACAATATCTGTATTAGGAAAACCACACAACTCTGATATCAAAGAAAAAAAATAAAAGATGGAGCAATATTCCATCTTTATGAATAAGAAGACTCAATATTGTCAAGATGTTAGTTCTTCCCAACTTTATCGATAGATGCAATGCAACCTCAACAAGTTATTTCGTGAACATTGACAAAAGTAGTCTATAGTTTACATGGAGAGGCAAAAGACCGACGAGAATAGTCAACTTGATATTGAAAGAGAGGAACAAAATTGGAGAACTGACACTACTGGACTTTAACATTTCCTGTAAAGCTGCAGTAATCAAGACAGTGTGATATTAGTGAAACAACAGACAGCCAATGGAATAGAATAAAGAGCCCAGAAATAGATCCACGTAAATATAGTCAACTAATCTTTGACAAAGGAGCAAACGCAATGCAATGGAATAAAGATAGTCTTTCCAACAAATGGTGCTGGAACAATTGAACATCCACATTTGAAAACAATTAGTCTAGGCACAGACCTCACACCCTTCACAAGAATTAATTCAAAATGGACCATAGACCTAAATGTAAAATGCAAAACTCTAAAACTCCTAGAAGATAACATAGGAGAAAACCTAGGTGATCTTGGGTATGACAATGACGTTTTAGCTACAACACCAAAAGCAGAATCCATGAAAGAAATAAATGATAAGCTAGACTTCACTAAAATTAAAAACTTCTGCTCTGTGAAAGACAATGCCAAGAGAATAAAAAGACAAGCCACAGACTGGGAGAAAATATTTGCAAAAGACTATCTAATAAAGCACTGTTATCCAAAACATACAACAAACTCTTAAAATTCAATGATCAGAAAACAAACAACCTGATTAAAAAGTGGGCAAAAGATCTAAACAGACACCTGATCAAAAAAGATATTCAGATGACAAGTAAGCACATAAAAAGATGTCCAACATCATGTGCCAGTAAAGAATTACAGATTAAAACAAACAATGAGATACCATTGCATACCTATTAGAATGGCCAAAATCCAAAACTCAGACAACATCAAATGCTAACGAGGAGCAACAGGAACTCTTATCCATTGTTACTGGAAGTGCAAAATGGCACAGCCACTTTGGCAGTTTCTTAACAAACTACATATATTCTTCTCACATGGTCCAGCAATTGCACTCTTTGGTATTTACCTAAATGAATAGAAAACTTATGTCTAGATAAAAACCTGTACATGAATGTTTATAGAAGTTTTATTAATAATTTCCCAAACTTGGAAGCAACCAAGATGTCTTTCAGTGGGTGAATGGATTAATAAACTATGGTATATCCGGACAATGGGATATTAGTCATAGTTAAAAAGAAATGAGCTATTGAGTAATGAAAAGACATGGAGGAAACTTAAATGCATATTGCTAAGTGAAAGAAGTCAATATGAAAAGTCTACATAGTATATGATTCCCACTATATGACATTGTAGAAAAAGCAAAACTATGGAGACAGTAAAAAGATCAGTGGTTTCCAGGAGTTGGAAGAAGGAAGGGATGAGCACAGAGGATTTTTAGTGCAGTGAAACTCCTCTGTACTACAATGGTGGATATAAGACATTATGTACATTTGTCAGAACCCATAGAATGTATGACACCAAGAGTGAACTATGGACTTTGGGTGATGATGTGTCAATGGAGGTTCATTGATGGTAACAAAATGCACCACTCTGCTGTGGGATGTTGGTAGTAGAAGAGGTTGTACATGTGTTGGGACAGGGGACACACAGGGACTCCGTACTATCCAATCAATTTTGCTGTGAACCTAAAACTTCCCTAAATAATAAAGTTTATTAATTTTTTAAAAGGAAGACAAAGATCAGTCAGTGAGTGAGTGAATGAATGAATGAATTCTGTAATCCCAGTGAGTTGGGAGGCTGAGGTGGGAGAAATGCTTGAGGCCAGGAGTTCAACACCAGCCTGAGAAACATAGTGGTACCTCATTTCTAAGATTTTTTTTGAAAAATTAGCCAGATGTGTTGGCAAGCACCTATCATCCTAGCTCCTTAGGAGGCTTAGGTGGAAGGAGCACTTGAACCCAGGGGTTTGAGGCTGCCATGAGCTGTGATTGTGTCACTGCTCTTAAGCCTGGGCGACAGAGCAAGATCCCACCTCTAAAAAAAATAAATAAAACCCAGAAAATAACAAGTATTGGGGAGGATGTAGAAAAACTGGAACCCTTGCACATTGCTGGTAGAAATGTAAAATGGTGCAGCCACTGTGGAAAAGAGTATGGCAATTCCTCAAAAAATTTAAAAGTAGAATTATGACATGATCCAACAATTCTTCTACCAGGTATGTATCCCAAATAACTGAAAGCAAGGACTTGAACAGATATTTGTATATCCATATTTATAGCAGCATTATTCGTAACAGTCAAAACGTGGACTCAACCCACAAGTCCATCAACAGATGACTGGATAAAGAAAATGTGGCATATATATACACTGGAATATTATTATTTGGCCTTCTAGCAGAAGGAAATTTTGACACATGCTACAGCATGTTTGGACCTTGAAAACATTATGCTAAGTGAAATAAGGTAGTCATTAAAGGACAACCACTGTACGATTCTACTTACATGAGGTATCCAGAGTAGTCAAATTCGTAGAGACAGAAAGCAGAAGGGTGGTTGCCGGGGCTGGGGGAAGGTAGAAGGAGAAATTATTGCTGAATGGATTAAGAGTTTCAGTTTGGAATATGAGAAGAGTTCTGGGATGGATGGCTGTACAGCAATGTGAGCATATTTAATGCCATTGAATGCACACTTAAAAATGGTTTAAATGTTAAATTTTATGTCATATGTATTTTCTCAATATCCCATACTAAGGTACAAATGACAGGTACAGCTTATGTCTTATATTCTGGTCAGAACCAACTATACATTTCCTTGAAATGAAATAAAAAAACATTTAAAAACAAGGAAAAAAAATAAAGTCCTTTACTTCTTGGTCCACGACCTTGACAAGTGACAGAATAGAAGCTTATAGCCTCATATCTGAGGGCAGCGCCCAACAGGTTAACTGGGCCAGTTAAATGGCCAGCCACTTTTCATACTGCGTCACCAATGAATGGCTTGGTGCTCTTGGACTCTTGGTGCCAGAAAGAGACAATGAATGTGGAATTTTACATAGAAAGCCTATTTGTCACGAGTATTGGCATACACCATTTGATTTTTACATTGCTTGGACCATGTGAAAGCTGAAAAATCATTGCCCAAGGTTTGTGGTGAAACTGTCTATTCCTATCCCCAAATTCTTTATTCTGCTGGAATCATAAACCTTAGCAGTTCTTAGAAAAAGTGCATTGGCTTAAGGGAAAAAAAATTAAAAAGGAAGAACATTCACTCTGCAGAGAGTCTTTCCCTTTTCAAAATTCCTCTTGATATAGTTTCATAAAATTTCCAGAAACATCTGCCAAAGAGGTAATACTCATAACCACAATAATGATGGTAATGCAGTTACCAGGTCTGAGTGCCTGTTCTGTGACAGGACTGAATATGGCATTTTACATACGTAGAAGAGTTGGTTTCATTGTCCTTATAATCTTTCCAAGCAAATATTTTTTTTTTTTTTTTTGAGACAGAGTCTCACTCTTCTGCCTGGGCTAGAGTGCCGTGGCATCAGCCTAGCTCACAGCAACCTCAAACTCCTGGGCTCAAGCGATCCTTCTTGCCTCAGCCTCCCGAGTAGCTGGGACTACAGGCATGTGCCACCATGCCCAGCTAATTTTTTCTATATATTTTTAGTTGTCCGATTAATTTCTTTCTA
>NW_012149108.1:1395301-1446878 GCF_000956105.1 Propithecus coquereli
ATTAATTTCTTTCTATTTTTAGTAGAGACGGGGTCTCGCTCTTGCTCAGGCTGGTCTCGAACTCCTGAGCTCAAACAATCCGCCCCCCTCGGCCTCCCAGAGTGCTAGGATTACAGGTGTGAGCCACCGCGCCCGGCCTCCAAGCAAATATTTTTTTAATCTCACTTTTAGAGAGGAAAAAACAGAGTCTCAGAGAAATCTGGTGATGTGTCCAAGGTAAAGCGGCAAAATTAGGATTTGAATCTAGATCTCTCTAAGTGCAAAAACGAATACATTCTTTCCTGTATACTACATTGCCTTTACTAACATTCCCATATCTTGGGTGAGTAATACCATCTTGCCAAGTCTCAAGCTTAGAGTTGGCTAAGCTGGTAACAGCCTCAGTTTCTAGGCAGGCAGTTGTGGCTCAGAGAGGAGGTGCCCTTGGTAAAAGAAGGGAGACAAGAATCCAGGGTACCATTTCCCCTGGCACTTCTACCCCTGGAAGCCATGTACAGAGTCTTGTAATAACAATTGCATCTATTTGCCATGCAACTGGCATTCTAGTGGAGACTTTCCACATTTTCTCTCTAATCCTTGTCGCAATTCCAGAAAGCAGATATGCCATGCTCATTTTATAGACAAGGCTCAGAAAAGTAAACGACATGCCCAGGCAAAGCCGCTCCTAAGGGGCGAACTTTCCTCTTCATCTTGCAGTGCCTAATGGCAGTAATCCAGAGCCAGTCTACACACCAGAGAAAAGCAGAGGGTGGTGAGATGATGAGTTAGGCTACCATCCAGGAGGCGGGCAATCTGGGGATGTGGGGTGGGATGAGGGCATAGAGACCCTTAGTATCTCAAATTTTCTAAAGAAACGGTCCACGTTGCCTAGAAGTATGCAAATAAATAGCATGGGTGACTGCTCCTGCAATAAACTACTTTGAATCTATACTTGAATGCACTGAGCTTATTGATTCACCCGCATCCAGGGTATATTATTAAGCACACGGCTCTAATTTATTGCATCTGAAACAGCCCCTTGGAGCCGGATTCTCTGGCCGTTGGCTTTGGTGAAAGATTCTCCTCAGACCATGTACTCACATTGCAGGTGGTATTTAGGAAGGGTTTTGTTAACGAGCTTTCACAGGAAGGTGGCGTATTCATACGAGACTTTTAAACAGGCTTCTTAGCCCTACTGCCCCCCTGCCATTCCTCCCTCCCCTTCTTGTTCTGGATGTTAAACTCTCACACACAGCTCTAATGTTCTGATAATGCTTTGGATTACTACGCCCCAGCTCAGGGCAACGACCTGAACCCCGTCTATTAATTTGACTACGCGAGGGGTTCAAGAGAGAGTAGTTACAATAATCCTTCCCACTGGGGAGAAAGGGAAAAGCGTAAGGCTAAGAATAGCAGCACATATAAATAAAACACAGCTTCTTCCTACCCGTCAGGAAGACGGGGCCTGCTACTTGCTAACGTGGTGGTCACAATTCCTGCCCAGCCCACGCACGGGTCCTTAATAATTAATCCCGGGCCCACTCAGCCAGAAAGTGCTTCCTAAATAACCTTCTGTCAATAGTGGTTTGAATTAATACCAAGTTCTAAATGCAATAGTTTTCAATTGATTGGCTTTGTGCATTCCCCCTCCCTTTCCCAGTCTGCATCCTTGGGCGGGGCACGACTGAGACCATGCAGGGGAAGGATTGCACCCAAACTGCTCTGGGCAGAACACTGTCTCCCTCCCAATTCATCTATTGAAGCCCTAATCCCCAGCATCTCAGAAAGTGACTGCATTTGGAGATAGAGCCTTTAAAGAGGTAAGTAAGGTAAAACGAGGTCATACTGTGGATCCTGATGCAGTATGACTGGTGTCCTTATAAAAAGAGGAGGTTAGGACACACAGAGAGGGAAGACCACGTGAGGACACAGAGAGATGGCCATGTGTAAGCCAAGTGGAGAGGCCACAGGAGAAACCAGCCCTGCGGACACCTTGATCTTTGGCTTCTAGCCTCCAGAGCTGGAGGGAAATAGATTTGTTGTTTAAGCCACCAGTCTGTGGCACTTTGTTACGGCAGCCCCGAGAACAGAGTTTCACCAGTGATTGGGAGGGAGGGAGACTTACCGTTATTCATGACAGCAGGGCCTGTGTGCCCAACACCCACCCATGAGACCTCACTTAAGCCACACAACTGCGGGGACACTCGCACTTCCCTCCCCGCGAGGGCTCTTTAAAAAGGATCTCTGTGAACTGACTTTTTTAATAGCTGCACATTTTTGAATCAATTGTAGGTAAATTATGCATCTCCCTTGTTGCCTGAAGTTGGGGAAATAAGAAACTGGAGACTGGGGTTGAGAAGAGCAGCGGGAGAGCCCCAGCCCAGGACCCTGAGGATCTGGTCAAAGCTGTGGAACGTCCCAGCAAAAGACATCCACGCCCATGATGTCTGAATTCAATTTCAAGGGTTAATAGATACTTGGAAACTCACTCACAAACTCTGGGGGACTCATGGACCCCAGCTTATGAGCCCTACAGTAGAGGGTTTCAGTGACGTCCTCAAAGAGATGAGATGACGGAGGAGAGAAGATGGGAGGAGAAGGAGGAGGGAAGGGTGGGAGAGGGGAGGGTAGAGGAGGGGAGGAGGAAGGAGAGATAGATGAAGGAGGAGGAGGAGGAAGGGGAAAAGGAAAAAGGAAGGAAGGGAAAAATAAAGGAGTGAACAGAATGGGATTGAGGTTGGAAAAGAGGCGTGAGGAGAGAGGGACGGAGGAATAGGGCGGGAGAAGTGGGGGAGCAGAAGAGGGAGGAGGGGATAAGGGCCGAGGTCCGTCTGTGGCTGGCCCAGGCAGGGCCACAGTGGAGGACGGGGCGCAGTAGCTGTAAATGCAAGGCCTGACCTCAGAAAGGCAGTCACCACGTGGAGGCCCAGACATAGGGAAATCTTAGCACGTGTTACTTGCAAGCATGCGAAATCAATAATTCAACATGTCACTGAGATCGTGAAGGAGGGATCCTGAAAAGTTCCTAGTGCTCATGAAAATTATTAATATTAGTATGAAATTCACAGGTATTAAAATAGACGTAATTGGCATAGTTCTTAGGTGGGATGTCTTTCTTGTTGAATTTTAGGGAATGTAAAAACATGCATAAGGGCTTAGCAAGCCATTTAAAACACTGTATGAATGTGAACACAGATATATTATGGCATAGAACGCAAAATTTCACATATTCATTATTTGTGATCTTGGGTACATTGCTTTAACTCTATTAGTTTAAATTCCCACATCCATAAAAAAAAAAATCTATAAGAAGTGATGTAACATATGTAAACTCTCTGCCTATAGCAGGTGCTTGACAAATACGCGGTCCCTTCCCTTTTTCCATAGGCAGTTAGTCCCCCCGCCCCACCCCACATTCCCACAGTAGTCTCCTCCATCGTCACGCAAATATCTTACCATCATTGTATGTCTGTATGTCTGTTTCTCCCACTGGGGCATGTGCTTCCCAAGAGGAGGACTGTGTCCTGTCCCTATCTGATTCCCAGGCCTTAGTGCCATGCTGGCATACAGTAGGTGTCCATCAAACAGTGGCAAATGAACCAAACATTCTCTTTGCAAACACTCCTGTGCTGCCCTGTGACACTTCTTACAATATCATTCATTTCTCTTCTCCCTCCTACAATGAGAGTCCTTCGAAGTCCAAAGTTAGGTCTTCACCATCATTTTATCCCGGGTAAGTAGTGTCTGGGTAAGACACTGTAGGGCCTCGGTAAATATTTACAAAATGGATTGTACTTTGATTTGAAATGGACCTAAGCTAATATTGACTGGGTATCATAGTTGGCATGAATAATAGAAGAGAGGGGTCCATGAGTGTAGCACAGAAGTCGCTAGTGCTGCAGGCTTTGCCAGGCCATTACTTATCCAGGTGGTCTCAGTTGGTGGTCTTGTTTCTGGTGCCAGACCACAGAGTGCTGTGGGACCTCCAGGCCACTGAGGGTCGGCACAACTGCTTCAGAGGGCAGTTGGTCACTCACGGTGCCAAAGGGCAGCCTCCCCAATCTAGCGGGGGTTATATAATTTCCAGTCTACTGACATGGTGGCCCCTCTGGGCAGCCTTCTGGAACCTTCAGTCCAAGCCACACTGATCTCTCCCTTCTCTGTGCTCCTGCTAAACCCTGTAGCTTTATCCCCATTACAGGGGAGTTCACTGTTTGCATGTGAGTCCTACTTGGTAGACGCCATCACTGTGGTGTTCTAAAAGATGGTCACGCTTTTCAGTTAGACAGACACAAACTTCCATTTTTGCCTCTTGTCAGCTACCAGTTAAATGGCCCTAGGCACTGACTTCACCTCCCGAGTCTCAGCTTCCCGGTTTGTGAAATGGGTATAAGAATGCCTGCCTCACCGCTGGCAAGAGGCTTAAATGAGATAAAGCCATAGAGTGCTAGGTCTTGTGCCCTGTCAATGGCAACTCCCTTTCTGTCTCCTCTCTTTGCTCTCTTTGGAAGACAGGACCAAACCTTATTTTTCCTTAAGACTCTCAGGACCTTGCACAGAACCTGGCAAAGGGTAGATCCTCAAAATTTATTTTGAGACTCAATAAATGAACAAGAGTCAAAATTAATACAATGCTATTCCCTAGCGCCTCAAGAAGCATTGTGAGGACCCTAATACAGAGAGCCCCTCCAGACAGAAATACAGGCTGTGGTTGAATATGTGTAGAAGAAATCATGTAAAAATGTAAATAGTCAATATGAATAGGTGGTACAATACGAAGAATGTGTTTTTTTCTTTATGTTGCAAAGCAGTTTTAATTGTAATTACAGCTTAAAAAAGCATCTTCAGTACAGAGACTGCATCAGAGTGTTTTGGGCATAGGAGAAAAAGGCTTGGAGCATCGTCCAGGGGAAAGGGTTATTTTCCCCACAGGGATGCAGTGGAGACAACCTTTTCCGGCCGTCGGCTGGCTCTAAGTTGTCTCTTGGGACTCCGTGTGCCGCAAGGACGGGGCGGGAAGGGGTGTCGCAGAAGGCGGAGGAGAAACTCAAGCAGTCTCACTGGCTCCTCTCATTCTGCCCTCCCCACGCCGCCCAGCTCCCAGGCCCCCCAACCCTGAGCAGTGGAGGTCCGGGTCCAGCTCTCCCACCAGCCTCGCCCCCCAGCACCACCCTCGCCATTTCCTAATGCCCTGCTGGAAACCTCATGAGCAGCTGGGGGCCGGGCAGCTGGAACTCAGGTCTCACAGAGGGCACCCCAATGCGCTTTCCATAGGCAACACTGATCCTGACCACTGACGTTCTACGGCATCAAGGCGGTGGGATCTTTTATGGCTTTAGTCCCTTGTGTTCCTCTTTTCCCTAGGTCCCAGGGTGCTGTCTGGTGGGGGGCATGGAGCACTGGACTTAGACCAGGAGACAGGGGTTTGAGACCCAGCCAGCTCCACCCTGACTTGCTGTGTGGCCCTGGCCAGGTCACCATCTCCTTTCGCCCTCAGCCTCCTGAGTGCAGAGCTGGGCTGGATGGCCTCTGGGGGCACTGACCCTGCAAGTGCCCGTCCACACAGCAGGGGCCTTGACACCGAGCACTGGCTTGGAGGGAGGCAGGGAGCCAGAGACACAGTCACCCACTCACTCTCTCAGTGGGCTGGGAGACTGGTTCCCTCTCCCCACCTTGCAGGGAAATGAAATGAGAAGCTCACAGAGGTGGGGGTAATCAACCTGCCCAGGTCACGCAGCTAGAAAATGGCAACCGTGGTGGGTTTGGGGAGGGGCAGAAAGGATGGGAGTACGTGGAGACTGGGGGCAACCAGCTGGGGAGGCATCGGGGGCCATGAGAGTGGACGGCAGGGAGCATCCTGCAGGCTGGACTGAGGGGAGAGAACGCCAACTTGAGCCCGACGGGCCTGGACCCCTTAGCTGCATGACACTGGAGAAGTCACCGTGTGTCTCTGAGCCTGAGTTTCTTTACCTTTGAAGATAACAACTCCTCCTTGGCCCATCTCGTAGTCTTGTTAGAAGATCAGATGAGAAAACAGGTCTGAAAGGTGCTACTTAAAATTCTCCAAAGTCCTAGCCTCACCACTGATTGGTTCTGTGGTCCCTTGAGCCTCAGTTTCCCCACCTGTGCAATCAGGATCCTAACATAGCCTCCCACGGCGATGTGGGGAGCAGTGCCGATGTCTGAGGAGGCAGTCTTTGGCCAGTGCTCTGTCCATGGTGGCCAGATGGAGCACAGACCTGTGCACAGGTGGAGAATCACTGTCCACGTTTCCTGAGGGAGGTGGCTTTCAGAGAGTGTGGCCCACCCCAGGCCAATGGAATAAGAACCAAAAGCTACTCAGCAGCCTGTGCCCAAGAGGTGCCTTGTTTGCAGTTAATCCCAAAGCCATGTCAGCTTGGGAGCATTAGTCCCAGGCTGGGACTTGAATCAGGTCCCTCTGACCCCAGGGCCCAGGTTCATAGTCACCGTGCTACACGGCCTTCTGTGGATCCACCCAGAATTCCAGGTTCAACACTCTCCCCACGTAATCCTCCCTGCCTCCCCCAACCTCCTGTGATTTCATTTTCCCATTTGGCATTTTGTTTTGATGTTCAGGGCATAAAGGGCCAATAGCTTCCCCCAAGCTATTTCTCCTCCGAAGCAGTGAAATAGCTTTGCAATTTTGGAGCCATTTAAAATGCATTGTTTTGCTGGGGGACCCGGTGGGGGGAAAACCTGGCTTTCTGTTCTCCTAAATCCTAGCACAGAATGTAGCAGGTTTCTAATCAGGACTTTTTTTTTTCCTGGAGTCTTGTTAGTCATGAAGGCAGAAGCCTTTCCGTGTGTACCGTGCTCCCTGCGGAGGGAGACGAGACTTACACGCCTGCAGGCTGTGTAGACCACAGAAGGGCTCACAAAGCTCCCAGCTGAAACCTGGCGTCCCCAGCTTCTCTGTGTGTGACCTTAGCCTGGGCGTCCTCCTCTGTGGGATGGCATTCACCACGGTCAGGAAAGAGGGCAAAAGGCCCGGCACATTTTTGACTCAACAAATAAATATTATTATTACATGGTGAGGATGAAAATTACTGTCCGACCCCTGCCCTAATCTGTGGCTTCTGCAAGGCCAGCCTCCTTGATTAGGCCTCTGGCATGTGAGGAACCCAGAGCCGTGAGGCCAGGACTGGGTTTTCTAACAAAAGTTCTGTCTTCTTCCTGGTGACTTGGCCTCCAAAACACAACCTAGAGGTCCAGGCTACAGAAACTGAAAATACAAGAAGTGCCCAAGCCCAGATGCCACCCATGAAAGTTCTGATTCCATTGGCCTGGGGTGGGGCCCAGGCGGGGTGGGGGGCCGTGCGGGGGCAGGTGTCTCTTAAAGCTCCCAGGTAATTCTAATGAGCAATCAGGGCTGAGAAGCTCTGCCTGATTCCTCCTCTCCCCTCCCTCCACACTCTCTCCTTCTCAGAGTCCTGATTTCCTCTCCTCTTGGTGGGTGTGATGATGCTACAAGAAACCATCCCCAGACCAGTTGGAGCCACACAAGTGTGCTCTCAGCAAGCCGGTGAGTTGGCGGCAACACACGCAGCCTGTTTTCAGGCACACCTTTGCCTCTGGGAAAAACTGCTGTCAGTCCTGCTTCTAGCCATTTCCATGCACTTAATTGACAAATACTCTCCGGGTACCTACTCTCGTCCAGCGCTGAACAGGATGCTGGGGAAGCAGCAGGGAGGACAGCAGCACCGTCCCGCCCTTGCGGAGCTTCCCTTCCAAGGGGAGGGGAGATGGACATTTGAACACTGGGCTCAGGAACTAGGAGAAACGATGAAAGAGGGCGCTGGCCTGGTCTGGGGAAATCAGAGCAGCCCTCTCTGGGGCAGCAACATTCCACCGAACCTGAGGGTGACGACCAGGGGTATCCAGGGGAAGAGGGGACAGGGTCTGAAGGAGCCCTTGGTGTTAGTTAGACAGGGCTTGCAAGGTAGAGGAGCTGGACGATGGCGCGGCTGGGTGGAACAAAGCGGGGGGTGGGGGAGAGCGGGTCAAGGTGCGAGTAGAGAGGTCAGACGGTCACTGCACAGATACTGACGGAGAGGTAGGATAACGTGGCCATGGCAGTCAGGAGCATGGCCACTGGACCTGGCGCGTCTGGGTTCAAACCCTGCCTTAGCCACTTAGAAGCTCTGTGGCTTTGGGCTCTGCACTTAATCTCTCTGTTCTCACTGCCCCCATCTCCAGATTGGAGGTGATACTACTACTACCTTCTTCAAAGGGTTTTGTGAAGATTAAATTCATGAATTTGTGTAAACCACGTGGAAGAGCGGCTGGAACACAGTGAATACTATGTAAACATTTGCTAACATTATGATTATGTGCTGGGCGCTGTTTGTCTCCTCATCTACAAAGTTAAGGATAATAATGCCCCTAACTCAGAATGCTACTGTGAAGATAGAATGAGCAGGTTCAGGTGGAATACTCAAAACATTACCTAATACACAGCGAGCAGGCAATACAAGTTCACTATCATGGTTATTTATCGTTAATCATTATGTATGCTGGGCAGAGGATATGGGACATCTTGGAGTAAACTTGCAAATGACCAAATATCCAGAAATGGGTGGGGCACTCTCAGACGAGGTGCCTTCACTGTAGGTATAGAGTCACGGACTGGACAGGGCACTCAAGCAGGGCGCTAAATGAGGTGCCCTTGCAGTCTAAGAATCCATGATTCTGCCATCTCTAATCTCCATCAATTTCTGCCTATCTCTAAAAATTTTCACAAGCATGTCCTGGAGGCTTTGCCCTCAGACAGTAATCCTCTGCTGCCTGCTTTCCTGCCGTGGCAAAGAGACATTAAATCCAGGCAACTCCTCTGCCCCAGGGCTGACAATGCCTGCAATGAGAGTGCAAGGGTGAAGTGGTCCCCTGGGTTGGTGCAGCCTTCTCTGCCCTCACAGCTCGTGGGACACCGGCAGCCTCACTGCACCAGCCAAGGTCGCAGCGAGGCTGATGAGCTGCTCCCCAGGCAGTCTCCTTCTGGGATCAGCTGAGGACCCACAGGGTCTCCAGAAGCATCCAGGGCTCTTCTTCCCCTCCCTCCTGGGGTGCATGCAGGGGAACTGCATACGCCATGCAGTTCATTGCTGCCCCTAAAAATAGCAGTGGTTATTCAGGGAAACACACTGTGCTCTGTCTCTAGGAATGCCAGCGCAGGGGCCTCTTTCAAAAATAGAGCCCCAATCAGGTGTCTTCCTAACTCCCTGGTTCTGCCTACCAGGCCCAGATCTTTGGCAGCCTCCAGAGACAGGGCAGGGCCTGATGCTGGGCGTCACACAGCTGGGGGAGCTAGAGCTGGGGTCCTAGGACCCTGCTTTGTTTCCTTCCAAATCTCTTGATCTATCTCCACTTAAAAAATCCATTTCACCTTATTCTAGGTATTATGGAAAACATCAAAGGTAATCTCAGCATCCAGAAACAACCACTAATTTTAGTCTGTTCTGCCTCTCTCTCTTCTGTCTACATGCACCGCCCCCCCCACACACGTAGAATTGGGATAGTGTATTTCATATGTAGTTTTTTTCACTGAATATCATATCAAAAGTGTTTTCCCACATCATTAAATATTCTTCTACACAAGTTTTTTAATGAGAATAATATAAAGATTAAGCCATAAGCTTTGTTTCAGAAAGATCTGGTTTCAAGTCCTAGCTCTGTCACTTACAGGTTTTGTGGCCACGAGTAGTGATTTAAACTTTTCAAACTTTAGTTTTCACATTTATGAAACGGGGTCAGTAGTAGTAACCGTCACTGCTGGGTTGTTATGAAGACAAAGTGCAGGACTTTCCTAATAACTGCTCAGCAAATGCACAGAATAATAAGTAATAACGATAAACTCTGTTAACTATGATTGAGTCAATGTTTCCCCTACCGATAGGTATTCAGCTGGTTTCTAAAGCTCATGTTGCCCCACCACGCACACATCTCCCCTTTGGGAGGTTCTGGAACTCAGAGAACAGAATTCAGCTCCTAGGCTGGCAGCTCCCTTGTCGGAGACGTTCCAGATTAGTAGCAGGTTAGCTGATGGATGGCGCAGGGGTGTGCGAGTTGGCAAGGCCCCACACCTGCGATCTCCTGAAGAGACCCGCCCCCACCTCCACCACGACAGCCTCGCAAAGCTCTGGAACAACGCAGCAAGGCACGGCTGTGAGTCAGGGCCCCATGCCCCCACCCTAACGTGAAGCCTGGACAGTGGGCCACCTCCACCGATTCTCAGCCAGATTCCATCCTACTATCTTTTTTCCTCCAAATCCAATTCCCTGGGAAGCTGAAAAGTCTTTCTTCCCCACACGGATGCTTTCACTGTGCCTGGAAGATAACAAGCTGGGCCCAGACGAGGAAAATGGCTCAGAAAGGTTAGGTGACAGCTCCATAGTCACACAGCTGGTCATAATCAAGCTTCAAGCTAACTGAAGCTTATTATGGACTGAATTTTGTCTTCTCAGATTCGTATATTAAAACCCTAACCCCCAGGACCTCAAAATGTGACTATATTTAGACATAGGGCCTTTAAAGAGGTGATTAAGGTGCAATGAGGTCATATGAGTAGGCCCTAATCCAATATGAATGGTGTCCTTGTAAAAAGAGGAAAGGCCATCTGCAAGCCAAGGAGAGAGACCTCAGAAGAAACCAAACCGCTGACACCCTGATCTTGGACTTCTAGCCTCCAAAATTGTAAGAAATTATACACAAAGAGTGCGATGTGCACCATCTGGGGGATGCACACGCTTGAAGCTTGGAATTGGACTTGGGGGGAGAAGGGGGCAAGGGAAACATACGTAACCTAAACATCTGTACCCCCATAATATGCTGAAATAAAAAAAATTGTAAGAAATTAAATTTCTGTTGTTTACATCACCTGGTCCGGGGTATTTTGTTATGGCAGTCCTAGCTAACTAATGCAAAACTTAAAAACAAACACAAAAAACTCAATAGTTTATAAGGTCACAAAGTAATTCCATATCTTTTTATTCTTTTGAGTTTTATAATAACCTTGTAAGGTAAAAAGAATATTTTATCCCTACATGATTGGAGGGAATCAGTGAAATGTAGGTAAAGTGCTT
This sequence comes from Propithecus coquereli, assembly GCF_000956105.1. Taxonomy (NCBI): domain Eukaryota; kingdom Metazoa; phylum Chordata; class Mammalia; order Primates; family Indriidae; genus Propithecus; species Propithecus coquereli. The sequence goes on from NW_012149108.1 coordinate 1,406,380, forward strand.
GGCCCAGGGAATGGTAATGATAAAAGGTAACTTGTCCTCACCTCTGAGCACTGTGCCTGCCAGGGATTCTAAGTAGATGAACAGTGGGTGGGAGCCACAGGTGAGACAGTTCTCAAACTCCATCTAAGGAAGAGTTGCCTAAGGATACAGGGGCTTCCTCGGGAGGGAGTGGGTTCTGCCAAAGGACACACGAGAGCAGAGTGGGATGGCCCCTTGTGCCACACTGCAGAGCACTGGCTCCCACTGTCATCTCCACATCAGTTGGAAATGCAAATTCTGGGCTCTACCCCAGACCTACTGGAGCAGAAGCTCTGGGGATGAGGCTCAGCAACCTGTGTGTTTCACAAGCCCTGCAGGTCACTTTAGTGCAGTGAAGTTTGAGGACCAGTGGAGACTGGCCAGGAAGAATGGAAACGACGTGACGACATTTAACAGCCCTGCAGAGCCAGACACCAAGATTCCAGAGGACACTGACTTCTCCCTCTCCCTTTATCTCTCAGAGGCCACACATTTGTCAGCCAAAATGCTGGGGGTTGACTTGTGTCCTGCGGTATCAGCTGACCACATCCCATCGGTGAAACTGGGAAAAAGCTGCCTAGGAGTGCTTCAGATTGCACTGTAGCTAGTGTCCCCCAGAACATGCTATAGGATCCCCCATAGGTGCTCAAAGGGGCCACAATTTGCCATCAGAGAAAACTTGGTCCAGAAAGGGCAAGGGTCATCCAAGGTCACACATCAGAGTGATGCAGGCCAAGCCTTTCAGGCTTACTCCTCATCAACATGTGGCCATGCTTGGTGCCCTTAAGGGACAGGGGCATCTATCAAAATCGCTGGGGGCAACTTCTATTTTCATCCCCCCTCTCTTTGGCTCAGCTGGCACATGGATGCCTTTCAATTCTAGGTTGATCATTCTTGACAGAATATTTCAAAGTCAATGCGGAGGCAGGAGAGGACAAAGCTGTTGCTCCAGGCACAAGCACAGCCTCTGAACTTTTTGCCTGTCACTAGTAGTTTCTGTCCACACTGGGGGATTATTCTGCCTTGGAAATACTTCTACCAATGGCATTACAAGTGACTCATACTCCAGTTGCCTTAATACCCGGAGTCACCCAGGAGAGAAGCTTGTCAGACCTTGTTTAATCAGTCCTGTCAGGGAGTATGCTTGAAGGATGGGCACATTATAATTTTGCCCCATGCAGCTTTCTGACCTTATTGGCCATGCTCCAGAGGGTCTACAGGAAGGAGCTTTTGTTCCAACTGGTACAGCAGAGCCCACCACTGGGACTCAAGGACATGACTGACTCCAGGAGCAGGACATCGGACAACACAGAAAATATGATCTTGGCTGGAAGATAGCGGTTGGGAAGTTTGGGCTTGGCCACTTGCTATTTTATCATCTTGTGGGTGGGGCCTGAAATTTACATTTGTAACAGTAATGTTGATTCTGGCGGTCCAGGGATCACGCTTTGAGAACCACAGGGAATAGTAGCCTGCCTTGCCTTCCTCATGGGCTTCTCGTGATGACTCCTTGGGAAGACCTGTGGCCAGTCCAGTTCTGCCATTTGCCTGCTGTATAGCAGCCCTGGACCATCACTTACCACCTCTGAGTCTTCAGTTTTCTATTTGTAAAACAAAATAATAACTCCTACTATGTGTACATCAGAGTGGTGAGGGTCAGAGAGAGAAATAATTAGGCAAAATAGTTCTAAACATTGTACAGACGATTCACATAAACGTACACCCAGAGTAAGAAGCTCTGTGAGATGCTGGGGATACTGGCATGAGCAAACCAGAATCCCTGCCCTTCGGGACCCTAGGGGAGAATGGGGAGGACAGATGAATGACCCCTGACAGGGTCAGTGCAGTGACAGAACCATAGTCGCCTGCAGAAGCATGAAGAAGGGCTGGGCCGAGTGGCTTCAGGCCATCTGACTTTATCTGTCAGGCAAAGGGAAGCCATTGTAGGGCTTTAAGGTGAAGCAACCTGGTCTTATAGTTGTGTGGGCTGGAGAATGGACCACAGGGAAGGGCAAGGCAAGAGGCAGAGAGGCAGGGAGACTGAGGAAGCTGCCACAGTGCTCTAGGAGTAAGACAATGGAGAGAACTGGATGCATTTGAGAGTTTCAGGAGAGAATTAACATGGCTTGGTGACTGATTTGATGTGTGAGACAAGGCAGAACTAAGATGGTGGCCAAGTTTCTGGTCCACCAGCTAGGACAGGAGGGCTGGGGTGGAAATGATGTGAGTCTCATTTGAGGCATGATGAGCCTGAGGTGTCCAGGATATGCAGGTCTTAGCTGCCTCCTGTACACACTGGCCACAGTACTCCCAGGAACAGACACCTCATCCCCTGGGCCACTGCCACTCTGACTGCCAGATCTTACTGGCTGTGAGGGGAGGGACTTTTCCCCTTCCACCCCCTCACGCCCTGGCTTTACTGAGCTGCTGTTCTCTGCCTCTCCGACATGCAGCTGTGTCTTTCCCATCCACAGAATCATCTCTGAAATGAACAACAGTAGCAATCAGCAAGCAATCATCTTTTCTTTCCCCTATACAATGCCTGGGTATGCAGATGATGTTTGTGATTGTTGCAAAAATGAAGACATGAAAAATACGGCTCCTGCCAAGGAAAAGGAGGAAAAGGAAACCTATTGGAATAGACTCACATGGTTCAGAACCCACTGAAGCTTCCTAACCTGGGACTTGCCAAGGTTCTTTGCCCTCCATGTGTGTGTGTGTGTGTAGCGGGGGGACAGCAGGATGTAAGACCCTGCCAGGGTGGCACAGCCCACAACAGGGGCCCCTGGCAACCCTGGAAACAAAGGTGTTGGTGGAACTGTTCTGACTCCCACCATGAGTTCCGGGCATTAATGAAGGGCAGCCCTCTGGGCTTTCCACTCGCACACAGCTAAGCTCCCAGCCAACAGAGACAGGGGAGAGGGGGTACTCATGGAGGTGCTAGGTGACTTTAAAAGCACCCCAGACAAAGAGATTAGATGAAGCCCCTGATAATAAGCTGTCACTGTTACTCTGTTTCCAAGAGAGCCACCTGCATCCCACACTGTGCTAAGGGCTTTACCAGTCCATTGTTGTATTTAACCTGTCCTCACAACTGTCCTGCAAAGTTGGTATTATTAATCTCATTTTACAGAGGAAGAAAATGGAAGGAAAAGTTAATTACAATATCACAGCTAGTAAACAGTAAAAATGGGTTTCCAACCCATGTTGCTTCATTCAAAAGCCCACGATTGTGCTATAATCAAAAAGACAGTTAATAACAAATGTTGGCAAGAATGTGGAGAAATTGGAAGCTTCATACACTGCTGGTGGGAATGTAAACTGCTACAGCCACTTGAAAACATCCCGGCAGTTCCCCCAGTGGTTAAACATGGAGTTACCATAGGACCCAGCAATTCAACACCTAGTTATATACATGCCCAACAGAAATGAAAACATGTCCACACAAAAATTTGCATACACATGTTCATAGTAACATTATTCATAATAGTGTAAAGGTGAAAACAACTCAATGTCCATCCGTTGATGAATGGGTAAGTAAAATATGGTATATCCATACAATGGATTATCACAGTGGTCACCTTTTATCCACAGAAGATACATTCTAAAAGCACCCGTGGATGCCTGAAACCGTGGATAGTACTGAACCCTATATATACTATGCTTTTTTCATATATATACATACCTATGATAAAGTTTAATGTATAAATTAGGCACAGTAAGAGATAACCAACAATAATTAACAATTAAATAGAACAATTATAACATACATACAGCCAGATCTCTGTATCAGTGGGGGGGTTGGTTCCAAGACTCCTTGCAGAGAATGCTCGACTCCCTTATATAAAATGGCATAGCACTGTCTGTACATATGGATTTTGATCTGCATGCGGTTGGTTGAATCCATGGATGCAAAATCCACGGATACGAAGGGCCAATGTACTGTAATAAAAAGTATATGAATGTGGTCTCCCTTTCTCTCTCTTTCAAAATATCTTACTATACTGTACCATGGGAAACAAACTGCGGACAGTGAACTTTGGATAAGGGGAGCTACTGAATTTGGCAACAAAAAGAAATGATGTACTGATGCATACCACAACACGGATGGACCTTGGAAACACGCCAAGTGAAAGATGCCGGTCACAAGTTATCACATACTGTATGATTTCATTTATATGAAATGTCCAGAATAGGCAAATCTATAGAGACAGAAAGTGGATTTGTGGTTGCCTAGGCCTGGCTGGAGCGGGAGTGGGGATGGTGGGTGGAGGTTTGGGAGCGGGGTGTTAGAAATCTGCCGTAAGTGTAACGGGTATGGGTTCTTTTGGGGGAAATATGAAAATGTTCTAAAATTTATTGTGGTGACGGTTGCTCGACTCTGTAAGTATTAAAAACCATCGCATCATGTACTTTAAATGGGTGAATTGTATGATATGTCAATTATATTTCAATCAAACTGATATTTTTAAAAAGTGATGATTAAATATTAACAAAGAAAGAATGAAAGGAAGAAAAAGAAAGTAACCATGACTCTTCCAAGTGAAAACATCTGGAATTATTTTTTTTATTCATTCAACAAATCTTGAGCCCCTATTATACGCTAGGCACCTATCTCTGGGAGTCTGGGTGGGGAGGTAAGATGTGGACACCGATAACCATGCTTCATGGTAGATTCAGCCGAGGAAATTAAAACAGTAGGATGCTATTTCACACCCACTGGATTGGCAAAAACTCAAGCCTGACATTCCCACAATGGTGAGAATGCAGGCACAGCTATGCCAGTGCAGTGCTGAGGAAGAAGAAATAGGTATGATTTGGAAACAAATGTGGCAGTGTTTGGAAGAGCTGAAGATGCACACACCCTATGACCCAGCCATCCTGCGCTCTCCTAGGGCGTAGTGGGGAGAAACTCTTGCACACGTGCACAAGGGATGGAAGCAAGAACATTCACCGCAGTTCAGCTCACGCCAGAAGACTGGAAATAACCAACCAAGTCCATCAGCAAGAGAAAGGATGAGTGTTACGGTCACACAATTGATAATACACAGTGATAAATTCCAACAAAATGCAATTTATATAAAGCTCAAAGATACACCAAACAATATTATCTATAATTTGTGGATACTGTACATACATATGTAGTAAAAATATAAAAAACATGTGGGAATGATTAATACCAAATTCCAGATACTGGCTGCCTCTTAGGAAGAAGAAGAATGAGATTGGGGGATACCCTGGGTCTTTTAATTGCACCTATAATGTGTCTTTTAAGAAGTTACTTGCCATATCTCTTTCATATGTTTAATTAAAATTTGTACTGAGATAATTGTAGATTCACATGCAGTTGTAAGAAATAATACAGAGGGACCCCTTGTACACTTTGCCTAGTTTCCCCAATGATAACATTTTGCTAATGTATAAAATACTGCCAGAACCGGGATGTGGATATTGATACGACTCACCAATCTTACTCCAATGTTGCCAGTTTTACTTGCATTCATGTGTGTATGTGTTAAGTTCTATACAATCTTATCAGCTGTATAGGTTTGTGTCTCCATCACCACAGGTGAGATAGAGAATGTGTCCATGGCCGCAAGCATCTCTCGTGTTGCCCTTTCATGATCCCACCCACCTCCCTCCTATCCCGGGTGCAATTCCACAACTCCATCAACCACTAACCTAGTCTGTATTTCTAAAATTTTGTCATTTCAAAAATCAGTGCAATTACACAGTACCTAAATTTTTGAAATTGGCTCTTCTTTGCTCAGCACGATTCCCTGGAGAGTCATGCAAGCTGTTACACGTTTAGAGAGCTTATTTCTTTTAGTGTCGAGTAGCATTTGATGGTAGGGACAGAGCACAGCTCAGTCACCATTTGCCTGCTGAAGGACATCCAGCTAATTCCAGATTTTGGCTATTACAATAGCTATGATGTTTTAATTCTTCATCTAGGTGGTGGCTTTTCATCATATTATTTCTTCCATATTACTTTTTGATAAAAAGAGCATTTTCTGATGGAAACAAAGGAAGGAAGAGAGAAAGGAGGCACCGCTAACGTTGAGCCAGCCTCGTGCAGCCACCGTGCTGAAGATAGGACAGCCCAGAGTGCAGGGCTCAGGCAGATGGCAGGGGCCACAGCTCCAGGCCACTGGCAGGTCTGGAGTTTGGGAAGTGGGGCCTACGTGTCCGCTTGCTTCAAGGTTCTAGGACTTACATGGGAGCAAAGAAGCCTGTCCACGTCCTTCAGCCTCTGGGGCAAGTGCATGGGGAACCCCCCTTTGGTTGCAGAGCCCTTTCCCCTGCCTGGGTGTGTGGGTCGGCTGCCCCAAAATGGGGAAATCATAAAGAAGGCAGAAGAAAAGAGGGTAGTGCTCAAGGTGGACAGAATGAACTCTGGCGTCTCCTGAAGAGCCTTGAGAAAGATCCAGAACTACAACAGAGTAGCTGCCTAAACAGTGCTGGGATACAGAATGCCAAGTAGAAAGAACTGGAAACTTTCCTCTAATTTGAGGTCAAAGCTGTTCGGGACTTTTGTTGCCAATGCGTAGATGATGAGGCCCTGATCATGTCTGTGGCTGCCAGGTGCAAGGGAGACAGGCTTCCTGTGTACCTCTTCCACCCCTTGCATGTAGCTTTAACCTTATTTGCCTAAATCCCTGCAAATGGCAATTGTGAAGTTCTGAGTCCTGGGCAGAGTGTGGACCAGTGGCAAATTCATGCTATTTACATCCACTGGGGGCCTGCCTGGTGCTCAGATGCCTCCCTGCCCTCAAGAGCTCCCGGTTGGGACATGTGGAAATGCCCCACGTGCCCAGAGAATGGCGGCACGTGCTGGGAAGGCCATGGAGGTGCAGTGTCTGCCCGCTGTGGGACAGAGGCAGGAACAAGGCAAGCAGCCAGCGAGGTCAGGGGCTGCCACCTGCAAATTCATCTTCCAGAGAGGGAGCAGGATTTTGACAGGTTCAAAGTATCCAGAGCACTGTCCACCCCGAGGGAAGAGCATTTGTAAAGCCTCAGAGGGCAGGAAGTACTACTATTAAAGCTACTACTGCTGCTGTTAATAATAGCATGACAACTAACATTGATTGAGGCCAGGGGCCCTGCCGAGAGCTTCATGTGTATTGTCTCATTTGACCCCAACGACATTATTTTATTATTATAATTGTGATAGGAATTTACACATAAAAGCACAGAAGCACAGGGTGGTTAGGTAACTTGCTCCAGGTGACACACTCCGGAAGTAGGAGAGCCAAGATTTGAACCAGAGCCTGAGGTCCTTGCCATTTGTGATAAACTTTTCCACAAAAAGGGATAACACTGGGCCTTCTGTGACACTGTGAGAAATTTGGGCTTCTCGGGATAGCAATGGGAAGCCACTAACAGTCACTAACTAGAGAGGGTCACAGCCAAGCTCTGTTTTAGGAATGCTACCCCAGAGGCCACCTCGAGCTCCCTCCTCAACATCTCTGAAGGCCCAGCACCTTGGTTTTATCATTATTCTTCTGTGCCCCTTCTTGATTTTGCATACCAACATTTTGGTGAACTAATATTAAGCTCGTTTTGGAGAATTAGGTAGCATCTTTTGCCATAACTACAGGTACCTGGTGAGTTTGCCAAACCAACACAGGAAGCATCCTTTCTCCAGAGTGTTCTAGACCCACCAAACGCCACATGGTCCATCCTCCTCCATCTGCCCATTCCAACCCTCTACTGGGCAAGGCTGGATCAGAGACATCCCTATGGCCTCCAGGACCAGACACAAGCACAATGAAGCCTAATGGCAAGTATTTCTCCAAACCTGGATGCTGTATTTCTCGAGGCTCCCCAGGTCCTACCCCTGGCTCTGGACCCACGTGGCCATCCAGGGCCAGACCTTGCCACACTCCCTTGTCCCCTCTCTGAGATGTTGCCACATAATGGGAGGAAAGGACAAAGCCTTTGCCGTTGGTGGGTTCTGTCCCTTGCCACCTGAGTGAGCTGTGGGAAGTTCCCTCCCTCCTTGGGCCTAGGTTGGGAGAGGAGGTTGGATGAGAAGACACCAGAGGTCCCTCCTGCCCTGCCACTCCTCCTGGAGGACCCGCAGTGCCCAGGGCTGAGCAGACCCTCATCTTCCCAGCTGAGATGGCAACGGCATCCCTTCAGTGGGCTGTTGCGAAGGCCCACGAGAGGACAGACAGGAAACACTGGCCAACTGCAACAGGCTTTACAAAGCAAGAGATCATTTTACCATTTTATAACCTGGTTTGTCTCCAGGGCCTCCCGACTCCCTTTCTGTGTGTATATGTTTCTGTCGGTGGCCGGAGAAGAGCGAGAAGTGGGGAGGCCGAGGCTGGAGGAGGGTGAGGGAGCTGCAGAGTGTTCCCCCAGACCACGTTCGGATTTGCTAGGCCGGGGCCCTGACATGCTCTGAACCACTCAGACACTGTTCCTCGCCGCAGAAGACAGGTCTTGTGGGGAAACAGAGCTGGAGTCAGAAAAAGGGCCCCTCTGCCTGGTACTGCAGAACACAGCAGCACTCCCTGGCACGCAGGCTGGGCGCTGTCTCCTGTGTGTCAGCAACATGGCGGAGGCGACTCCCCTGTTGTGCCTGACTCGGATGTGCCCAGACGGGAGTCAGAGGTGGCAGCCATGCTGGGAGGATGGCTCTGATGGGTTGGAGGAGGGAGATAGGCACGCTCAGAGCTGGAAAGGAAGGCTCTTCCCTGCCTGCCTTGGGCCAGGCACTGGGATTCCGAATCGAATCAGCCTCCAGCCCCGCCCTGAGGAAGATCCAGTGTGGCAGAGCAGATGTGAGCCCAGGCGTGGAAGACAAGTGATTCAGTCGTCTGGGGCAATGTCCTAACCTCTCTCGGCCTCAGTTTCCTCATCTATGTAATATAAAATGGGGATGATGATGAAAATAGTGGTTGAGTTGCCGTGAGAGTTAAAAGAGATAATATAGTAAAATGCATAACATAATATTTAATATAATAATGCCAGTCATAGTTATTGGGGGAGAGAATTAATCATTCAACAAACATGTAATGAGGGCCTATTACGCGCCAGCATTATTCAGGTAATTCTAATATATGTAGACCCGCCCCCCCGGGGCACGTGAGTACATTGACAGAGGGCAGCAGGGTTCAGGGTGAAAGACGGGCCATCCAACCTTCCTTTCTCAGCCCTCTCTGCCACCCTCCAGCCCCTGCTCCACAGGTAGGCCACTCACCTACTACTGCACCCGCCTGCGCCTGGCTCTACTGTTTCTTCCCTAAATGGTGTTACAGAGACCTTGGGGGCCAGGAGCTCACGTTGAGGGCCCCGAATCAGCTTGTAACCCATGGGAAATCCCCAAACTCTCCCCCTTCAAAAGACAATCACTGAAAAGACTCAACTCCATTTGGACTTTTCAGTTTCCCTGACATGAATTTCTCCGAACAGGTTGCATATTAATTGTGTCTATGAAGGAAGAACCAGAAAATATTGTCTTCGATAACCCTAAATGGATCACCCCATCCCTCTCTTAGATATTTCCAAGAACTCCTGGGACATCGTACACTTATTTGGTCCCAGAGAGGGGAACTCTCCTGTGGATGCTATTCATGGTCCACAGGACTTATTGTCTAAAAAGCAATTCTCTCAACAAACTCCCGTTTTTTTCCCCCCGAGAGACAAGGTCTTGCTCTGTTGCCCAGGCTGGTATGCAGTGGTGTGATCACGGCTCGACTCAGCCTCAAACTCCTGGGCTCAAGTGAGCCTCCAGCCTCAGCCTTCTTAGTAGCTGGGACTATAGGTGTGTGCCATCATACCTGGCTAATTTTTTAAAAAAATTTTTTGTAGAGACAGGGTCTCGATATGTTGCCCAGGCTGGTCTCAAACTCCCGGCCTCAAGCGAACCTCCTGCCTCAGCCTCCCAAAGTGCTGAGATTATAGGCATGAGCCATAGGCCCTCTCCTGAACATGTGTGAGTTGGGCTGCATGGGAGTAGGGAACCAATAGACGGTAACATGTATTGAGTACATACTAAGTGGTAGGAGCTTTACATATATTATTTCCTTTAATCCTCAGAACAACCTAATGAGAGGAGGTGTTATTATTCCATTTAATAAACAAGAAAACTGAGGCACAGAGAGATCAGTTAATTTGTTCAAGGTTATACAGGTTGTTAAATGAGGCAGCATTTGAACTTGGGTGTATCTGGCTCCAATGCTACTGCTTATTCTGTTATTCCAGTGCTTCTCAATCCTTCTTTTCATTATAACCTTCCCTTCCCCACCAACAGGGCCTATATACACTTTTCTTTTTTTCCAAATCCCACCTCTCCTATGAAATTTTCCTATGAAATGTTAATACAGCAGATATACTGTATCCGTTTACTTGCTGTGGCCCTTTGGAGGACCACAAACCACTGGAATAGCTAAGATTTTTTTCAGCCCCCAACCAACCCACAAGAACCAATTTCTCCCCCTTGAGAATGAGATGGCTCCTCTTGAGAATGCATAAATTATACCAGTGGTTCTCAAAATGTGGTCCCCAAGTGGGAGAGGGAGCAAGAAACAGCAGAAATAATGAACAAAAGAATTAGACCTCCATATACTAGAGGTACTGAGAAAACAAATGTGTACAATATTTAAAGAAGTATATAAGGGTAGTGAAAGCATCAAAAAAGAACAGACTATCAAAAAAGATAAAGTATTATAGCTTGAAAGATTACAAACTAAAACTTCGAGAAATGAGACTGATGTATGGGCTTCCTTGGGCTGTTCTTCTAAATACGGCTTGAGGTATCAGAACACACCTTGGCATTGACATCAGAAAAGTGAAATGCTGTGTGACTTGAGCCAATCCCTGCCTGTCTCTGGGCCTCAGTTTCTTCATCTGCAAATAGAAAGTGGAACTAGATCACCTCATAAGTCCGATTCTATAAACTAATATTCTACCATACAACAGATAACATCTACTGGGCACCTGTTTTTTATGCTATCCATGATTTTAAGCATTTTACATGTTTTTTAATTCTCACAGTTGTCCACTGAGGTATGGTCTCGTATCATACTCATTTTACATATTAGTAAACTGAAACACAGGGAGATTAAGTAACTTGTCCAGTGTCCAGTGCTGGTACGCTAGTATTGGACCCTATCGGTTTGATTCCAGAGCCTGTTTTCCACCACTGCACTGTTATGGCCTTGTAACATCCTGGGATTCCAGCTCTAGGATTTCTTGACTTCTCAGGAGTCTCCTAGAGCATGGGTCACCCAATGGCTGGCATACACTGTTAATAGCAACAAGAATGCCCATTCCGGTGGGGCAGCAAGAACACCATAAAGTCAATTACCAATTGCAAATATTATTAAGTACATCTTTGAGCAAGGCCTTTGCTGATTTTAGACAAGAGCTATTTATGACAGAGTAGCAAACAGTGACAGATTGCAAGGGCTTACCTTCTGAACGCCCGTTTTTGGAAAATGACCCATTCTGAAAGTGCTCCTCTATGCCCTGGTTTCCTCATGTATGAAATGGGGATGATATGAGTACCTAATATCACTGCGTTGTTGCGAGGATTAAATGAGCTAACGCAAATCAGGCTTAGAGTGAGCATGCCACAGACGGAAGTTCTTAATGCTGCTGTTCTTGTTATTATTTTCAACCCAGTGGGAAGAAGCTGGGCTTTGCAAATGACCTTGCTTCAATTCCAGGCTCCTCCACTTCCTAGCTGTGTGACTTAAAGTCATTGACCCTCTCTGAGGCTCCAGGGCCCCATCTGTGAATCAGAATAACAATGCCTAGCTCATCTGGTACTTGTGAGAGTTAAATGGACTGTGAAATGCCTAGCACAGTGGCTGACATCTAATAGGTATTCAACAAATGCCTGTTCTCACCCCTGGAGTGTTTCCTGCACACTCGGCTTCTCTACTATGGTTAGAATCCAAACAGGCAAAGGATTCTGTGCCTCTTGTTGACTCATTGCTCTTTTCCACCAGGGGAACTTTCACAAAAGCAGTGGGAGGTGGGAGATGTCTAAATACATCCACTTCGCAGTGCGTAAGTCAAGGCAGGACAGTGAGGGAGGTCCCCAGCCTTGGAAACGGGCCCTCAGACCATGACCTCAGCTGCTTTGACTAAACTGGCCACCAAGGTACGCAGCCTCAGATGCAATTAGCAGCAGAAGACAAGCCCTATGATTAGGAGGATTGAGTCCACCAAGGGTAATGACACTGACCTTCCCATTGTAAATAAACTAGGCACATGGCTTCTAAGTGGCTCTGTGATCATTCTGACTGCACACCCAGGCTGGCAGCGGCACCACTCCCAGGAGGCAGGACAGGTAAATAAGGATCACATCAAAGGGGTTTCGGACAGGCAGCAACATCCACAGCAGTGGCTGTGCTCACTCTGCTCACCCCAGCCCCAGCAGGCCTTGGGAAAGGGCAGAATCCACACTTGGCCTCCACAGCTGCCCTGTTATGGCTTCCCAAAGCATGCGAGGCTGGGACCAGAAATGGTTCTCTCACGGTGATTCTTTTTTGAGCAAATAGGAAACTCCTGGGTTTCAAGCTCAATTTGTAGCACCTTTTGGATTTCATCTTAGGTGACTTGCTCTTTCTTCCTCCCTAAGACTATTCATGTGTTCAGTTGGTCCCAGAACATTAATGAAGCAAATACTGGGTGCTGGAAGATGACGGTGGCCTGGGAAGGCTGTGTGCATCCCAGGTGTTCTGGGTGAAGACTGGAGGTGAAAACTTGGGAAGGAAAAGAAGCCTAGGAAGACAGACATGGTCTGGGAAGGAAGCCTGAAACCAGCACGAGGTTGCGGTGGCCACCCCAGCGCTGCCGAGGATTGCTCCAGCCTCACCAGTCTGAGCACAGCACCCTGCCAGGCCAGACTCAGCAAGTTCTCCCCTTGTGGAGGACAGCATGGTCTTTCCAAAGGACAAGACAGACAGACCTGGCTTCAAACTCCAGCTTTACCATGTAGCAGCTGTATGTCCTTGAGCAAGATGCTTCTCTGTATCAGTTTGATCCCTGGAAATGGGGATATTTCTATCTCATAGAGCCAAAATACATAGGTTTCCATAATGAAGATAAAACATACAATGTGCCTAGCACAGAGAGTAAGCCATAGCAAGAGTTCAATAAATATTCATTTATCTTTGCTCGACAGACATCACTGGCACGATACACACTTAGCGTTATAAGGCTTGTCCGCCTTACTCAGTGTTTAGACAGGAACTAGGGTGTCCCATTTAGGATTATTTCTTCAACCTGACCCTGAGAAAAAATATATCTATCCCAATCCCCTTGAGTTCCCAGGTTCCCACTGCCAACCAGGATGGGTTCTGGCAGGGTATGACCACTCAATAATTTCTGAGTTACTAGTACCTCTAGTTAATAGCAATTCAGGGTTTACATCTTAATTGTGGTCACGTTGTCTACAAAAAGTAAGCAATATGAAAATGGGGATATGGATTGTCGGCTGGCTGCATGGAAGCTGCCACGGTAGATGTCAAAAGCGTGGAGCAGGCTGGGCGCGGTGGCTCACGCCTGTAATCCTAACACTCTGGGAGGCCGAGGCGGGCAGACTGTTTGAGCTCGAGAGTTCGAAACCAGCCTGAGCAAGAGGGAGACCCCCGTCTCTACTAAAAATAGAAAAAAATTAATTGGACAACTAAAAACATATAGAAAAAATTAGCCAGGCATGGTCGCGCATGCCTGTAGTCCCAGCTATTTGGGAGGCTGAGGCAGAAGGATTGCTTGAGCCCAGGAGTTTGAGGTTGCTGTGAGCTAGGCTGACGCCACAGCACTTTAGCCCGGGCAACACAGTGAGACTCTGTCTCAAAAAAAAAAAAGTGTGGAGCAAAGAAGCATTATTGGTGTTCCTGTTCGACTTTCCAATAACTAAAAACTATATTTGTGGAGAGATGATAGAAACACATTTTTAAAAAGAGCAGTATGCAGCAGTAAACACTCTAGGCCAAACAAATGATGCCAAGCCCGTGTGGAGTAGTGGGAAAAGCAGTCATGGGCCTTAGAGGCAGAACTGACCCAAGTCTGGAGTTTGAATCCCAGCTCCGTCATTTGCTGGCAAGGTATTCTGGGTGGGGGTTGGGGGCAGGGGGGAAGCGAGGAAGAAAGCCTCAATTTATTCATCTGTAAAATGGGGAAAATACCACCTAACTGTTAAGATGATAAGATGACATGATAGATGCCTGGCACGTAGTAAGTGGTCAGTTAGCTGTTGGTTTCTTTTCTTCTTCTTTTTCTCATTTCCCCCCTTTTTTTCCTAAATAACAGACATGACTTTATTTGCTAATGAATTAGAATTAGTAGTGGATGACTTTTATTTGCCCCTTGGTGACCATGGTCCTCTGTGTACATACATTTGTATACCATTGAGGAGATGCTCGTGCAAAAACTTTCAATGGCTTCTCACTTCTTAAACAACAATCAAAAAATGTGACAACTCCTCGGCCGGCATCCAGCCTTCCACCAATAGGCCCCAGCTCCCCTCTGGGACCCACCTCTGACCACTCTTCTGCTGAATGCTCACCTCTGCAGCAGCCACCAGGGTGTGGGTGTGGGAGAGAGCTCAGCCCAACCTTGGGATGCTCAAGTTGCTAAGAAAGGTGCCCCAGGCAGTCACACCAATTCAACCTTAAAGCATGAGGAGGATTCTGCTGAACAGACCAAGAGGGAAGGAAGCATTCCGGGCCAGGAGAATATCACGTGGGCTTCCTAGAGCAGCCAGGCCTCATTCCAGGAAAATTCGATTCCCTCTCCATTGAGACTGTTCTCACTTCCCTTCCTCTCTGCACCAGAGTCACAGTTGATTTCTCCACTCCCTGCTGGACTCTGTGGCAAGGATCTCACCTCTCGTACCCACAGTTTTCTAAGTGTGGTTTGGGGATCCCTGAAGGTCCCCAAGACTTTCAGGAAGTCTGTGAGGTCAAAACTATTTATAATGGTTTTGCCGTGACATTATGTGCCCTTTTCATTCTTACTCTCTTATGAGTATGGAGTTTTCCATGCTAAAGGCAGAAGCAGGTACATCTCTTAAGCCAAACATTAAAGTGATTTGCTAAAATGTAAAACAATGCCACTCCATTCATTTTTAGGTTTATTTTTGAAAATTCATTTTTCATAAAGGTGTGTTATGTATGTTAATGTAAGGGTTTATTATTGTTATTTTAAGTAAGCTATAAATAACAATTTTAACATTTTAAGTGTTAATTATTAGTATGATAAATTCTGATAGATATAAAGCACAGTAATGAAAACTCTTTGGGGTCTTCAAAAATTTTTGAAGAGTAAAACAGGGTCCTGAAATGAGAAAGTTTGAGGACTGCTGCTTTAGGGCGTGCTATGAGGAAGGCAGGGGGGACAAAATGTGTCACTCTTCTTGGGTGGCCTTCTCAGGTAGCAATTTCTGCCCATTGCTGGGATCCCTTTTGAGTTAAATTTTATATATGGTGTGAGGAAGGGGTCCAGGGACTGACTTCATGCCTTTGCATGTGGATATTCGGTTGCCCCAGCACCGTTTGCTGAAGTGATGACTCAGTGTCTCTGTGCCTCAGTAGCCTAATCTCTAAAACGAGCTTTAAAAGACTGTCTTGCAAGGTGCTGTGAGCACTGAATGAGCCAGAGAGAAAAACACCCTGGTACAAAGCAGACAGTCAGTGCCTATCACTGAAAGAATAGACAATGGATCTGAAGGTGCTCTAACACGCTGGTCATCGTGACACTATGTGGCTGGAGCATCTCCACCCCTAAAGGTTTTTAGCACCCGTGGCCCCATTTGCTTATCACAAGGCCTGTGCCATCCCCAAGACACTGGTTTGCAACCCCCTTCCCAGGAACCCCTTTTCTGAGTGGCCCTGTTAATCTCTTTTTCTTCTCCCCTTCCCTTTTGTCTCCCTTTCTACCTTAAGTTTTTCATTAAATGTTCTTGGTGTCAATTAATTAATTAAGTTAAAATTGTTAACCTACTCAAATCCTTTTTGGCAAGGAGGTGGGAAGGCATGACTAAATGAATGAGTCAATCAATTAAAAGACCCCCAATTGAAAGACTAGAAAGTGAAGCCCCTAGAGTGACTCACAGGGGTCACCCCTCGTGTGGGTGTCAGAGGAGAGCCTGTGTGAGGCCAACTCCAGGCTCTCTCCACCCCCAGCCTCTCTCCCACCCCGAGAGATCCTTTTACATCACGTCTCCCTCCTCCGCAGTGTTTGCAACACCTCCCGATTTAGTCTTCTCTCTGAATTCCATTAGTGTCCCATTTACCACGCCCTTCTCATCTCCTAGGCGGGCACTGGGAAGGAGGGGGCTGAGGTGGCAGCAAGGGCTCTGTGTCCTGACCGCGGGAGAGGGGGACAGGCAGCGGGGGAGGAAAGGGACCCCGGGCTGCAACTCCAGGTGGTGCCTGGTCCATTCTACTTGGGACAACTGTGTCCCATCCGTGTGCCAGGCACTGGGGCTCAAAGACAAGGTGCTGTTCTTGCCCGTGAATGCCCCAGGCTCCCAGGGATGGCGGATACTGCCTGTGTCATTGCTGCAGGGACTTCACCCTCCTGGGCAGGCAGAGTGAGTGAAAAGTGAGCTAGTGGCAGGGGGAGAAAGGCAGTGGGGACGTTCCAGGAAGAGGGACCAGTGTACGTAAAGGCTGGGTGGTTTCGACAGTAGCATGTAAGCAAGTCGCAATATGGAAGCTGCTCAATTATTTGTTCATTCATTCTCTCACTCAGTCTATATCTGCCAAGTGCCTGCCATGTGCCAGGCATCGTCCCAGGAGAAGAACACTGCAGGGAACAGCAAAAGTAGGGCCCCGCCCTCATAGAGCTTATGTTCTAATAAGAGAAGACAGAATAGACAATCAAACTTATCTGGTAATACATAATGCATGAGATGGAGATAAATGCTATGTAGAAAAGTTCAAACAGAGGCAAGGCCCAGGCAGAACTGGCCTGGGAGGACTGTGCCTTTGTGCAGGTGGCTGGGGATGGGGGAGGGCCCCTGCCCTAACCTCCATGCCACTCCACCTTGCCCACACCTCTGGCCTCCTGCAGCTCCTTGAGCAGCGAATGCTCTGGTGCCCGGGCCCTCCAGGGTGGCCGCAGAGCCCAGTGAGCAGCTACCATGATAATCCAAGTCTGAGACAGTGCTCGTACCAGTGTGGGGATGGAGGAGGGGTCATAAGTGCTGAGGAAAGGGGAGAGGTGATTGGGTCAGTGTAGACCTCTCAGAGCACAAGGGGAGGGATGGTGGCAGATGAGGCTGGAGAGAAAGGGAGAACATTCTAGACAGAAAAATCAGCCTCTGCCAATGCTCAGATTTGACTCACCCTGCCAGACTCAGATCCTGCTACCTGGTATTTTTACAAAATGTCTTTCTTCCTTCAATTTAGACGAGTTCAACAAGCCTCGCTGTGGGCCCAGCTGTGGGCGGCACCAACATGGAATGAGCAACCCAGTCTCTGGGCTCCACCAGGCGCCTGTCAGAGCTGAAGCTGCGTTCATGCTGCACAGCACGGCAGGGTGCTGGGGAGAGGAAGGCCTGGGACAGGGATGGACCTAGCAGGGAAAGAGGAGACCATACTTCTTCTGGGGGACTAGATTTGATGAGCCAGGCCAAGGCTTAAGAGTTTACCCTCAGCTTTTATCCTACCTTATGTGTGAACCTCAGTCTTCTTATCTTAAAAATGGGGTTGTAAGAACTACCCCCTAGGGTTATGGGAGTCACACGACACGCACAAATCAAGTACTTGGCACAAAGCCGCAGTAAATGCAACGCATTTTACCTGTCCCTCTATGTGAAAAGCAAAACATCTTCCTGGATCTCCTCAGAGAACCATGTCTCTACTGCAGAGCGTTTATCTCAGTCTGTAGTTGTGCATTTTTCAGGGCGAGAGCAGAGGCTACCTTTGTTTTTGCTCCTTGTAATATCCCCAGAGCGTAGCAGGCTGCTGGGCTGTGGTAAGTACTCACTGTGTTTTCGTTGAATGACTAAATGACTGATTGAGTCAGAGGCTATGTAAGGTCCAGGCTCCAGCACTTCTTATTTGGGAGACCTTGGGAGACCTTGACAAGATAATTTCTCTGAGCCTCAATCCTTACCCGTAAAATGGAAATAATAATGTCTACTGTGGCAGAGGCAGTTACTGCTCCCCAAATATCCATGTCTTTCTCACATTCCCCAGAACCCTAGAAATCAGGCAGGACCATGGGGCTAATTCTGGCCAATGGGTTGTACGTCACTTTGGGACCAAAACATTTAAGAGCCAATGCTCAACCTTCCAGCGATTTCTTCCCCTGCTGCAGAGACCAAGGTGGCCACATATTCCAGGCAATATACCCAAAATGAGGTGGAGCTTTGATCAGCCTGGTCCCTGAGTCACCAGGTAGAGCAGAGCCCTCCAACAGCCTTGGGTAGATACAGGGCATGAGCAAGAAGTAAACCTTTGCTATGTGAAGCCGCTGAGATCGTGGAGTTCAGTCCTTCCTGCAGCATAACTGAGCCTGACAAGATTTACTCTTCTAACTTCCAAGATCACTCTCAGGATAAGAAAAAGTTCTTGCTACCTAGTAGGTTTTCAGTATGTTTTCAATAAAGGACTCACTTCCTCTGTCCCGGCTCCTTCCTCTGTTTCCTTGGCCTCCCTCACCATGGCAGCCTCCGTTTATATTCCCACCCCTCTCTGAGCCTTGCTCCTTCTCTACTTGAAACGTCGTTCTCCTTTGCCCACACAATCCAGGAGTTTCTACTGTTTTTATCATTGCTCTTCTGCACAGCAATATGAGGAAAAGCTTCTAGAAAGCCATCCTTGGCCACCGGACTATCTGCTTTCTGGGCAGCTGTCCCCTCACCTCCCGTCCCCCATTCCCAACTATGCCTCTGATCTCCCTCCAGCTCAGCTCCAGAGATAGCTGCCAGACTCCTGGCCCCCGGAACCACCCTGATCATCACTGTGGCCTCTGTGGTCCTGGACCTGCCTGTGGCCTCCTTGCCGCCAGTGCTCCCAGCACACCCCTGCTAGACGCCTGGCCCTTGCCCCCCTGCCCTCCCACCGCACTGGCCGCCAGCCTGGTTTCCAGCAGCCTTTGCCACCCACCAGTCCTACTGCACCTGCTCCCTGAGCAGGCCACCTTCACTCTGGCCTGACCTCCTCCACTTCCTATGCTGCCTAGTGGCAAAAGCCTTCAACCAAAAAATATGCATGATTCCAGAGTCCAAGAGGGCATTTCTCATCCAGCCCACAGGTTTGCAGCTAATGACAGAAAAGCAGAACAGAACGAGGGAACTGACCTGGCTCCATGTCAGCACGTTCTGAAGAGTCGGCAGTGTCCGTGGGCCCTGCAGCCCTCTCTCCAAGGCCATTGGATCCTGGAGGACAGGGAGGGGTCCTTTCTGTTGAAGCAGAAAGCAGAGATCCAGCTGAGCAAGGTGGTGAGATGCCCCAACCCTTTTTCCCAGACCTCTCTCCAGCAGTAACTGCAAATGCACACCATGGGGAAATAAGGCTCATTCTTGGTCCCACAGCAATGACGAGAAACAAGTAGGATTTTAAACACCCTGCAAATCCCACACAAACACTTCTATGCAGCTTTCCTGGGAGGCTCAGATGCGCCTTCCTCTGTTCTCCCATCTCGACTTATGCAAGGGGAGTAATGCTCTTGTCTTACAGTCGTTGTTTACGTGTGTGTTTCCTCGAGTGGACCAAACCCTGCAACTGCAAGGACTGCAGATCTGCCCTCCTTACAACCCAGGCACCCAGCACAAGGCTTGGAGCAGACTTGGAACTCAGAGTTTTATGAACACTGAACTGCCTGTGTGCTGTGATGGGGGTAGATGAGGAATGCAGCACAGGGCTGAGGGCTAGGACCAGTGACCTCCATGACAGTTCTATCGCTGATTCACCAGGAAAATAAGTAAGTCACTTGTCCTCTCTGAACCTTAGTGTCTTGCCGTTATGGTTTGAGTGTGTTCCCCAAAAGTGTATGTGTTGGAAACTTAATTCCTTAATGTGGCAGTGTTGGGAGGTGGGGCCTGCTGGGAGATGCATGGCTCTGAGCGCCCCACCCTCGTAGATGGATTAATGCTGTCACTGCAGGAGTGGGCTTGCGATAAAGGGAGCCTGGCCCCTTGTGCCTGCCTCTTTGGCACATGCTCGCTTGTCCTGCTGCTTGTCTGCCATGAGATGAAGCAACAGAAAGCCCTCCCGAGATGCCAGTGCCATGCTCTTGGACGTCCCAGCCTCCAAAACTGTGAGCTCAATAAATTCCTTTTCTCTATAAATGACCCAGTCCATGGTATTCTATTATAGCAACTTGCTCTGTGAAATGGGCCAATCTTTCCTGCAATCTACCACATGGGAGTGTTGGGGTCACCTGGGCAGAGGTCCTAACACAAAAGAGTTCTGGTTCTGGCTCTACTACTTATTGCAACTTCTGGCAAATCACTTGCCCTCTCTGACCCTCATTTTCCTCATCTGAAAGAGGAAAACTCTGAACTGGGCAACATGCAAGGTCCCTTTGCCCCTAGAATTCCATGACTATGAATTTGATTCATCTCAGCATCTCTAGGATCTAAGTAGATATCTGTACGCAATAAAGGTTATTTCAACGAATAAAAGAAATCCTATTCTGCTCAAAAGAAAGGTAAGGGGGTGCTGAAAGTCATTTACTTTAAGTCATTTACTTCAGATCATTGAGGAGGAAGAACAGGGATTTGAACACAGGCCCTCAGAGACTCAAGGTCCAGGCACTTCCCCCGCACCTTACTGCCACACTCTGCCACCGAGAATACTGCAAAATGCCTTTTACACAAAAGACCCACTAGGTTAAAGAATGAGGCATGAAGCATACACTTCATCATATTTGAGGTAAAAAAAAAAAATCCGTTATTTGAGAAGTTCCTGAGTATATATTTGTAAAATATATCTAGGAACTTAGCTAAGAATACGTTACTGTCATTATAAGGTGAGGAATTGCTGGTAATTGCTATTAAAAACAAAGTTCTCCTAATTGTAGAATTTTGTTAGCTTCACCTGCATTTCATATGTTTCTTTATTGCAAATTCTCTTTATTCTTAACAAAGAGTAACTCCATTGGGTCAGCTCTGTCCTAGTACAGAGCGTTCCTTTCCTACCCTTGGGAGTCAGGCTCCTGAACACCCCAGGGGAGAAGACCTAATGGCCCAAGTAGAGTTAACAAGACACAGTTTGGAGGTAGACCTAGAAAAGTCCTCATAAATCATATTATACCCACTAAGACAAAAAGCAGGTAATACACTAAGTAGGAATATGCCTATCATTTTATGCATTGCAAATAGGCAATAATGGCTACTGAGCCTTTAATTTCTATTTACCATGCCTTGCCCATTAGAAGTTTGTCCCCCAAGTTCAAAGAGAGTGGGAAATTGGCTTGCTTGGCTGTAGCAATGGGCAAAGCCAGAGGTGCTTTCTCCTGTGTTTGGGCCACCCCATGAGTGCCCAGCGCCTTCTGGATTTGAGGACTCAGAGCTGGTGGCTTTGCCCCCAGGGGCCCTGCTGGGGTCCTAGGAAAATCCAGTGACTCCTCTGTTTGATGCTTGGATGAAACACTCAAGGTCTTTCGCCGTCCTTTGGCTAGGTCATGAGATTCCACTGTCCCCCTCAACCCCACAGCTGCAGGCCAAAGCCTGTGCTTTGGCTTCTCCCCTGTGCCCTGTGACCCCTCCCCTCTTGACAGACTTGCAGAATCACAGCTCTTACTCCTCTTCTGCCTTGTCTTTGCCAAGGTGGCCTGGAAAACCTCATCTCCTTGTCTTCAATCTGTTTATTTCCTTTTTAAATCCCATCCTCAAATCCCTTCTTTTTCAAAGTATCTCTAGTAAGCAACACAATGACAGTTAATGAAATCAAAATACTCACGTGTTGCTGAAAATGTTTTAGAAGAATTTATAGGCTAGCATTCTATTACGGGGAAATTCAGTCAGGAAGGGATTATGGCATTCACTCATTCACTTATTCGCACACTCATTCATTCATATGCTGAGACTTAGGTACTGTGCAGGATACACCCATGACTCAGAAGCAAATCTTGCCTTCAGGAAGTTCACAGACTGGCAAGGAAAATAAGACACGGCCACAAAGAACTACAATCCGTGGCAGTTTTGTAAGAGAGATGCAGATAAAACCTAGTGAGTACACAGAGGATGCAGCCATCACCCTGGCTGACGAGTCATGGAGGACTTATTGGACAACGTACCATTTAAGCTCAGCCTTGCACTGACATAGTGTTGATTGGGGGGCATGGGGACAGGGCAGGTACTCCACATGAGGGAGCAGAGGCACGGGGGGAGAAAGCATGACAAAGAATGGGTGTGTAGCTCAGCTTCCCAGACTGTGCGGGCTGTGTAGAGGGAAGTGCAGGACATCACAGCTGACAGGGGACGTGGGCCTCAACAGGCAGGGCCCTGAATGCCAGGCTAGGGAAGGTGGCTATTATTCAGTGTGTAATAGGGAGCCATCAAGGGCCGTTGAGCAGAGACGAGACATAATTGGAGATCTGCTACAGGAAGATGACGTTGTAAGTCTTGCACACTGTGAATTGGAAGAGGAGGCGCCTGGGGCAGAAAACTATTTATTTGTGTGCCAGGCATTGCGAAGGCTGTTAGGTGCTTTGATCTCATCTAACCTTCTGAACAACTGCAGGAGGTAAGCATTATCCTTTCACACCTGCAGATGAAGAAAGGAGGCTTTGGGGAATCTAAGCTGCTTGCCCCAGCTAGGAAGCAGAGGGACAAGATCCAAACCCTGTTCTTGTCCTTTCTGGGTGAGCCATAAAGCACGCTGCGACCTTGTGCATGGCACTGTGTACCTGACGCAATTGTGTTTCCGCACCCAGTGCATCTCCTGCCTGCTGAAGGGTATGTGCAGCTTGTTTCCTGGGCTGCCTTTAGGAGGGTCCAGGTGGAATTAAGTGCAGAGCACCTGCCTTTGCTGCTGTTAGAGACCACAAAGTGACCACAGATCAAGGAGATAAGACGATGTCTTGAGTTGGCTTCCAAATAACACCGACTGCATTCTCTTGCTGAGAATTCTAAAGGCTGCAGGAAACCACCCTCTTCCCTGGCTAGAAGTGCTTGTTTTTTGTCTTTCCCTTCTCAGCTAAGCTGTGGTAAGAGGAGCAGTGGACACAGAGACCCAAGGGATACCCAAGAATCTGCTGGGGCCATGTAGAATGCCAGGGGGGAAACCCAGCATTTTCTGTGCTCTGGGCCGACTTCCCTGCCCAGAGGACTCTTAGTGCACTCGAAACCGGATCATTGCAACTGCCGCCTGGAGGTGACGATCCTGAATAACTCCCATCAAGATGCCGGCCACTAAAACTAGTTTAAGGGGGCGGGGAAATTTCCTCATTCTAACCATGGCACACAGTGAGAGCTGCGCTATGTACATGACAATCAAGGGTGCAGGTTTTCTGAGAGGAAGCCCAGTGCAGTGGCAAAAGCAAAGGCTTGGGAAGCAGAGTTGGGGAGAGAGGGGGCTGAATCACACCTCGCCCAGTGGCTAGACCACTGAACTTCTTGTGTTTGCTTATTATTAAATGGGAATGAAAATAATGGATTAGAGAGAATAAGTACCAGGCCCTTAGTTCACAAATAATAATGTATGCTAATTTCTTTTTGTCTTTTTATGTTCAACATTCTGGGCATTGCTTTCTCGGTGAGTTTGTTTTTCTCCTCAAAAAGTTACCAATTGAAGAAATGAACTTTTGGAGAGAAAAGTGCTGAAACTGCAGCAAGTTGTCCATGCCCTTGAGCTAGTCCTTATGACCAGTGTCTTCTAATTATTTGTCTCTACATCTTTCTCTTCCAGCACACTGGGAGCTCCTTGAAGATAGTGATCACTGTGTCTTCACGTCCCAGCACACAGCTACCTTATTTTGAGAATCAAACAAACGACAGAGTCTGCAGATCTTCTGGGATTTTTATATTCCCAGCCTGGTTTAAAGAGTGACTTTAAGCAACACCTTCAAGAGGACAGCCAATGCTCTGAAAACCATTTCATTACCATGTAAATCATTAGCATGGAAAATTCACCTTGTTACTTTGCTAAGAGCTTTGGTTTCTAATCCAAGCCAATTATATGTGCCAACATATTCAATAACATCTTAATAATGCCAATCCTTCCAGGTCTCCGGACAGAATCAGACCAAGGTGAGAGAGAGCTGGGGTCCAATGAGACATCGGAAGGGGGCATGGCAGAGGAGAAAGAAAGGAAGCATCAAAACTGCGTTCAAATCCTGGCTGTGAATTTGGAACAATGAAGCACAGTGCCTGGCATCAGGATAAACAGTCGGCAAAGGTTAATTCCCTTCTCTGCTCCTGACTCCAGAGAAAAGCGAAAAACAAAGCTGTAAAACTTGTTGCAAGCAAACAGGAAGAGAAGAGAAGATTCACCACGTTCCTGAGTCCATTTAGAATATGGATTTTTCTTAAAGCCTTTCTCCCTAAGGACTGAAGGAAACAGGTTATTTCATTTTAATTATGGCAGCTGCAGCTGCTGCTTGTGGACTCAAAGAACAATTTTCAGATTAAAAAGAAAAAGCCACACACATACACCCACACACAAACTCACTGAGAAGCTCAACTACATACACAGAATGGCACCTCCTTCAGAGAGCACGCCAACGGGGTGGAAAAATCTGGAAGGCCCTGCTCTAGATGCTCAGATCCAGGTGGAAATCCCTGTGCATGCTCCCCCCACCTCCCCTCCCACCTGGCCTCCTCTCCGCCCTGAGCTTCGAGGACCAGCTCGCGGGCCACGTGGTGCGATGGAATGTTTCGTGTTGAGCAGCTGCACGTTTTTAATGCACACAGGGGCAAATAAAGGCAGCAGATGGTTTTATGTAATCTTCCTACGAATTTTTAACTGGGAGTCCTCATTCAAGAAGGCCTGAAAAAGTTTTCTTAACTGTTCCCCTGTGGGTTGAGCCAGCCAGCTCCGGACACGTCGTGGTGAGGATGTGTCTGTTTGCCTTGACCCGTGCAGCGAAGCCGGGCAGAGCTCACTTGCCATTTTTGGCTTAGTTTCCACTCGATATTCTCTCTTGTGGTTCTTTCTCTGTGTACGTACAAGTGGTTCTCAATGACAGCCATGGCACACTGCGGCCCGTGAATCCTTCATAGGTGTGCTGCCCAAATCCGAACCACGTGCAGCTTTACCTTTGAAATGACTGAGGACCCGTGCTATGGCAGGGACGTCTGTCAGAGAGAGCGGTGGAAGAGGTGGGTGGGTGCACCAGCATACGAGTGCCTGGGAGCAGGACGAAAGACACTGGGCTCTCACCAGAGAAAGATCAGATGTGTACGAGACGTGCAAGAACTCTGCCTATGAGAGTGGCCTAAGAGGAATGCTGGCAAGGGGAGGAAACTGTTATCAGATGGCCTCAAGTGCTAAAAAGCAACCTGATGAAGTCTGTGGAGAGTTTTATCAATTTTCTGAAACTTGCTTTTATTTAACCAATGTCCACCTTTAAGCCCTTCAAGTACACCATCAAAAATGCTGGGAATTGAAAGTGCAGGACAAACACAAACTCTAGTGCTCAAGCACAGGAGTCCTCCCAGACCTCCGGCCTCTGCTCAGCAGTGTGCTCAGCCTGCAAAGCCCTCCATCCGCTCCTTCCACGGCCACCAGACCCTCCTTTGTCTGTCCTTCAGGAGCCGATGCAGACGCCAGCTTTCCACGAAGCCATCTCTGTCATACTCAGCAAAGCTCACCGCACTCCTGCCAGGCTCATTGATTCTACCACGAAGTCCCAGGGGTAGGCTGCCGGGGCCTAGTGCTCTCTGACTCCTTCCTACATATTGCCAGCACTATTTCTAAAATGCAAACCTCACCCTGCTCTTCCTGGCTTGAAGCTCTCACTGCTCCCCCATTGTATTTGGGAAAAAATCCAAACTCTTCCCTAGATCAAGATGTTCTCATCACCGTCCCACCTGGCCACCTTTCTGGCCTAGTCCCCAGCCACGCTCACCTGAGACCCTTTAAGCTCCAGCCAAACTGAAGTGTTTTCACACTTCACTGTCTTCGTTGCTCTTCCCCTGGCCTGGGCACCCCTGTGGTAGCCACCAGCTATTTTTCTGTGCAGTGCCCGTCTTGTCCTGGGGAAGCATCTTCCTCCTCCTGGGAACCCCTTTGACAGTCATCGTGCTGTTGCCACTTATTTCCAGCTCTCTATTTTCCAGGAGCACAGAGGGGTTGCCCACCCTGACAGGGCATGTCACTAACTGTGGTCACTGAGTTGTGAGCAGAAGTGTACCACTTCCAGGTGGAAGCCTTCGTTGCCAATACAAGATCCTCCAGAGCTCTCTTTCAGCACCGCTGGGATGGTTTGTCAGCCTGGGGTCCCTGCGGACTCCAATAAGCAGAACCCATCCCCCTCATCACCACCTCTATGGCCCACAGAGACAGAAGGAACCCTTTGTTGTTATAAAGCCACTATGATTTGGGGAATGACTTTGTCCCCAGCATTAATTAGCTGATCTGACAGACACATGGGTCCTGTGAGAATTGTCAGAGTCTTAAAGGACCCTGTCTCCCTGCCATCATTGACTGGCTCAGGGCCGGGCACCTTAACACAGCTGGGTTAACACAGATCTGGCCCCGTTGCTCCCCTTGAGGAGACCAGACCCTGAGCGAACATGGACCAGTTAGAAGTCTTCCCTGGGAGTTTTGAAAACAGGAAGTGAAAAAGAATGTAGTGAAAATTGTAAAATGTAAAAACTGAGAGCTATTGGTGGCCCTGTGAGTGTTATGGGTTGAATTGTGCCCTTCAAAAAAGATATGCTGGAGTCCAAAACACCAGTACCTCAGAATGGGGCCTCACTGACAGGGTCTTTACAGAGGTAACCAAGTTAAAATGATGTCATTAGGACAGGCCCTAATCCAATGTGACAGGTGTCTTATGAAAAGGGAGGAACTTGGGCACAGAGACAGGTGTGCACGCAGGGAGAGCACCACGTGAGGACCAGAGTTCCGCTGTCACAAGCCAAGGAACGACCAGGAGCCAGGTAAGGCTGCAGCAGGTCCTCCCCGGGAGCCTGCAGAGGGAGCACGGCCCGCTGACAGCGGGACCTCAGACTGTCAGCCTCAGGAACTGCGAGACAGTAGGTTTCTGCTGTTGAAGCCACTCAGTGTGTGATGCTTTTTTATGTCAGCCCTAGGAAACTCGTATGGTGGGAAAAGCTGGTCCGCAGTGAGAGAAAGATGCTCACGTGCCTAAGAAAAGCAGACTGAAGCAGCAGAAAGGGACAGGGCAAATCTAAACAGAATTAAAACTCCAGTCACAAATCCACTGCATCTCTGCCTTTCCTTTTTCTTTTTTTTTTTTTTTTTAGACAGAGTCTTGCTCTGTCGCCCCATGTAGAGTGCAGTGGCATCATCATAGCTCACAGCAACCTCAAACTCCCAAGCTCAAGTGATCCTTCTTCCTCAACCTCCCAAGTAGCTGGGACAACAGGTACTTGCCACCAGGCTGGGCTAGTTTTTTCTGTTTTTGGTAGAGATGGGGTCTCACTCTTGCTCAGGCTGGTCTTGAACTCCTGACCTCAAGCAATCCTCTGGCCTCGGCCCACAGAGTGCTAGGATTACAGGCGTGAGCCACCACGCCCGGCCCATCTCTGCCTTTTCTCTGGCTGGAGGTTTTACTCCTTCTAGGATTCCATGAGACAGTAATAAATCCCTGTTTTGAGTACTATGGTTTGGAGGTTTCTGTCACTTCAAACCAACAATCCTAATGAACACTGTTACTAATATTTAATAATTATCATTGTCATGAAAGCTAAGAAAAGGAGTAACGTCAATGGCTCCAAGTAGTGGTAGATTTACCAGACTGGTGGCTGATGGACAAGCATGTCCACTGCTTCCAAATGCTCTCCAAACATGTGCCTGAAGAGAGGACAGGGTCCCTCCTGTCTGGCTGCAACGGCCTTCATACGTTCACACAGTTTAATCCTCTTGGTGTTTTCTTTAATCCAGTAACAGGCAGAATAAAATCTGAAAAGAATTTTCTTCTGCACAGTTATGCCTTTCTTCCTAATCCAAACACAACTGCATGCCTGGCCCCTTGAAATGCTCCGAAACAAAACAAGAAGGCCCAGCCAAATCCCTCTTCGTGTTTTATGTTATTTTCTTGGCTGCACAAACTTAGGAGCCTTTGTTTCTTCTGCTCTGTCCTTGGACTTTTCCTTTCCGCACTCGCATCTGTCCAGAGCTCCCACGCCAGCAGCAAGAGCTCCCAGCTAGGAGAGGGGGAGAAAAGAGATGGAAGGGAGGCAAGCTGGAGCTGGTTAACCATCTCAGACAAGAGCCGAGGCCCCCTAAGCAATCTGCCAGTCTTCTGGAATGACCACTGCACACAGGCCCCCACGGCAGAGTGGGCTGGACAGTGGGGTATGGATCATGTGCTTGGTCCTACAGAGCAGAAGATAATTGTTCAAGGTACAGTGAGCCTCTGGGGCTGGCACCAGTGTAAGAATGAGCAGAATCCCATGCCTTGAAGATTCTACACGTGAAAAGAGACACTGCTCTTCTCCAAAGGACTAGGGACAGCAATTACACACATGAGCAAGATTTAACGACAACAGAGTGTGATAAAGTTCATCGCCCGCTCCCGAAAGTAAAGGAGGATCTTGATTTTCTCTCATTTCTTCTATCCAGGCGATTGTATAAAAACATGATGCCTTTATCAAGCTGCCAGCTGTCTTGATCGGAGAAATTAGAAAATAGCAGAGTTTTCTGGAATGGGTGGGGGCCAGCTCAGCTTTGAACAAAAGGAGGCGGGTGGAGGTGGGAAGACTGATCGGACACTGTGCCAGCCATTTATCTGTTTGTTCCCAGATCCACTCCCCACGCGTCCCCACTCTGATCTGTTTAGCGAGTATGACATTTCTCAGGCTCCCTTGCTTACTGGCTTCTGGGCAGGTTTGGATAATGAAAGCCCTGGCAGAAGACTGGAGGTGAGAAGAGAGCAGCAAGGGCATCTCTTTCTTCCCTTGCTTTGTCTTGGACAACATCCCTGGCACTGGCCACACAGCCTCTGTTGCTTCAGGTCCTGACAGTCCCCCTACATCACAGTTCTAGCTCCTGCTGGATTATCCCAGCTTCTGCGATCTAGAAGTATCACCTCCTCTTTGTCTGTCCAGCCTAGGGGTGATAGTGGTTCCCTGTTGTTGTTGATTTCTGGGCTGAAATGCATGCTGCTTAGCTTCTTAGCTGTTTCACCAATTGTGTGACCAATTCTCTACATTAAATTCCCTCCACTGAAAGACTTCGACTGATTTCTGTTTTCCTGCCTGGACTCTGATAAAGAATCTGCAGGCGGAAGTGCCGCTCTGCAGCCCCCACCATAGTGAACGCTCCACGACTCTCGGAACCTGGGCTGGGATGGAGCCCATTACAGAACCGACCACTGCAGTCGAGCCCCACAGGGAACAAGTGATAGGTGGGACACCCGTGTGGCTGGGGAGGTGGCCTGGTGGGAGGGTGGGCACATATGGTCCTGTCTTTGCTTTTGGTTTTTTCCCCATAAGTCTAGCCAACTTGGATGTGACTTTCTTGCTGTCAGGTGATAAACTAATGTGTGAAAGGCCAATCATTAATTCAGTGAGTGCCAAGGAGCTCGGTTGTGAAACTTCAGAACGCTTTGGCAGGTTAGGGTGTCCTGAGACACTGCGGGAAAGCCAGGAGCTTAATGAAACAGAGAGAGACCAAGAAAGACACCTCTCAGTAGATCCGTGAGACATTTAAGTCTTAATGGGATGTGGCTCGTTGGGGTCTGTGTGGACACCTATACCATAAAGGGTTAGCGTTGGTCCTGGACCGATGACTTTTGGAGAAAGTCATTCTTTATTGAGAGAGAATGGGGACATGAATACAATGAGAGAGCATTTCAGTGACTGCTAAGAGATAGGGCATCCTTTGTTAGTGAGGAAGAATTTGGATGTGAAAAAAAAGTATCTATAAACAGACAGACACAGGCTGGGACTAAGAAAGAGACAAAGGAAAAATAAGGCCCGCTATAAATAAAGGGACACAGGCTCGCAAGCTCTCCCCGTGAGCAAGACTCCTGGGTGGTGGGCCAGCTTCCCAGCCGAGGTCGGCTTCCCAGCGTCAGAGCAGGGGGCTCTGAGATCCACGGTACATTCGCTTTTTGCTTCTGCTCAGGTCCTTGTCACAGGTGGCCTTTTATTGACTGACCCAAGTGTCCCAGACCCATGTTCCCTCAGGAACTGAAAGGACCACCAGGTGTGGAACAGCAGGGCTGTTAATGAACTGCCACATACCTCACCTCCCAGGAAACCTCTATCGATTCCAGAGAGGAAACCAATGCGGAGACGCCAACACAGACTTGGTCTGCACCTCGGCACCCACCCACCTCCTCGGACCCCCGTGCCCACCCACACAGACACACGTGCATGCTTCCACCTCAGGGAAGCTGAGAACACTTGTCGGGGGAGAAACGGAGTTGGAAAAGAAAGAGTCCTTTCCAGAGATGGGAAAAATCAAGAAACTATGGAGGTTACAAATGTTTATTTTTTTCTAATTTTCGTTATGACATGTCTCATTTTTTTAAATAAAATTTTTTAGACCATTTATAGATTTACAGAAAAATTGTGAAGATAATATACAGAGTTCCCCTACACCCTGCACCCAGTTTCGCTCACATTAACACCTTATATTAGCGCGGTTCATTTGTTGCAGTTAATCAGCCAGTAGCGACACATTATTCTTAAGTAAAGTCCACAGTTTATCTGGATTTCTTTGTGTTTACCCAATGTCTTCTGCTGTTCCAGAATCCCATGCAGATGACCACGTTACATTTAGTCATCACATGACCTTAGACTCCTCTTGGCTGTGACAATTTTTCGGACTTTCCTTGATTTTGGTAACCTTGACAGTTTGGGGGAGTCCTGGAAAGGTCTGTGCAGGATGCCCCACTATTGGAATTCATCTAATGTTTTCTCACTGTAAGACTGGGGCTGCACACTATTGGGGAGGAAGTGTCCCTTAGGTTTTAACCATTTCTCAGCTATAAAAGCCACACCTATACCCCTGCTGGGGACACTGGCCAACAGCTCAGGCAGGCAGCGTGGTAGACACGTTCCGTGGCCACCGCAGCATCCGTACCCGTCACGGGTATCCTCGCCCCTTGGAGGGCCACAGAACCCTCACAGTCCTGCCACAGCCGACCTCTGCAGCCTCAAGTCCTGAATTTTCCTTCCCCTTTTCTCTTGCCACACAAGATTGGCTTGCAATTTCCCAAACATGCCCACACCCTTTCTTGTCTTCATGTCTATGCTTTTGCTCTTTCCTCTGCCAAAAATGCCATCCCTCCCTTCACTACAAGTCAGGGCCGAGCACAGACATGCCTTCTTTGGGCAGCCTGCTCTCATCCACCACTCCAGACAGAATGGATGCCTGTCCTCTCTGTGCAGCCTCGTCCACCCCTGTCCATTCCTGACCACCCTGCTTACCAGCCCAGGGCCCTCCAGCACCTGGCAGTGTGTGTTTATTAACTTGTCTACTCTTTGTCTCCCCCGCCAGAACAGAAGCTTCGTGATATTGGTCTGTTGTGTTTACTGCTACGTTGAGACAGTGCTTGGCACACAGCAGGTGCTCAATCATTAACATTTGCTGGAGGAAGGAATGACCCTGCTGGAGCATTTCCCACACTGTTTATGGCTGTTTGGGTGCGCCCGTTTCCAGGTAGACTATGAGCTTTTGAGGGAAGGGCCAGAACCAGATCCTGTTTAACAAGGGAAGCCTGGGCACAGAAGCTGCCATTGAAGCCACGCCTTGAGGACCACTTCAGGACATGTTGGTCACCATTAGCTACCGTTCCTTCTTTCAGGACACCACCCCACACTCCCTGGAGGAGCATCTCCGTGTGGCTGGAAGGGACATACAGCGCATTATGCACGGCCTTCTCGAGAAGTTTAGAACCTCAGAGCTTCTAAGCAGTGGTGAGGCCCTTCTCTTTCTAGAGCTGGATTTCTAACCCTGAACACTGCCCCAGCTCCATTACTGAGTGGTCAGGACTGTCCCCAAGAACTCACTTGGTAAGGCAAGAAACAACAGCAGCTCTGCCGCCCAAGGAGAGGGCTCCAGCCTCTGCCTGTGACTAGCTTTGGGACCACGAACTCTCTGAATCTCGGTTCGTTCGCCAGATAATGGAAATAATATTAATACCTACAACACAGCTAGAGGGTTATGGTGAGTTATTGAAAAATGGATAGCAAAGCACTTTGTAGAAGTAAAGCCCAATCTGAAGCATTTTTGTTGTCCTCAGCAGCAAGTAACCCAGGCTTCATGTTTTCTGAGCTCTGTGACATTTGGCCAGTGATGACAGAGATAAGACAGGCAGTGGGTGGGGAGATGGACACTACCAGGTAGAGCTTTAAAGACAAGTCACTGGGTCTTTTGACTAAGATCAAATTCAAGTGTGCACAGGAAAACACACATATAAGCCAACCATATGTTTATGGTACAAACATTTGTCTTCTTGCTGCCTAGCGAGAGCCCCTGGGCTTAGGCTACACTTCCAGCCTGCCTTTGATGCTTCTCTCAGCCCACCGGACTCCCTGGCGTGGGGAAGAGGTATGTGTCGCCTGGGGAAACCTGATTCCAACCTTGGCTGGGGATTTAGCATGCTGATTATACAACTTAACAAGAGTGGAAATTAATTTTATTTTATAATTCTGCATAACAGAAAGGAAATAAAGTAAAAAGGACATCAAACTGGAAAAATATTTGTAGCATAGAGGATAGGAGAGGGTTAATAGCCATTCAATAAAGATCTGGTGCAAATTGATGAGGGAAAAAATTCAGGACCCCAGCAAATAAATTGGGAACAGACATGGGCAGGTTATACAAGAAGTACATTAAGTGAATGCATACATGGGAAAAATGTTCAGTTTCTCTTGTAATCAAAGAAATACAAATTAGAGTAAAAAATAAAATACCATTATACCTAAATTAGTAACCTTTTTTTTATTTATTTAAAGGACTGAGCTTCAGGGGAAAGGTCACAATGTTTTGGAGTCATTGAAGGGTACTTATTTATCACCTACTATACACCAGCCACAACATCAGGGGTACTGGATGAAAAATCAGACACAATTCCTAGCAGCAGGGGCCTTATATCCAGGGCATGTACTTTCTAGCTGTGTGACCCTGGGCAAGTTATTCAACATCTCTGAGCTTCCTATTTCCTTATCTGTAAGATAAGGATGATGATACCTACCCCCAGAACAGTTGTGACAATTAAAGATCTTCACATCTGTTAATTCATTTGATTCACCCAGCATTGAAACCTAAGTTAGGCAGGGAGCATTAGCCCTGAGCACAACTGGATGAAGAAACTCAAACTTAGAGAGAGGGGAAGTTACTTGCCCAAAGTCATAGAGCCAAGGGCTCCAACCCAGTTCTTCAGCATTCTGGGCCACGCTTTCTGCAGAGGCAGTAACGTGGCAGGACCCCTGAAGAGAAGCTGGTGAGGGGACCATTTCAGGTGGTGAAAGGCCAGCAGGAGGTACCAAGAAAAAGCCAGGCAGGGCCAAGAGTGCAAGCTGGGGCGGATTACTCCGGCACAGAAACCCTGCATGGCGGCCCACACCCTGAGCCCTGCCTCTTCTTACCTCTGAACCCAGCATGCGCTGACCCTCTCTGCATCGGGCAGTGACAGCGAGTGGGTTTTCCATTTCTTTGACAGATGATTCCAAAGGCAGGAGGAGGCTTCTGGCCTGTTTGTGATCTGCTCCTACCAGGCACTTTAGCATGATGGGTACATGAGCGAGGCAGGAGTTGCTGAGTGCACCCTGAAATAATTCACTCTTCACACACTCATAGGCCAGGTGAATCGTGCTCACATTCAAGACACACTGCGTCCACAGAGAGAGAATAAAAGGAATTTGTCCGAGTGTGATTCAGAATTCTTATGGGTGGGCAGTGTCTGGGACAATAAAAGTGATGTTCACGTAGAACCTCAGTCAGCCAGAAAAGGAGTCAAATCAGTGATCCGCTTGGAGCTCAGAACCTGGACAAATACTCCCCAGGAGACCCGAGCGAGGTCAGGAAAGTGGAGTGGTTAAGAGCTCTCTGCCCCTGGCACTCCCTTGATGAAAACCATCCATGGTCTCTCACTGGCGATAGGATGAAATTCCAAACCCACAGAACAAGGCACTTCATGATTTGGTCTCTGCCCTGCCAGCAACCACCCTTCTCTTGAGCCTTGCCAGGTATTTGTACTTCCCCAGATGGGCGCAGTCGCCCTGACCCCATGCCAGCTCCTCCGGAAGCCTCCACTGAGGCAGCCTGGCTGAGTCAGACACTGCTCCTTTGGTTTCCCTTCACCTGCAGTGTTACACAGTTAATTATCTTTCTCCACCACTACGGACTGGACCATTTCTTATGGGACTTTGCATCCCGAGTATAATGTGAACCCTGCCGAACAGCAAATACTCATGTATTCCACAGTCATTTATTGGATGGATGGAAGGTTTGGTGGCTGGTTGGATGGATAAAATAAATGCTTGACAGAGTCACCCATACCTGTACAGAAGATGGGGCAGAGAGGGAGATGTGAAGACCAGTGAAGAGGCTGGTGCAAAGGGGCCTCAGGATGGGACAGGTACAGGGGATTCAAGTAACGTTGGTAGATGGATGTATTAGAGCCTGGCAAGTGACAGCGTGGAAAGGTTGAGAGGGACACTGTGGGGAAGCTGAATGCTAGTTCGCAGATGGGGCAGAGAGTGCTGCAATTAGGCAAGACAGGGACCCAGGTGTGTCACTTCCTATTGGTGGGGGTGTGAGTGGGGAGAGGAGATGATGAGCCAGGTTTTATCAACAAGGAAGCATGCCTGTGCTAGCAGAGTTCCAGCATGTTCTTACCCCACCTCCAGGTGGCCCTTCCTGAACCTTCAGGGGGTAAATCTTGGTTAAGGTGGCCCAAAGACAGACTTTACATGATTACAGCAAACAGAAGGCTCTTCTGACCCAGCCGGGGTCTGGGGGCCTTGCAATGAGCAAGAAGGAAGAGGCTCTGTCTAGGAAGAGGCTGCATTAGAGAGTGACAGCCCAGAACTCACCTCCCACATGGCATTGCTAGGGGACTATGCATGACTCTGCTGTGTGACGGATGCCAAGGGAGGCTGGCTGTTTGATGGAGTGCAAAGAGCACAGGGCTGGAGACAGGCAGACCTGCGTTCAAATATGCGGTTGGCCAGTCTGAGCAAGAGCGAGACCCCGTCTCTACTAAAATTAGAAAGAAATTAATTGGACAACTAAAAATATATAGAAAAAATTAGCCAGGCATGGTGGCGCATGCCTGTAGTCCCAGCTACTCGGGAGGCTGAGGCAGGAGGATCGCTTGAGCCCAGGAGTTTGAGGTTGCTGTGAGCTAGGATGACGCCACGGCACTCTAGCCCGGGCAACACAGTGAGACTCTGTCTCAAAAAAAAAAAAAAACAAATATGGGGTTGGGGTTTGCTACTCGTTAGCCAAGTAGCCTTGGGCACACCCCTTTACTTCTCTGAGCCTCCATTTCCTCACCTGTAAAGTGAGGGCAGTACAACCACTTTCTACTGTAAATGTCAATTTAAATAAGCTTGCATATGCCTGGCGCTTTCTTCCCTTTGTTCTTCTTTCCTGCTGGGTACTTCATTCATCATTTGAGCAATGGGGCAAAAGTTGCTGTAAAGGAGTCTGTCAAGTACTTCTTGGGTACCTGTGTGCTGGATACCCTGAAAGCTAGAGAAAAATCTAAGAGAAGGTTTGGCCCTCTATGGCCTTACAGTGAAACACCGGATGCTGTGCACACGCGTGCCCTATGTGGGCGTGGACATCTTATGTCAGTTCCTCCTGGCTAGGAGGCCTGGGGCGGTTCGCTGCCGGGGCAGGGCTCAGTTTCTCCACTGGCTCAAGTAGGCTCCAGGCTAACCTCTGCACCGAGGGCTGTCCTGAGGCTGGGATGAGATCGCTTTTGGAAAGCATGGGGGGTGGGGCCAGAAATGGTCAGGGACGGTCCCTGTGCTGGCTTTCTCCACCTCTGCAGAGAGTGGCTTTCCCTGGAGTTCTCAGAGCTCCTTTCTGCTTTCTCATTTGAACACTTCACGAGTTTCACCCTCTTAAGTGACACCTGCTGGAAATTTAATTGTGCACATAATTGCTACATGGGAATGGAGGTGGGTTTATTTTCCAATGCTGGTGCTTCTCTTAGAAGGAGAAATAGTGCACCCAAGAAGCCTTTGCCTGTATCCTCACTGAAGGAGCCCACCATGGGCTTTTCTCCTGTAGGCAGGGCAGTTGGCCCTGGGGCACCAGCAAAGCAAGAAGGAAATACCTGCTGAAGCATTAGGCTTTCCAGAACCACGTATCTGGCACTGGGCTCGGTGAAGCCAGGGGGACTTGTTGTAGTGCTAAGAGAAGAAGCCTAAAAATTCCATCAGAAGTTTCCCTGACGAGCATTCTAATTAAATTTCAAACAGCAGGGTGGCCCCACTGTACAGTACAAAGCGAGAGACATAGGGTTAAGACCTGGGACGGAAGAGGTTCCAGTTGCACTCCTCTCTAGCTAGTCATGCGGCCTGACACACAGTAGGTATTCAAGATAGGGAGGTGGGGACCTTAATTATGACACTAGTGATAACAGCAATATTGGTAATAATCTCGTTAATGAATTGACCAATGGAACTCATGACAGGAAAGTTTGGGAAAGCAGAGAAAAGGGAATAGAAATTTGGATCAGGGGACAGGAAAAACAGGCCTCTGTATAGATATAAATACATCAATGTTTGAATATAAATTAATATACCGATGTACAAATATGTATCAGGCTTGTCATGTTCAAAACCTGACCACTAATCTATGGCTGTGTGGGAACTACTCTTTTTCTTATAACTAACCATTCCCTCCATCCCCCTCCAGTGCTTTCTTTCAGCTTTCAGAGATTTATCTGAAGTCTCCAGATAAGAATTAGGACACACACTTTTTAAAAAAAGTTTTTAGCTGAACTTGTTTGTCTGTTTAGATCAATTCCTTTGACCCCTCATGCCTGAGGTTCAACTTCTTCCCTCTCTCCATTCATACAGTACCTAGGAGGAAGCCGTGGCGGCCCTGTAAGGAGTGGGCTAGGCTCCTGAAAGTGTTTCGGGGTGACTTTCCTCCTGTAAGAAGGATACTCGGGGCTCAGGATGCCAGGCCCACGTGGTACTGACTCCGGACGCCGCCACGACACCTCTGTTACCAGGTGCCGTGGGAAACAAAGGTGTGTGCTGGGTAATAACCCAGAGTCCCTGCGTCTCTACATCTCAGTCCTTCAGCACAAACAGTAAGGAGAAAATGCACATCGTTATTTGTACAAATCCTTCCGAAGCCTTTTGGAGACGCTCCTGCCCTCCAATCGAACTCTCCTGAACACAATCTAAACTTTCCTGATGGCTGAGGATTATGCATACTCTTCTTTCCACTGGGCTCTGTCACACGGATGCCCTTTGTGACTGCTACCTCTGTAGGGTTATTTGCTCCTAAATGGAACAGCCCCGGCACCGGCACCGTTGTGCGCCTTTGAAGTTCCTGCGCTGGCTCTTTCCCATGCTGTGATCTCCTCCTGACTGCCAGCACTCAGGCGTCACTTCTTTGTGTTCACTTCGTTGTGCTTGCGTCTGACGATGTGTCAGCCCTTGCAATACAACTCCACAACAGGGCTTGGCTCACCAGACGCTAATCATCTGGCCACATCTGCAGCAGATACCAAATACTGGCTCTCTCAACACCCACTCAGCCCCCTTCCAGCGTGCCTTCCTGTCCCACAGAGGCTGGACGGCTGGAAACAACTCCCCTGCGTCTAGACCCAGGCGAGCAAATGCACCCACGCGATCGTGGAGGGCGGATGCTGTTACAGGAGGTGGCGTCCATGCTCAGGTGCGCTGGATCTTCCCACAAGCACAGGGGCGCAGGGGTTTGTTTATCCGGACCGCTGTGGCGTAGGCTCTACTGCCTAGTTCTTAGAGTTTTGATTCCCAGAGAGTGAAGCCAAGGGGATTCCATGAAAACAGTCCAGTGCTGTGCTGGGTACTTCTCTGTTTCTGTGGCATCTAAGCGTGGGTCCCTGGCATTCCTGAAAAATTTGCAGGCCACCTAATATCCTGTATTAAATCCCTTTCTGTCTAAACTAGCCAGAATACATTCTGTTGTCTGAAACCAAGAACCTTGACTGAGACAACATCCATCTGTCCCCAAACTGTAAGCTCCTTAAGAGCAGAGAATCTTATGTCTCTGTATCTCCCCTGTGCCCAAAACATGCTCCGTGCCTACCAGACAGCTGCTGACTGGTGCCTAAACTACCAAGGAAGCAGACGGAGCGACAGGCACCTCCAGAGGCCCCGCCCACCACTGCCACCACGCATTGCTGCAACTCTGCTAATGCTTGGCTTATTAAACTCTGGTATACAGTAAGCATAAACAAATAGGCTGTGGGTTGAGAGCATTTCTTATCAGAAAAGTCTAACGACCGTGGTGCACAGCCGAACTGAAATGAGTTTTGTCGGCTCAGAGGCTTTTTTCCGTTTCCTGCTTCACTGGCTCTCTGCCGCGTTCCAAATAGCTGAGGGACTTCCAGATAATCAAAGTTCTCTAACCATACATACTGCTAGGAATTCTTTTCAGACCCCTTCCTGTCCAGATGTACAAAGAGAATAGCAAAGGGAAATAAGTCCAACACTTCCTCGCTACACCCACTAAACCGCTAAATCTCAGCAGTTTTGAATCATCAAACCTTGCATTTCTCATTAACTGCCCCTCATTGCAGTATTTTCAATTAAGCTGGGAGCACTGCTATACTAATTATGTTATGATATTAGTCCCTGCAGATTAATATGCAGCTAACAGTGTGGGAGTGCTGTCTGGATTGTATTTCTCTATTTACCTGAAAGGAAACATTTCCTTGAAAGCTGTCCTTGATTTAGGGACTTGCAGGGATGGGACCTTGATGGTTAGTTTAATGTGTCAACTTGCCTGGGCTAAGAGATGCCCAGATAGCTGGTGCAACATTATTTCTGGGTGTGTCTGTGAGGGTGTTTCCAGAAGAGGTTAGTGTTTGATTCTGTCAGCTAAGAGAAGGTTGCCCTCACTGCCGTGGAAGGGCATCATGTAATCCCCTGAGGGTCTCAGTAGAACAAAAAGGTGGAGGCGGGGTGAATTTGCTCTCTGCTTGAGCTGAGAGGCCCATCTTCTCCTGCTCTTGGACATGAGAGCTCC
Organism: Propithecus coquereli; assembly: GCF_000956105.1. Taxonomy (NCBI): domain Eukaryota; kingdom Metazoa; phylum Chordata; class Mammalia; order Primates; family Indriidae; genus Propithecus; species Propithecus coquereli. Next base: position 1,445,673 of record NW_012149108.1, read on the forward strand.
TACTTCTCAGGTTTTTGAACTCAGACTGGGACATACACCACTGGCTTGCCTGATTCTCAGGCCTTAGGATTTAGATGGGAACCATGCCACTGGTTTTCCAGGGCCTCCTGGCAGACACCAGATCCTGGGACTTCTTAGCCTCCATAACTGCATGAGCCAAGCCTTCATAATAAACCTCTATCTATCTATCTATCTATCTATCTATCTATCTATCTCCTACTGGTTCTGTTTCTCGAGAGAACCCTAATAAAGGACCCAAGAATCAGGTGCTCTCAGGCGAGCTCTCTCTGCAGAGGCAGCTCTGGCTGCACCAGGACCTGATCCCATCTAGTCCCGGGGGAAATGTCACAGGGCTCTCTAGGCAAGGCCACATTTTATGTTTCCTCCGTATCCACTCACAGGAGGTACTCAGTTAACACTTTCTGATCAGACCAGCCTTGAAAAGTCCTACTAAAAAAACACGACAGGAACCCTGCAATATGTCTGCTTTTTATAGAAAATATGGCTCTCGTCCATGAAAAATACAATCAATGAAGGGAAAGGAAGTCATATTTGCTGCTGCATATTCTGAGTCAGACACTTTCAAAATATATTGGCTCATTTAATCCCCCCGAGTATTCTGTGAGGCAGATGCTATCATCCTTATTTTACAGATGAGAAAACTGAGGTTCAAGAAGGTTAACTGCAGAGTGTGGGACCAACTTAGGAGATAGCAGAGACCTGCATGCAATGACTATAGGGCCCACGCTCTGTCCACTGTGCCTAGCATTTGTTAGCTCTGGTGTGCTGGTGCACTGATAGAGACCGTGCATCAGTGTAAGACTCGTCCCTGTGCTCAAGAAGGACAAGGGAGACTAGCAGTCATTCAATAATCATAATCACAATAATAGCACTAATCACTGACTTTCACACAGCACTGACTATGCATGAGGTGCTCTGCTGAGTGCTTTCCTGTTTCATCCTCACCCAGCCCTGTGGGCCAGGCATCAGTATCTCCATCCCAGGAATGAGAAAACGGAGGCTCTCAGGGTGCTCAGGTATAAAGACAGGGAGGGCTGGGCGCGGTGGCTCACGCCTGTAATCCTAGCTCTCTGGGAGGCCGAGGCGGGAGGATCATTTGAGCTCAGGAGTTCGAAACCAGCCTGAGCAAGAGCGAGACCCCATCTCTACTAAAAATAGAAAGAAATTAATCGGACAACTAAAAAT